>NC_083576.1:42065759-42372009 GCF_027579695.1 Neoarius graeffei | reverse complement strand
TTTGCGGTCCAAAACTTTCGCCATATTGGCGAAGTAACTTTGAAAACTAACCAAAATAACTAGAACTTAAGAAGTGATCAAAACCGTGTACGTATAGCTTGTTTCTCTGTGAATTGTAGAAGTGAGATGAAACTAGCGCCAAAACGTTGCCGGAAATCGTCGTGAGTTGTCAGCATAAATATTGAAGAAAGCAATGACAATTTCCGTTATCACAGCTGCAACTAATTTTGCGATGAGCGTTGCCGAAAGCAGGGATGAGAATGAAAAATATTTAAAAAGTCTGAAAAAAGCCAGAGGTTTGGGGGTCGCAAGCACCCAGTGGGGCCCAGGGGCAGAGCCCCGGTGGGGGCCCAGGGGGCGGGAGCTAATGATTTTTGGCTATTTTTTTTTACCCCAAAACCATTAATTTTATCAGCAAAAAGTTGCAATTTATTTGGAAATAAATTCCCCTTCTTGGTGGACTACCAGGTGAAAATGATTAATACGGGATAAGAGACCTGTTTTTTTAATCAATTCACATTTGATGATTTCAAAAAAAAAAAAATCAATGCACCTTTTAATATAAACGAGCTCTACAGTATTATATTTCTGCATTTTAGCTATTCATGTCTTTGAATACTCTAATCCTTTAAAATGAAGTGCAAACCAGAAAAAAGTTCTATCATATAATTCTCTTAAGCTTTCTTCTGATGTTATCATGGTAGCAGGAGCTCTTGCATATTAAGCAGGAAACATTCAACATCACTTATCACTTCCCTTTCAACTGTTGTGTGTACGAACTAGGTTTTATCTGGACAGGATGTTGTGTAATGTAATACATATACCATATGGTCAATTTGAAGATCAAGATGGTGATTTTGAATTAAAGAACAGGCATGTACAATGGGCATTACATATTGGAAATTTTTTTTAAATCAAAAACTAAGTTCATCTCGGCCTAAAAAATTTGGGCAGACGTTCCTGCGCAGCACATGCCAGCAATCCCCCCAATGAAATGAGCAACAAGTAGGAGAGAGTTATACATGGTATCATACCTAAAATTTTATCAGAAATATAGATATGATACTATGATTCTCCCCAACATGCTACATTAGATAAGCTAACCCCATTTATAAAAAGATACACACTTATATATGACGTGTACTTGATATATATGTGATATATATGATGTATATTCATACATTGTTACTTTACGGAAATCTTCAATAAGTTTGGTCTTTTCATGACAGCCTGTTGTAGACCTAAATATAATGCACATGAAATGACACTCCTCACCTCAACATGTCTTTTACAATCATTTAAGCCACCATGGGCAATGCTGAAATCACTGTTGCAAACAGTACACGTGAAACTGTCATTATTTTTTACCCTTCACTGATTCTTGAAACTCTGGCAAAAACATGTCCCACTAAGAAAAGTGCTAAGTCTGTTGGAAATTAATAACATTTTCATAAATAAAAAAAATTAAAAAGTTATAATCAGGGGTCCTTTGCACATGTGTACGGTTCTTTTATAGGATTGTGTTTATTTTGTATTAATTTAATGATTATATGCTGGTCACTGCCTACAAAATCAGTTGTCCTCGGATAGGAGCTAATCATTTCAACTTGATTAAAAAAACAAAAAGTAATAATTTAAATGAATAATACCTTTACTACATGAAAGAATACATTGTTATATGTATTTAAAACTGCAAACAGTGAGTTTTGAACGATGCTTACTATTATTTTGTGGTTGCTCAAAATGTGTCCCACATATTCGTCACCACCGTCAGATATTTACAAAAAGCAATAAAATCAGGCAACTACAAGGTCAACTATATTTCTGAGGACCCTCTTTTCAAACCTTCAGCTGTACTGCATGCTTCCAGATTACTCAAGCTCCTGTAAGTTTGGTATTTTCTCTTAAACTTGTTCATGTTTTTGGACACTGCTACAGTCACAACCATAGCATGTCAACACCATCACTTTTGTCTAAAAAATATTAGATTAGATTATGACAAATGTATACTTTTTAAGAAGAGGTCTGAAGTAGCTAGCAACAGAGGGAAAACAAGATGGCTAATGTGAACAACTCCTGCATATCATGTGAAAGAGTAGGTTTTTGTCACCACCGTCAGGTTTTCTGTCTGACGGTGGTGACAAAAACCTCCAAATGGCCCTCAACAGAGGCTAGAACATAATTGTTGATCACAATAAATACCAATATGACGTGATGTTTCATTAACCTCTTTTATATTTATGTAATTCCTCCTATATTTCTTCCCTATTGTCCAACCCTTAGGGGATGTAGTGCCTTTCCTCTCTCTCTCTCTCTCTCAATTCACTATTATGCCATGTTCATTTGGCTTATGTCTTTTGGGATGCATATAGGGCACCTACTACCTACTAGCACATAGTATACAGTGTCCCTTCTCCAATGACTAAAGCCAAATGGAAATGGAATGACCTTTAACCAAATCCAACATTCATAACATCTCCCTCAATTTCATAGTCATTACACTCAACTTTGACTTTATGTATTTTAGGAAGTTATGGCTAGGCAGCAGCTATCAGTGGAGGAGAGGAGAAGAAACAGGGAATATCAAAAAAAAGCGCAGAGAGAAAAACAGTGATGCAGAGCTAAAGAAGGAATACCTCAGTACGGAAAGGCAAAGATGGAAGAAGAGAGTGGAGGAAGGGAAGATTAAAAAGATCAATGACTTGAATGAAAGGGAAAAGAGAAGTCAGAGAAAGGCTTGGAAATGTAGGCACCAAGTATCAAGAGAACGTACAGTAAGAGAAAGGTCTCAGATCACCCAGAAACTCCCCCAGACAGCCCAGTGTTTTGTGGTATTTACACAGACTTTCTTATTGAATGTTTGCTCACAATAACTTAGTTATTTTTTAGTTTTTAGTTAATAACAGATATAGTTTTTGTTCTTGTTTTTGTTGTTTTGTTATCTGTTCACATCCAATACAGTTTACAGTCCAGTTTACAGAAGAATCTAATGTATTATTTTATGAGTAGGGGGCACTAGATGACAGTTTAAGATGTTAGTGATGCATTGTACATTATTCCCACTGGTAATAACATTATTTCTTACTATGATGATTTGATATTTGATGATATGGAGATGGAGTACTTTTAAAAATGATATTGCTTAATTGTACCTTAGGCCTATATTCCTTAAAAAATGTTATTTTTTTGGACCAAATAGTTAAATAAAGTTGTTAAGCAAAAAGCCATTGACTTTGGAATTATATGTTGTAATGAGGTCACTGTCACCACCGTCAGTTCTAAAGTCACCATCGTCACAGGGAGTTTTATTTGCTTTAAATGAATATGCTTACAACATGTTTCTTCAGTGCTGTTGAGTTATGAAAGTAATAGTCTCTTTTAATGCAAAAATAAGTTTAAATAAAAAAACATTACTTTGTCTCCTGAGGCTGAAAGTAAATATTGTATAATATTAGATCTTTAAAGGAGTCCACGTGAAACTGTATAAAAAATTTAATAAAAGTGAATATTCAACTTTTAAGTGTATGTGTGTGCTAAGAATGCCAGACAATTATTTAAAAACTCTAAATACATATTAGACCAAATATATACAAAATAATTTGCTTTTTTATTGTGTCTGACGGTGTTGACAAAAACAAAGTAATAGCTGAAAAAATGCCTATTTTATGAAAAAAATACAAAATGAGGAGCTTGTACCGGTACATTGCTGAACAGCCAAGGCCTTGTCCTATAATGATATACCTTTAGATTTTGTAATTTAAGTAACTTTTTATTTTCAAAATTAAAACCTGTTTTATCCAGAATCCCAAGAATCAGTGCCTTATTAGACAGGGAGATTATTTTGTGTAATCTGAGGTGAAGTGGGGTTTGTATTTTCATTTTTTGGGGCGCGCGCTCTCTCTCTCTGCCATACCGATCCTGTAGGCTGCACTGGCTCAACTGAAAACTTCGGTCCTCAAGAAAAGGGATAAAAGCCCGCCCACACTGAAAGCTGACTGGCTTATTTTGCTGAGTAACCCAATCAGGATGCTCTTTGTCTAGCGCGCTACATGAACAGGCACACACGCAGTCTCTCTCTCGCGCTCCGTCATATGCGCACATTCTAAGATGCGCGAGGTAGACAATGTTTCTCGCGCACGCTCTTGCTCGCTTGCTCTAGATTCCGGGAGATATTCTCCAATATGCGGGAGACTCCCGGAACTTCCGGGAGACTCAGGATGTCTGCGTTATAAGGTGACCACAGATCGTTAACCACACATACACACACACACACCGAAAATTTCTCAACGGATTTACATCGATCTCAAAAACGATCATTTTGGTCTGAAAAAGTCGGAAATCCGCCAATTGGCAGAAAATTCTCATCCCTGCGAAAGATGCTGGCGGGCGGGCGGTCCTGCCTGCTTGTGCCACCACAAGCCTCGCCTCGCGCCAACCCCTACCCCCCCCCGAAATTCTCAACGGATTTACGCGTTTCACAAAAATGACATTTTCAGCGGGAAAAACTCTGAATTCCGCAGACCCGCGGAAAATTCTCATCTCTGACTTAAGTAAATGTTAACTTGGCACAGGGTAATAAAAAGACATTCTTTTCTTCACAGGCAACATTCTGCCAATCCAGTTTCTCAAAGATTAGTACCCAGATAAACAAAAAGTGCAAAGTAACAACATATTGCCAGCTGTAACTTGGATAAAAGTAACAATTAGAACGAGATAACATGTAGGCAAGGGCGTAGGTTTGGTATTAACATTGATGGGGACAAAAACCCAATGTCAACCCCCAGTAGGGCTGTGCGATATGGGAAAAAATGAATATCCCGATACATTTTCTCCATTTCACGATATACGATATATATCTCGATATATTTAAATCTCCTCTAAAGGACCCCATGAAATCTAACTTTTACTCTTTACTGTTTTCACTACAATCCCTGCAGATTAAATAACATTCTTGGTTAACTTTACAGGTGGTTTTCAACAACACATTTTACATTTTCATGTTGGTGATTAATCACAATTGAACTGAAATAAGACTATTTTTATTCAACAAAGATGTGGCACAAACTGCAAAAACAATCTTGAAAATTGCAACAAAGGGGCAAGACAATACAGAGCTGCTCAGAGCTCAAATCAATAAAGTGCACACTCAACACTGAGAGACATTTAGCCTAACTAAGAAAAGTGCTCATTCATTAAATTATTTAAAAAAATAGATCTCCAAGCTATTAACCTGACTACTGAGAACCACTGGAACATTCACAATAGAGAGAGAGAGAGATAGATTGAGGGAGAGAAGAGAGAGATCTGCAAAACATAATTTTTCTCTTTGCACACTTTTGAACTGAATGTTTTCTGGCTCTGCCTCTCAGATGTGTATAATTCCGGCTGCTGCCTTTCGTGATGACAGGTTTTTTTTGCACACTTTACAAACTGGCATTTGCTGTTCCACGTCCTCCTCGCGATATCCAAAAAAATGCCAGATGACTGACCCCTTGCTAGTTCTTTTAGGAACCAATTTGTCCGCTTCCATTTTTAATTTGTCGCTGAAATTGACAGAGCTTACACAGTAGCCTATGCAAAATCAGCGATTGCATGAACTGAGTCAGCGCTGTAAACCGGAAGTAGGAAATCTTCCCGCCGGCAGTGTTGCCAGATACTGCTGACGTTTTCCAGCCCAAAATATGTTCAAAACCCGCCAAAACGCATTTAAAACCCGGAAGTTCCTTTCAGCACCGAGATGTCGCCCGGGATTGGTTGGCAAGTGCGTGACGTTATTGTTTTTTTACCCTTAGGCAGCCTCTCACGTTACTGCCTGATGGACAGGGAGAAAACCACCGGAAAAGGTTTTAAACAAACACAGAACAAACGCAAGTCGGAAGATGACCATAAAATACTCGATAGTTACGATATAATAATTTTATGTATTGCACACAATTTTCGGCGATATATCGAGTATATTCGATATATCGCACAGCCCTAACCCCCAGTGACACCAACTTCAGGTCAACATTAGAGGGTCACAATATTTTGTTCCGTTGTGTTCCACCAAAAGAGTATCCATCATCTCTCCAAAGTCCAGACTTTTAAAATTTTAAGTTCAGAACTGTAGTAATTCATGAATAATAATAATAATATTCAATTCATTTGATTAATTGCAAATCTTGCATGTGATGATTAACTCATTCTACCAATTTGCAAATGTGTTTTGCAAGCAAATAACGCACTGACTGTCAGGAAGGAGTATGTTCCTTTCCCTCATAAATGGAAGTAAAACATATACGGTGCCTTAAACACTGCGTTCCATTAGGCTGGCAGGGGGAGTAGGCCATCTTCTGTGTGATCTTTAACTAGTTTTAGAATGCTAGTTTAAGCTGATATGTGAATCCAGCCACTGGGGATGCATAAGCATACTCTTGGTGCCGGTCCCAAGCCCGGATAAATTGGAGAGGTTTGCATCAGGAAGGGCATCCAGCGTAAAACTGTGCCAAATCTAACATGCGAAATGAAAAGAGAAATACCATACCGGATCGGTCGGGGCCCGGGTTAACAATGACCACCTCTGGTACTGTTGGTCAACAGGGTGCCGGTGGAAAGTGTGCTACTGTTGCGCCAAAAAGGAGAAGGTGAAAGAGAGGGGGAGGCATGTTAGGAGAGAGCATGAAAGATGGAAGGGAAGGAGCTTAGAATTGAGGGTAAGAACACCGAATGTGGGAACATTGACTGGCAGAGCGAGAGAGTTAGCGGGTATGATGGAAAGAAGGAAGTTGGACATTTTGTGTGTGCAGGAGACGAGGTGGAAAGGAAGCAAGGCCAAGAACATTGGAGGTGGATGCAAGTTGTTTTATTATGGAGTCGATGGAAAGAGAAATGGTGTTGGTATTGTTTTGAGGGGAGAGTTGGTCAACAGTGTGATTGATATGAAGAGGGTGTCAGAGTGATAGGCATGAAGTTGGAGATTCAAGGAGTGTTAGTCAATATTGTGTGTGTGTGTGTGTGTGTGTGTGTGTGTGTGTGTGTGTGTGTGTGTGTGTGTGTGTGTGTACGCCCCACTGGTTGGATGTGAGAATGAAGAGAAAGAGTCTTTCTGGGAAAAGATGGATGAAGTGGTAGAAAGTATACCGAGGGAGGAGCGCGTGTTGATAGGAGCAGATTTCAATGGACATGTTGGCGAGGGAAACAGAGGAGATGAGGACGTGATGGGCAGATATGGTGTAAGAGAGAGAAATGTGGAAGGGCAAACAGTGGTTGATTTTTCAAAGAGGATGAATTTAGCAATAGTCAATACATACTTCGAGAAGAAAGAGCAGCACAGGATGACGTTTAAGAGTGGAGGAAGATCCACACAGGTGGACTACATACTCTGCAGAAGGGGAAACCTGAAGGAGATTGGAGACTGTAAAGTGATGGCAGGGGAGAGTGTAGCTCGACAACATCAAGTGGTCGTGTGCAGGATGAGCTTGAAAGTGAAAAAGAGGAAGCGTGAAATAATGGAGCCAAGGAAGGTGCTAGGGTGGTCATCAGGAAGGAGGAAGGAAGACAAAGAGACATGGTGGTGGAACAAAGAAGTGCAGGAAATTATAAAAGAGAAGAGGCTAGCAAAGAATTGGGAAGATCAGAGAGATGAGGAAAGCAGGCGGTTATACAGAGAGATGAGACAGAAGGCAAAAAGAGCAGTAGCGAAGGCGAAAGCAGATGAATACCGGGAGTTGTACGAAAGACTGGAAACCAAAGAAGGAAAGAAAGACCTGTACAGACTAGCTAGGCAGAGAAACGGGGAAGCAAGGGATGTACAGCAGGTAGGAGTGATAAAAGATGTAAATGTAAATGTGCTGACAAAGAGAGTGTATTAAGAAGGTGGAAAGAGTATTTTGAGGATTTATTAAATGAGGAGAATCCAAGAGAAAAGGTCAGAGTCATTGGAGACAGCAAATCAGGAAGCAGAGTTGGTTAGTAAGGATGAGGTGAAGGCAGCCATGAAAAGAATGAAGACTGGGAAAGCAGTCAGACCAGATGGTATCCCGATTGAGGCTTGGAGATGTTTGGGTGAGACGGCTGTGGAGTTCCTAACGAGATTGTTTAATAAGATCCTAGAGAATGAGAAAATGCCAAATGAATGGAGAGAGTGTGCTAGTGCCAATATACAAGAATAAGGGCGATGTACAGAGCTGCAGTAATTACAGAGGAATAAAATTGATGAGCCACACCATGAAGTTATGGGAAAAGGTATTGGAGGTGAGATTGAGAAGAGAGGTAGCAATCTGTGAACAGCAGTATGGGTTTATGCTAAGGAAGAGCACGTCGGATGCAATTTTTGCTTTAAGAAGGTTAATGGAGAAGTACAGAGAAGGCCAAAGAAAGCTACATTGTGTGTTTGTAGACCTGGAGAAAGCATACGATAGAGTGCCGAGAGATGAGTTATGGTACTGTATGAGAAAGAGTGGAGTGAATGAGAAGTATATTAGAGTGGTGCAAGACATGTATGAGAACAGTGAAACAGCAGTGAGGTGTGCAGTTGGAACAACTGAATGGTTCAAGGTGAAGGTGGGATTCCATCAAGGATCTGCTTTGAGTCCTTTTTTGTTTGCTATTGTGATGGATAGCTTGACGGATGAAGTGAGGCAAGAGTCACCATGGAACATGATGTTTGCGGATGATATTGTGATATGTGGTGAAAGTAGAAAGGAGGTTGAGTTGGGTTTGGAGAGATGGAGGTATGCATTGGAACGAAGAGGAATGAAGGTGAGCAGTAGCAAGACAATACATGTGCATCAATGAGAATGGGGATGAGAGTGTAGTGAAGATGCAAGGAGTAGACATAAAGAAAGTTGATGAATTCAAGTACCTGGGGTCAACTGTGCAGGAAAATGGGGGCTGCGATAGTGAGGTGAGAAAGAGAGTGCAGGCAGGGTGGAGCAGTTGGAGAAGGATTTCAGGAGTCATTTGTGATAGGAAAGTCCCAGCAAAAGTGAAAGGTAAGATTTATAAGACAGTAGTGAGACCAGCTGTGATGTATGGATTGGAGACCGTACCCTTAACGAAGAGACAGGAGGCAAAGTTGGAGGTGGTGGAGTTGAGGATGTTAAGGTTTGCGATGGGAGTGGCAAGGTTGGACAGGATAAGGAACGAGCACATCAGAGGGACAGCACATGTGGAGAGCTTGGGAATTAAGCTAAGAGAGATGAGACTGAGATGGTATGGGCACATCCTGAGAAGAGATGCAGAGCATGTGGGAAGGAGCTGCCAGGCAAACAAAAATGAGGAAGGCCAAAGAGGATGGATATGGTGAGAGAGGACATGAAAGTGGCAGGTGTGGTAGAGAAGGATGCGGAAGACAGGGAGCAATGGAGACGAAAGATCCGCTGTGGCGACCCCTAATCGGGAGCAGCCAAAAGTAGTTGTTTAAGCTATGTGATTGATCTAATGATAAAACAGGACAAGGGCTCTAGCACTTTTTTGACACATTGAAAGGTTACAATTTTACTTGGCAACAGAATGTATCTGAATTCTAATTGGTTGTTGTTATATTATTGCTCTTTCATTGTCTTCTTGAGCCCAGAGCGGAGGGAGTGACGGGGTTCTACAGAGAAGTTTTTAGCTTACCGCTTTCAAATGAACCCCCTCGAAAACCAATCAGTTCAGTGTATGTATGTACTCCGTATGTGAGGTTTTCAAAAGGGAGGCGGGAGTAACCAAAAATTTCTGATCAAGAAGGCGACGGCTGTTATGCTTATTACGTGAAAATGTTTTATTTGATTAAAAGGTGTCTGGGCCACGAACAATGTCCACATCACCATCGGGTTGTTGGTTACATGTATCATGTTATACGAACTCAGTCAGGGCTCTCTGCAGGTCTTAACTGAAGAACTTCAAATTAAGGGTTAGCGGGCTGCTAAAGTTTGCAGGCACTTCACAAGCAAGACTAGGTGCAATATTCACCAACGTTAGCACAATTTGATATGATTTAATAATGTCTTTGTGACCTTAATGAACACCAGTTGTAATCAAGTCGGATTGTTATTTACATGCCACACAAACTTAGAAAACAGTCATATTCATATGTTGTCGTTTTTACACACTGAATACGAACTGTTGTTAACTGATTCATTTTACAAGCTAATCTCACGTTACATTCCTCAAGGACAGCTTGCTAGCTAGAAGCCGGTCACTGCACTGCAACCGCACTTGCTAATTGACATGGTAGCTGGACTGAATATTGTTTTTGCGACCACGCCCCCAGAGCGAATATTCATAAGCGAATTTGTGGAAACCTACAGTAACCATTTGTGTACCGTGCACGGAGCGTGATTTTTTTTTTCTTCTTCTTCAATAAGAAATATTGGTAGGGACACGTCCATACCCAATTCTACGCCTATGGTCTGTATAACGGAGCAACGTGTTGTTGTCTTTTCCCCCATTCAGTGGATACCCTGGCTGGATAACTGTTGTATGCTGGGAGGCCCTGCCTCTGACAGAGAGCGTGTTTTATTCAGTCAATGGGTCAAGCTAATATTCAGTCCCCCCAGGATTTTGTGGGCCTTTTTTGTGATTGTTGCGGGCTAAAATGTCTGATGTTGCGGGGGGTTTTCAAAAAAATTGCGATGAAAGTTGCAGTGTTTTTTAGGTTTTTGTTGTGATTACATTGCGGGAGGAAGTGAAAGTTGCGAGAAATTGTTGCGATTTTCTCTTTTTGTGATTAAAATTGAGTGATATGTTAAATATTAAGTTATTACTGAAAAACTATTGATTAAAAAAAACAAAGACACTGAGAAATGGTCCTATAAACAACTTTACCAATATAAAAGATTACCAGGACTACAAAAATGCAGAAAAATAGGATTTACTTATCCAAATGCACCTGTTGGTTCAAAAGTTAAAGTGCATAGAACCTCACAGCACAACATGAAGTTACCTTCAAATATAATATAAATGCCTCAGCTTTCATGTAAGAAAAAAAAACTATTAATACTAGTACTGTGTGCAGGCAGTCTCTCCTGAAGACTAAATTAAACAATAATTATAAACTAATAAAATAAATGGCTCAGGCTTCATAGAAGAAAAAAAACAATTTGAACAGAATCTCACAGTATGATGCTGAAGCTGCCTAAACAATGGAAAATAAAATACCATTTTGGCAAAAATGTTGGCATCCATTAATTTCTTGTATTAAGTAAAAAATAATGTAAAGTGCACACAGTCCTTCACTGTAAACATAACAGATTTTCAGTAACAGAATTTAAGTCTATATAAACACTGACTCGCACATCATGCAATGTTGCCAGATACTGCTGACGTTTTCCAGGCCAAAATATGTTCAAAATCCGCCAATATGCACTTAAAACCGCCCAATCTGGCAATACTGCGCACATGCTGCTTCTCTTGAACGTATACACGGAAGTAAGGCGGAAGGTAGTTTGTCGACGTCACCTCAAGACGACGCCAATGATTGGTCAAATTTGCGGGAAAGTTGCGGTGATTGGATATAATTGCAACACCGCCCTGAATTTGCAGGGATTGGTTGAATTTGCGTTGAAGTTGCAAATTGCAA
The DNA here is from genome assembly GCF_027579695.1 of Neoarius graeffei. NCBI lineage: Eukaryota > Metazoa > Chordata > Actinopteri > Siluriformes > Ariidae > Neoarius > Neoarius graeffei. Next base: position 42,360,464 of record NC_083576.1, on the reverse strand, counting down.
CATCGCGAAATCCTGGAGGATCTGAATACTCTGGCGACTTCCCTATGTAGATGTACAGCGCATAAATGCCAAAATCGCAGTAAAAAAAAAAATTACCGAGTTCATTTTCCATATACCATACGATAAGTCGATATATCGAATATCGCGACAGGCCTACCCAATATTGGTTTTTGTACCGTTATCAGCATGCTGGGTCTGGCCGCTAGAAGTTCCCAACCGCACAGTGGATTGTGGGATATGGTAAAGGAGTGAATGGCCTCACCCAGAGAAATAGCCCAACAGACTGATGTTACAACTTTAACATTTTTTTAAGCTAAAGTCCGCTTTTTTCCCCATCTAGAGCATCTTGTATTAATGTATAATATTTCATAACCCCGTAATTTCAAAATTTCCTTGTTAAGCCCCAGGAAAATTTGACTTAGCCCCTGGTCTTTTCAAATGCTAGAAACGCCTCTGGATATAAATATAAGTTTTGGGGCATTTTTGCTTAGATTTTTTAAAAGTTGTCAAGAAATAAACATTATTATCACATAACCCCGTGACTGAAACCAAATAAATTTGTCTCATACGATTTGTGAGGCATCGGTTAGCCAACTAGCTAACTTTTTGGTTTAACTGAATGGCATGAGGGTGGCACGGTGGTGTAGTGGTTAGCGCTGTCGCCTCACAGCAAGAAGGTCCTGGGTTCGAGCCCCGGGGCCGGCGAGGGCCTTTCTGTGTGGAGTTTGCATGTTCTCCCCGTGTCCGCGTGGGTTTCCTCCGGGTGCTCCGGTTTCCCCCACAGTCCAAAGACATGCAGGTTAGGTTAACTGGTGACTCTAAATTGACCGCAGGTGTGAATGTGAGTGTGAATGGTTGTCTTTGTCTATGTGTCAGCCCTGCGATGACCTGGCGACTTGTCCAGGGTGTACCCCACCTTTCGCCCATAGTCAGCTGGGATAGGCTCCAGCTTGCCTGCGACCCTGTAGAAGGATAAAGTGGCTAGAGATAATGAGATGAGATGAATGGCATGATGATGTCACACAATGCTGTAAATGCTATTCTCGAAGGTAATTTGAAACAAGCTTTCTTCAAATACCTTTAATCAAAAGTCCTACCTCATGAGACGCCTGTCTATTACGCAGACCCTCCAGGATTTCGCGATGTTGCAATTTGCAAATTCAACCAATCCCCGCGAATTCAGGGCGGTGTTGCAATTATATCCAATCACCACAACTTTCCTGCAAATTTGACCAATCGTTGGCGTCGTCTTGAGGTGACGTCGACAAACTACCGTCCGCCGTACTTCCAGTGGTGCCAGATTGGGCAGATTCCCTCCCAGTTGGGGAGTTTCAAGTGCATTTTGGCGGGTTTTGAACATATTTTGGGCTGGAAAACGGCAGCAGTATCTGGCAGCACTGCTTACTTCCGTGTTTCCGTTCAAGAGAAGCAGCATGTGCGAGTCAGTGTTTATGTAGGCTTAAATTCTGTTACTGAAAGTGTGTTATGTTTACAGTGAAGGACTGTGTGCACTTTACATTTTTTTTTTTTTTTTACTTAATACAAGAAATTAATGGATGCCAACATTTTTGCCAAAATGGTATTTTATTTTCCATTGTTTAGGCAGCTTCAGCATCATACTGTGAGATTCTGTTCAAATTGTTTTTTTTCTTCTATGAAGCCTGAGCCATTTATTTTATTAGTTTATAAATACTGTTTAATTTAGTCTTCAGGAGAGACTGCCTGCACACAGTACTAGTATTAATAGTTTTTTTTTCTTACATGAAAGCTGAGGCATTTATATTATATTTTAAGGTAACTTCATGTTGTGCTGTGAGGTTCTATGCACTTTAACTTTTGAACCAACAGGTGCATTTGGATAAGTAAATCCTATTTTTCTGCATTTTTGTAGTCCTGGTAATCTTTTATATTGGTAAAGTTGTTTATAGGACCATTTCTCAGTGTCTGTTTTTTTTAATCAATAGTTTTTCAGTAATAACTTAATATTTAACATATCACTCAATTGGGTGGCACGGTGGTGTAGTGGTTAGCGCTGTCGCCTCACAGCAAGAAGGTCCTGGGTTCGAGCCCCGGGGCCGGCGAGGGCCTTTCTGTGCGGAGTTTGCATGTTCTCCCCGTGTCCGCGTGGGTTTCCTCCAGGTGCTCCGGTTTCCCCCACAGTCCAAAGACATGCAGGTTAGGTTAACTGGTGACTCTAAATTGACCGTAGGTGTGAAATGTGAGTGTGAATGGTTGTCTGTGTCTATGTGTCAGCCCTGTGATGACCTGGCGACTTGTCCAGGGTGTACCCCGCCTTTCGCCCATAGTCAGCTGGGATAGGCTCCAGCTTGCCTGCAACCCTGTAGAAGGATAAAGCGGCTAGAGATAATGAGATGAGATGATATCAATTTTAATCACAAAAAGAGAAAATCGCAACAATTTCTCCCAACTTTCACTTCCTCCCACAATGTAATCGCAACAAAAACCTAAAAAACACCGCAACTTTCATCGCAATTTTTTGGAAAAACCCCTGCAACATCAGACATTTTAGCCCGCAACAATCACAAAAAAGGCCCGTGAAATCCTGGGGGGACTGATTACGGCTAGCCTGGGCCCGCCCATCCTAAGCGTGACGCAACACGAGGGCCTGTTGCGAGCTTAGTCTGGCCAGGCAAGCTATCTACAGCTCTTCCAAGCTCCCGAAAAATCGGGACCCAATCAACTTTGAGCATCTCCAACGGCCCTGGGTAGAGGCGTGTTCAAGGCACTGACGTAGTAGAACTGCGACCGGAAGCCATAGATTGTTTACAGAATCTATGCCGGAAGCGCTTCATTCACGCTTCCACATCTATTACGCATAGATGCTGTATTGAAAGCATTCAACGGGAAGTTCTCATTGAAAACGGAGCAGAGAGCATCCCTGGAGGTATTTATTGAAAGGAAGGACGTTTTCGCCTTGCTCCCGACCGGCTTCGGTAAGAGTTTAATCTACCAATTAGCCCCGTCGCGTCGCATACGTCAGAGGAAAGAGTGATGTGACTGGTTTAAGCTTCGTCACAGCCTTTTCTGGCTTCGACCAGTAGCAAACTGAGGCATTTCAGGGAGGCGGGTCAACCACGGGCTCTGGGAAACGGTTGGGCTTAATATCTTGGCCAGACCAATAGCTCGTAGAGCTTTGTCACGTTAGCCAGACTAGATTACGGCAGCGAGGCACTCAGGAAGCAACACTGAGCTCTATATAAAATCTGGAGAGCTCATCAGAGTGAAGCCATCTGGCCGCCATCTTACCACTCACATCACGTGTATTTGGCTTGTGTGTTAAATAATCGTATCAGATCAAACTTGCACCAAGAAAAATATCTCCTGACTCCCCCCCCTTCATTACCTCCTCTTATTTTCTCAACTTTACCCACATTCCTTACATATCTTTATAGTGCTGCCCTTCACCATTATTGTTTTCTTTTTCAGTTCAGTCTCTAATCTTTTTTAACATCTCTTTTACGAGTATAATTATTTTTATAGCGATTATTTCAGTTTTTCTTTTATGCAGTGTACCTTTCTTTTTTATATACTTTTCTATTTATATTATACCAACACAAAGGCTGTACAATACTTCCTTTCTATTTAGGACAGTTGTTGAAACAGGATTATTTTCACTTCATTCTCACGTCTTAACAGTATTTATTGGTCACGTAATTCACTGTTGTTTGAGACACAAATGATTCAATTTTGATGCATTTTCTTTCTAAGACCATGCAGTGTTTAGCAAATGGCGTAACCTTTAATGTGGTAAATAAATGCTATGAGAAATACAACTTGGCAAACAATTTTATCAGAATTATGAATTATGTATGCATTGGAAAATGAAATCATTCATGCCTATGACAGATGAGTTTTGTTGACTGTTTGCAGAGTGTGGGTCCAGTCATACTCTCATAGAAGCATCTGGCAAGATGGTGCATCCAAATCTTGATACGGCAATGCACTTGATGAAAAAGAAGACATTGGTAGTAGTCAGATGAACAGTCCAACATGTGGCCAGCAAGCTGCATGAATACTGGCTGGAATCCAACGTCATGCAACACTGCGGTGGACAAAGCAGACATGATGCCTACTGACTGAGGAAGAGCATTGTCTGCAGAACGGAGAATTATTTGAATGCATCGCTCAGCCACCTGGCACACCTTGACTACATCAGTTGATGGCTTGATAAGTTCCCCTCAACTTTTCTTCTTCAAGAAGCCACCACCGGCATCCATACTCTCAGACAGGGCCGCTGACAGCTTTGGCTGGGCCCGGGACAAAATGCTCTGAATGGGCCCCCCCAACAACTCCTCCCCCCCCGGGCCAACTCCCCCCCCACACACACACACACCTCTCTTATCCCAGTCTCTACTCACGCGATTGGGGTGCTCTTGAAGGAGCAGCGATGGACGGGGGATTTCGGGCAGGGCTGGGGGCGAACATAGTATACTGTGCGTGCGTACTGTCCAGTGTGAAAAGCAGAGAACAACACACCACTCAAGAAACGGCGGGATATGATTGCGGGCTAATGTGAATATTCTTAGCTTCAATCAGATATATGAAACACAATGTTATTAAGCCGTTGTGGTTATGAAATGATTCAATGCCCTGTGCGTTTGATATGGTGTTCAGTGTGACTTGCTCTCCCCTCGTTTGTAACATGAATTGCGTGCCGCGCGTGCCTTGGTTGGGGTTACTTTACGGGGCTGGAAAAAGTTGGCTGTGTCTTACCTGGCTCAGCTGCCCCACTGCCTTTGCTAGTACCTGCTGCATCATCCTAATCTTTTTTAAAATATTTATGCAGTGAGCCCCTGAGTCTCTTGGTTTCTTCCTCTCTTTTTCTCTTTTTTTTTCTGTGCTCCTGACTTGTGCATGTTGGCAAATGGCACGCATGCTGATTGTCAAAGGGCTATGATCGAACGATGTCGTTTTTTTCCCCTTAAAGGTGGAGTACGAGATTTTGGAATAACGGTTCCTGCAAGCCATATTTTGAAAAGAAACACGCCCGCCCCCGCCATGCTCCCCTGCATCTCCACCCCTCCTCCCCCTTATAAAGCCTGAAAAAGTCAGCCTTTATAATGGGTGTCTATTGCGTTACACACCAGTGGAGCTCGTTAAGTTAGAGTGTAGAGAGCTTGGAAAAATAGCTCAAACTTTCTCATTTAAACTGTGTTTTCAGCCCCAATTTTCACTCCACACACAATTTTCTCAAAAGTAGTAGCCACACTTGTCCTGATTCACACAATGTGTCTACCTACACGATAGGACTTGCAGTTTTTGAATGAGAAGCCTGAAAGTGAGGAGAGGACAGGCGCCCAGCCCCATAGACTCCCATTATAAACTTGGCAGAAAAGTCACTCGTTTTTAACTCGCTCTAGTGACCTAATTTTTACACTACAGACAAAAAAAATTACATCAGTGTGTTCAGGAGAGCCTTGTGGCGCTCACTGTGAAAGAATTTTGTGAATATCTCCTTCCGTTTTCGTGTAAATCCCCATTGTTTGGAGGGAGCGCACTGAGAAAATCCTGTGACACTCTGCTCGCAGCGCGCGGGTTGGGGGAGGGGCTGCTCGCTCTCTCACACACACACACACACACACACAGAAGGGACAGGCTGAAAGAGTCAGACCAAACCATTTTTGCATTAGGGGTGGTAGGGGGTTCTTGACGCCTTTTTCAAAGACAATAAAGGCAAAAGATCTAGAAATAATTTATTGAATGCAAATATAGCACATTTCTCCCCCAAATCAACACATTTTGAAATGAAATAAGATAATCGCAACTTCATGAGAGCCCAGTTCTGGGCCCCCCCCCCCCCCATTCCTGGGCCCGGGACAACATGCCCATTTGTCCCCCCCTGTCGGTGGGCCTGCTCTCAGATGTCAATACTTCTTGAAATTTAGGACAGATGGTTTGTCATTTTGCCATCTGAACTACATAGCCTGTGATGTATCTGATGGCTGCATCAATCACAGAAGGCAGCTCTATGAAGTTGGAGACATCCATGTAGTCATTATCATCCACGCTTGGATTGCGGTCTTTAAGATTATATCTTCTGATGAGAAGCATGTCTTCCTCGTCTGTGTTGTTTGCACCTGGATGTGGTCTAGAACTGGACACATTGAGGATTGGTGTCTTATTCTGTGCAATACAGTTTCTGAATGAATTGGCCCTGAACATCAAGAAGTATTGATGTCTGACAGTATAAATAACTAGACTGCGTTTCCACAGAGAAAACGCAAAGTGTGCTTGCTGAGCTGTAGCAGAACAGCTAGCATGCTAACAGCTAGCATACTAGAGTGGAAGAGCTCCTTATGACATCATCACTCCAAAGTTCTACTCATTCATTTCAATGGCACGGAATTTTGCCGAAAAACGGGAATACCGGACGAACGACAAGGGGTAGTGCAACCATTTTAACAAGCACACCATTCCAGACCGGGCCCTACGTTTCAGCGTTGGAACGGTGTCTCTATCTCAAAAGCCCTAGGAGGAGTAGTGGATCCAAAAAACGGGTGAAAACGAATAATAATAAAAATAAAACTTAACAAGAACAATAGTGTGCTTTTGCAAGCACACTAATAAATAATAGAAAGGAAGAAGAAATATACGAAAGAACCATTTTTAAAAAAGATCTGAGACTGAAGTGGAAAAGGGAAAAAAACAATAACAGTGAAGGAGAGTGTGATAAAGATATGTAAGGAACGTTGAAAAAATAAGAGGAGGTCATGAAAGGGGGGAAAAAAACTCAGGATATGCTTTTCAAGTCAAGTTTATTTGTGTAGCGCTTTTAACAATAAACACTGTCGCAAAGCAGCTTTACAGAATTTGAATGACTTAAAACATGAGCTAATTTTGTCCCTAATCTATCCCCAATGAGCAAGCCTGTGGTGACAGTGGCAAGGAAAAACTCCCTCAGATGACATGAGGGAGGAAGAAACTTTGAGAGGAACCAGACTCAAAAGGGAACCCATCCTCATTTGGGCAACAACAGACAACATGACTATAACATTAACAGTTTTAACATGAAGTCAGTTTCGTTGATGTTATAACTCTTCACTGATGGAAACTTGAGTGCAAAACTGTTCATGACAACTGCAGTCCTCAGCCATAAAAGCATTACTGTAAGAGTCCAGAGCGTCCTCCAGGTGTGACTTTCAACTGTCCTCATGGGGCTGTCCTCTACATCTACGATACGATGAGACTCCAACCAGACACAGGGCACCAGGAGGGATCAAGCAGGTCCGAGGTGCAAGTTTTCTTGGTGCAAGTTCTTCTTCTTCTTCTGATTAATGGCGTTTCACAATATTTAATTGTATATCGCCACCTACTGTATAGGAGTGTGTGAGTTGGTCAGGTCAAGTCTTCGGCATGATAGGGGAAAAAAAAATTAGATATAAGGGAATTAGGAAAGTGTAAGGAACTAAATTCTTCCCATTAGTCTAGTGTCTATCAGATGTGTCATAGGGGCTTTAATACTCTTTCCCTGCATTCCCTCCTCTTTCAGAATGTTATGAATGTCTCCTTCTTTACCTACTTGTTCTAACCATTTTCCCCTATGATCGTTATATTTCTTACAGCAGAAAATAATGTGTTCTATGTCTTCCATAACTTGACATTCAGCACAAAGTCCATTAGTTTTCCCCAAGACATATAGTGTGGCATTGAGGCCAGTGTGTCTTAGTCTCAGCCTTGTGTATGTAACTTCCACCTTCCTTCCTAGCCCCATTGAAGTGATTCTTTTCCCACCAATCTGTTGTTGCACATTAAAGTATTGCCTGCCCTCTGGGTTTGTCTCCCATTCATCTTGCCATCTACTTATAGTTACTGATTTGATGAGAGATTTGGCTTCCCCTTTTCCTAATGGTATGTGAATTGCAATACAGTGATGACCTAAAGCTTCCTTGGCAGTTTTATCTGCAACTTCATTACCCTTGAGGCCTGTATGAGCTGGAACCCAGCAAAATTGAACAGTGAGTCCAAGATTTCTGAGTTGAGCCAATAGCTGTTTCATTTCAAGAACTAGGTCATCTCTTATTGCATTTCCAGAGACAAAGCTTTGCAAAACAGAGAGTGAGTCTGTGCATATGACTGACCTTAAAGGTTTAACTTCTTCAATCCATCTCAAAGCAGTAATTATAGCAGTTAGTTCTACTGAGTATATTGACGAGGTTATTCAGTCGATATCCATTGGTCTTCTTGAGTTCTGGTATGCAGATTCCTATGCCACACTGACCATTTTGAGGGTCTTTCGAACCATCTGTGAATATCTGTAGGTAATCATAGAAGGTAGAATTTAATTTTTGCAATGTATTGTAAGGCTTTGTTCGTTGGAGTGGTCTTTCTTTGCTGTAAGTAATACTGTATTAACATCTGGAGCAGGGAGGATCCATGGGGAGACACTACTCATGGCCAATGCAGAGTTGAACTTAAGATTTTTAAGACCATACTGTCTTGCAGACTCATCAATATACCATCCAAAGCCCGTAGCTTTTTTGGAGTATTCCCAACAGTTTGTAAGCACTGATATGGCTGGATTGTGAACGCTACACTGTAATCTGACCCAGTACGTCAATGACAGTTTTGTAAATCGTAACTGAAGTGGGGTTTCCTCTGATTCCACTTGTAATGCACTAATGAGAGTTGTCTTAATAGCTCCCAGTGCTATTCTCAGGGCCCTTGACTGTACTCTTTCCAGTTTCAGGAGGGATGTTTTACAGGCGGAGCCATACACTATACAACCATAATCAATATTTGACCTTATCAATGCTTTATAAATATTAAGTAAGGATTGTCTATCTGCTCCCCAACAGAGACCAGAGACCATTCGCATTAAGTTTAGAACCTTTTTGCACTTTGTTTCGACATATTCAATATGGTGTTTCCAAGAGAGTTTGTTGTCTAACCATAAACCCAAATACTTGAAGCCCTCTCCTCTTTTGAGTGGATGGTTGTAAAGCAGGACTTTATGTCTCTCTGGAACTTTCTTCCGTGTAAAGTATGTCACTTGCAATTTTTGTACAGAAAACTTAAAACCCCACTCCACTCCCCATTGTTCTAGGATATATAAGTCCTTCTGTATTGTTTTAATAATATATGGAATATTATTGCCCCTTCTCCAAATGACAGCATCATCAGCATACAGTAGCCCATCATTGATTCTGCTCAAGTTCTCAAAAATGTCATTAATCATAATATTGAATAAAATTGGGCTAATAACACTGCCCTGCGGAATTCCACCTTCCACTAAGAACTCTTCTGACACAGCTTCTCCAACTCCAACCCTCAAGGTACGTTTTGATAGGAAATTTAAAATGTAGTTGTACATCTTCCCTTCAATGCCCATTTTCTGTAGTTTAATTAATAGTCCTCCTCTCCACATTGTATTATGCCTTTTCAATATCCAGAAAGATTGCTACCATAGCTTCTTTCATAGTCAGTGCCTTTTCTATTTCATTTGTGAGTTTGACCAGTGCATCTGTAGTTGACCTTTGCTTTCTAAAACCTGTTTGATAACCATGGAGTAAGTTATTATATTCCAAGTAATAGTTAAGTCTAGTTACAACCATCTTCTCCATTAGTTTGCCCAGGTGTGAGGTGAGGGCTATTGGTCTATAGTTGCCTGGCTCACTTTTATCTTTACCAGGTTTATGAAATGGGAGAATTGTTGATCTTTTCCAAGCAGTTGGTAATATGCCCTCCTTCCATACTTTATTAAATAACTTAAGAATAATTTCTAAAACTTCATCGGGGAGTTGTCAAAACATGGCATAGCATAAACAATCACTACCAGGGGCAGAGTAAGCGGTATTATTTAGCGCCATTTTCAATTCTGTCATGTTAAAATCAAGATCTAGACTAGACATGTTTGATTCCCTTTTGGTAAAAATGTTCTCATTCATACTCAAGATTTCCTCTTTTCTTTTCTTAAAACAGTCTTCGAAATGATTACCTTTATGAACATCTAAGTTTTAGCTAATATATTAGCCTTATCAACATCCGTAATATATTGGTTATCCTTGTTAGTTAAGACAGGAATATGAGGTGTATATCTACCAGTCATCTTTTTGATCATCATCCATACTTGGTTAAGTGAGGTTTCTCTGCCTATTGATGAACAAAAGCTTCTCCAAGATTCTCTTTTTGCCTCTTTAATAATTCTTCAAGCTAATGCTTTCTTCGTTTGATAATCCAATAAGTTGTCATATGTTAGAGTATTATGTAATAGCTTAAAAGCTTTATTTCGGTCCTTAATTGCTCGGGTACATTTATCATTCCACCAGGGAACATTCCTTGGGCTATTCTGACCTTCACTCATTGGTATAAATTGTCTTGCTGTAGAATAAATAAAAGAGCTTATACTGTCATTCATATCATTCACACTCTGATCAGATGGTATCAGTTTAGCCAGGTCTGCAGACATGTTCTGGAATTCCTCCCAGTTAGCTTTCCGAAAAAGCCATTTATGATATATATAGTTAGGTTCAGTCCTGATTTCCACATCCACTTTACACCAGATAGGAAAATGATCACTGCCAATATTAGTTGTTTGGTCAGTTTTCCATTCACATCTGTAGGCTAATCTTCTGTCAACTAAGGTTAGGTCAATACATGAAGTCTCATTCTTAAGGATATTGAATCTAGTACCGGAGCCATCATTCAAACACACTAACATCCTGTCATTGATAACTTCTTCAATCACCATACCATTCAGGTCAGTGTGTTTGCTACCCTATAAGCTATTGTGGGCATTAAAGTCTCCACACCAGATCTCTGCATTATTCCTCCTAGTAACATTATTTAAAAGATCAATAGTTAGAGCTTTACATGGGTTATAATAATTAATTATAGTATACGTCTTTTTAGGCCCGTTAAATATTTGTTACAATGCATTCATGTTCATTACTTGTTTTAATAATTTTATATGGAATCCCATCTTTAATGAATGTTATACATCCACCACCTCTCTCATTACATCTGTCATGTCTAACGGCACTGTAGCCCTTAATGACAAATTGTAAGTGGGCTTTCAACCAGGTCTCCTGGATACAAATGACCTCTGGTTTATCAGTTAACTTTTGAATGTATCTTTTAAGTTCTTGTCCATTGGCTATTAAACTTCTTGCGTTCCATTGTAAAATGAAAAGCATCATATACGATTCATATATCTTGAGTCTGGCCATATTTTAGAGTTAGCATTTCATGTCTCTCATCTGCTTTAGCAGTAGCCCCTAAGAAGTCATTGGCAATTTTTACAATAGATTTAATCCTGTCGCTTTTACTTGAATATTTCAATGTTTTATTCATTACTGTACAAAGGAATGCAATAAAATCATTTTTCTTCACTAGTAGTGTTTCCTTTGTAATTTTGGTGCTGCATTCACACTTTTCCAAGGTTGGCGTAGGCCTAGGACCAGGCCTAACCTGGTAATGATTTCCAGCCAATACCTGCTCATTCAAGTTAGTAGTTCTGTCATATTGGCTCCATGTAGGTCTTGTCAATGTGGTAGGAACACTAGATACTCTTGTCATTCTGCACCGTCTTAAGGGCATTCGCATAAGACATATTACGTGTGACTCTGTATTTCTGTACCTCCTTTGCCTCCTTCTGTTTTTCACAACCACCATATGCAGCACTGTGTGGGCCTCCACAGTTGCAACATTTCAACACTAAAGTCTCACATTTATCATATTCATGGTCCCCACCACATTTAGCGCATCTTAATTTCCCTCTGCATTGGCTTGCAACGTGTCCAAATCTTTGGCATTTAAAACCCTTTGGTGGCTGACCCCTTGAAAATGGTTCCTCCAGGAACCATGACGTTTCAGTTGTCAAGACAACGGAAAAACTAAAATACAAATACAAGAGCATTTTGTTTTGTGCACAAGAGCATTGTGACGTATCTTTCTGTTTTTGTATTTTAGTTTTTCCGTTGTCTTGACAACTGAAACGTCATCGTTCCTGGAGGAACCATTTTCAAGGGGTCAGTCACCAAAGGGTTAAAACACCTTAAAGGAGGAGGGATGTATTCGCGGACTGTATAAGACAAAGTCCATTTGGACTCTAGCTGGCAGGTCTTTACTGAAACTTAACAGAATTGATGTGCTGTCTATTTTCTCCTTACCTTTAGTTAATCGCTTAGCATCTAGTACTGCAGGGCTTTTCAAAGTGTGGGGCGCGCCCCCCCCTGGGGGGCACCAGAGTTCTTCAGGGGGGCGCAACGTGAGAGACAAAATGGATCGATTTTTAGTACCTAAAGCTACAGGGAGTGAGGAGACGGCCAAGCAAAAAAACAGAGCCTCCAGAATGTTGCGATTTGCAACTTCAGCGCAAATTCAACCAATCCCCGCGAATTCAGGGCGGTGCTGCAATTATATCCAATCACCGCAACTTTCCCGCAAATTTGACCAATCGTTGGCGTCGTCTTGAGGTGACATCGACAAACTACCTTCCGCCTTACTTCCGGATGTCTATGTTCAAGAGAAGCAGCGTTGCCAGATTGGCGGTTTCAAGTGCATTTTGGCGGGTTTTGAATATATTTTGGACTGGAAAACGTCAGCAGTATCTGGCAACATTGCATGATGTGCGAGTCAGTGTTTCTGTAGGCTTAAATTCTGTTACTGTGTTCTGTTTACAGTGAAGGACTGTGTGCACTTTATTTTTTTTAACTTAATACAAGAAATTAATGGATGCCAACATTTTTGCCAAAATGGTATTTTATTTCCCATTGTTTAGGCAGCTTCAGCATCATACTGTGAGATTCTGTTCAAATTATTTTTTTCTTCTATGAAGCCTGAGCCATTTATTTTATTAGTTTATAATTATTGTTTAATTTAGTCTTCAGGAGAGACTGCCTGCACACGGTACTAGTATTAATAGTTTTTTTTTCTTACATGAAAGCTGAGGCATTTATATTATATTTTAAGGTAACTTCATGTTGTGCTGTGAGGTTCTATGCACTTTAACTTTTGAACCAACAGGTGCATTTGGATAAGTAAAGCCTATTTTTCTGCATTTTTGTAGTCCTGGTAATCTTTTATATTGGTAAAGTTGTTTATAGGACCATTTCTCAGTGTCTGTTTTTTTTAATCATAGTTTTTCAGTAATAACTTAATATTTAACATCACTCAATTTTAATCACAAAAAGAGAAAATCGCAACAATTTCTCGCAACTTTCACTTCCTCCCGCAATGTAATCACAACAAAAACCTAAACACTGCAACTTTCATCGCAATTTTTTTGGAAACCCCCGCAACATCAGACATTTTAGCCCGCAACAATCACAAAAAAGGCCCGCGGAATCCTGGGGGACTGGAAAAAGAAGGAAGTATGACCACGATTATTTAAAGTTTGGATTTTCATGGACTGGATCTGAAGATGCTCCACTGCCACAGTGTGTTGTCTGCCAAGAGGTGCTCGCTAACGATGCTATGAGATGTTTAAAATGTGTAAAACAAGATGTTTTAAAAAGCACAGATGTTTAAAATGTGAAAAAGAAAAAAATGTGTACAACAACCATTTTCTTTTTAAATACGAATGGAACATTAAGTATAGCAACAACAAAAATTGTAAGGGGGGGGCGCCCTGTTGTTTATTTGCTCTCCGAGGGGGGGCTGACTCTCCCACACTTTGAAAACCCCTGTAGTACTGCATATTTGGATAGATTCTCTTTTATCTCTTCAATAGAGACAGTCGTAGGAATTCCATATATGACCCCTCTTGCTCTGGACGCTGTTCCTGGAATGTGCGAGGATATCTTAAGCTTATTAAGAGTGTTTTTCTTGAGAATGGTATTACGTTGCTCTTCTGAGCTAGCATAGATTAACAGTCTACCATTTCCCAAGAATGCAGCATGATGAATCTTCCCTATTTCTTTCTGAATGGCATTAGTGATGTGAATTGGGTGCAAGTCTGGTCCACCTTTTGCTTCGAAGGCAATAATTACTTTCCATGTTCTAGCCTCTACTTCTTCCTTAGATTGTCTTCTAGTCACTCTTGATTTCTTAACCACTGAGGCCACCGATTCTCCACTGCTATCTCTGTCTGACAGCTTCCTCACTCGGCTAATTTCTTCCCAAAACATATCATTACACAAATTATGACTTCCCAATTGCCCACCAGACTTCTCCGCCATGACCACTCACATTCACTATACAGTTTCTAGTAAGATATCAATATTATCGTGTATTGTTGAAAGATTTAAATTCGCCGCCTCACAAACGCAAGTTCCCTTGGGTGTGTCCACAAGCAGAATCCTTGGTGCAAGTTTGATTGGATACGATGGTTTAACACACAAGCGAAATACACGCGATGTGAGTTGTAAGATGGCGGCCAGATGGCTTCACTCGTCTCTCCAGCGGGGAATTGGCGAGGAGCTCTCCAGATTTTATTTCGAGCTCAGTGGGAGGCAACCTTCTGTTTCGAACTCAGACAGCAGAATTAAAGGGGAGTTTACAACAACTGGCAACCTAATACTGGCATTTTTGACAGGATTTAGTTAAAATTTTGTCACTCCTCCATTGAAGCTCCATACCTCATTGCAATGTCGCAATAATACAGTTGGTGGCGGTAATGCACCATAGTGGATGCCAACCGCCAATAAATCGGAAAGAAGAAGAAGAAGAAACTGGCAACCTCCTACTTCCCATATTAGCGCGTTCACGCGAACTCAGCCGTCTGAAGTAGGAAATAAAACAAATGTTCATTGCAAGCTGTCTATAAATCGGAAATTAAAGAGTTGTCTTGTTAGTGCTTAATTTATTTTTGAATTAATATTCCAAATATTAAGATATCACCCAGTGTTTGGCGATTTCAAATATAAACAGAAGCTCTTAATTTTCACTACTTTGCGAATAAGAATTACAAGTTGGAGATCCGTTCAAACGAATCTTTCTTACTGGGATGTCAAATATTTCCCAGTTCCCACCTCGTCGTGAATGCAACTTTAATAACAGACTGAATACACCGGGCAGTAGTTTGTGGTGCCTTGCTTCGGACGTAGAGCTGGACTGATCGCGGAAATACATACTCTGTACAAATTACAATATTATGGCTGATCATAATGTTGGGTTTATGGGAGGAAGAATTCCCAGAGAAGTTGTGAGCATGGCTAAACACTTGAAAGATCTGGATAAACAACTCTTCAGACAAATCCTTCAAGGTGAGTTCACTCTCAGAGCATTATGAGGTGAAATGGCAGATTATAATAAAATGGTCATGGTACGTGTTGCACGATAAATGTGCTCGTGGTTTTATATTTGCGATAATATTTTGCAGTTGTGGTAGATGCATTGGAGGAGAAGGAGTGCATGGTGTCTATGGCAGACATTATAGAAGAAAATTCCATTTCAGAAGAAAAGCTTAGCGACATTGTTTCAGGCATGTATGAGCTACTGAAAGAAGCTTTACGTCTACCTTCGTCTTCAATGAAACAAGAGGTACGGTTATTAAAAGTGTATCTTAAGAGACCTTGGTAAAGTTAGTTTGCGGTTAGCTGTTCAGCAAGCTATGAAAACGTAGACGGACACGAATAATGGCTTATTTTGATTGTGATGATCAGCTTGCCTGCGACCCTGTAGAACAGGATAAGCGATTACAGTTTATGGATGGATGGACTTGTGGGTTCAGAAAACAAAAAGAAAATATAGCCTCTAGCGGCGATAAAGGGCACTCCCACAAAAACAAAAATAACTCACTTCCTGTTGAGTATGGATAATGCAATGTATGGAGCACTTGCATGTGACGTCACAGCCGATCCAGATTGTGACAGACGCCATTTTGTCGGTCAAACGCCATATTTCCGCCTTCTACTTCTACCTTTTCTTCTGGAAAACCCTACTATATACAATTCTACTACAACGGCTGCGGCTACAAGCTCTCCCTACCTGTGCACGTTTTTTGTGTGTATTTTTGCGTGGTGTTCGTCTGTATCGGACTTCAATATCCACTACAACCGTATGGACTTACTGGACATTGGTTTCCAGCAGAAAATGACGGTTTGTAGCGATTTCCATCGCATGCACAACATTCCGGACGAGATAGCGAGACCAGCGGGGTCTCCGTGGATTGTTATTGGAAGCAAAGCGAAGGAGGCGGCGCTGGGAGAGGAAGCAAAAGCGAGGCTGCAGAGCCGGCCTGTTGACTAAGCTCAGAAAACAGCCACTCAAATCTCCACTGCTAAGCCTCTACCTCTCCAACGCCAGGTAAACAAGACGGACGATTTGGAATTACAGCTGGAATTACCTTATTCTGTTCTATAATCGGCTGGTCAGTGCATCTAGTATCAGTACTAGTAATACTTAAGTGACTTACCCGTCCAATGAGGATTATTTTCTTGTTTACAAGATGCCACATCTGAGTCACTGACAAATCCTGAATTTCTGTAAAGATAACTGTGCAGAGATTTATAAGCACGCAGTGCTTCACCACTGAACAGCGAGGGAAGTTAATGAGGTAATTATACACGTCTGGGTATTCCACCTCTGGCAGTTCAATATCCACTGACACGGTCGTGAAAACTACGTCCGGTAAGCCATAAGGGTCACTAATCTGTAGATCGTTTATTTTAGACATGTATCTAGTTATCTGTTCATTAGAAAAATGAGCCGTGTAGTCCGTCGGTTGAAATTGATCCATTCTGTACACGAGTGCAGCAGTATTCAGCTGGTTTTTTTACCGACAAGATGGCGGCTGTTAACTTTCCGGTCACGTGACTGCAAGATCTCTATATTGCAATGTTTTTCGTCTTGGGACACACCTATAAAATTTGACACGGATAGGTGAAACTATGGGCTGCACGGTGGTGTAGTGGTTAGCGCTGTCGCCTCACAGCGAGAAGGTCCTGGGTTCAAGCCCCGTGGCCGGCGAGGGCCTTTCTGTGTGGAGTTTGCATGTTCTCCCCGTGTCCGTGTGGGTTTCCTCCGGGTGCTCCGGTTTCCCCTACAGTCCAAAGACATGCAGGTTAGGCTAACTGGCGACTCTAAATTGACCGTAGATGTGAGTGTGAATGGTTGTCTGTGTCTATGTGTCAGCCCTGTGATGACCTGGCGACTTGTCCAGGGTGTACCCCGCTTTTCGCCTGTAGTCAGCTGGGATAGGCTCCAGCTTGCCTGCAACCCTGTAGAAAAGGATAAAGTGGCTAGAGGTGATGAGATGAGGTGAAACTATATACCGGGCAGGAGTCTCAATATCCTGACACACCTGGGGCCACACCTCTGTCCCTGAGTAGTGGTGGCCAGGACTAATGTGTGTACCAAATTTCATGAGTTTGAGTTTTTTGGCAATGGAGTCATTACTGTTCAGGTCCAAATGATGGCGCTATACCAGAGGGTCACTCTGAGCATGTGGATATCATCAAAAACATTCTTATAACTTGTGAAGGTTTAGCTGTATCAGGCAATACATGGTGAATTTATGACTCGCTTCCTGTTTGCGTGGTGTAACGTATAAATTTATTGGTTTGCCATTTCAACATCTTGCGACAAATCCCTTTGCAATTTAACATCAGCAACGTCTTGACATGATGTATACCAAATATGGCATGGATCCAACAAACCACCGAGGAGGAGTTTTTGTTAAAATGTAAGACGAGTCAAAATTCACAAAACCAAAAATATCTCGCTTCCTGTTGAGAGTGGCTCATGCAATGGAGAAGCAATTTTGTTTGTCTAGGGGCACTCCACACATCTACCAAATTTGACACGGACAGATGAGACTTGAAACCAGGCAGGAATCTCAATGTGGCATCCAAAGCCGCAAATTTGAATGTAACATTTTAGGGGGCGCTATGGTGTCTTCTAGCCTCACCCAAGGTAAATAACCTAAGAATAATAAACTTTTGGCCTATTTTCACAAGTGCACAAAATTTCTTGAGTTTTCAAATATTTCCAAGGTCTCAAATCTGTGTGCAATTATAGAAAAAGAGTAATAATAATAAGGGTAATTCCGCCTCAAATCACCAGATTTAGAAAAATGTTCGCCACTGACCATCTCAGATTTGCTTCATACTTTCTGGAAATATTGTCAGTGTGCCCAATAAATAGTGTACAAAATTTTAGGCTTGTACCTTCACTGGTTTCTGAGATATAGGGGCTTTAAAAAAAAAGGGGTGTGGCCCCAATTTCACTGTTGAAATGTGTGTTACAGAAAATGGACCTAACTTCCATAAGTCATTTACTTTTAAACTATTCATGCAAGATACATAAAATTTTCAAGGATTGTTCTTCAACGCCGGACACCTTTAAATACTAAAATAGAAAGTTCACCGTTCAATATTTGCCAAGTTATGGCTTGCTGAAAATCATAAAAAAATGTCTTCTATCGTGCTTTGGAGCAACTTTGACGCCCCATATCTCCACATTAAAGCACATCAGATCTTTCAAATTTTATTTATTACAAATGTTATAGTACTCTTTAGGCAACTAGGTATGTGTTCAAAAGAAATCAAACTTTCTGATTTATTAGGCTTTAAAAATTATAAAAAAAAAAAAACATTTTGCACCTATAATTCAAATGCATATTACAAATGTATGACAAGGTCTACCATAAAAACAATTATACCACTGGAAAGAGCTTGTTTTGATTAGCAAATGCACAAAATATGAAGTTGGTACCATAATTGCCGAGCACTTTGCCAGTTTTGCTTGTATGTATCCTACATGAGGTTTCCAGCAGACTTTATGATCCAAAATCACACCAAGAAATTTAATTTCCTGTACCATTTCTATCTTAGTATTGTCTATTATCAATTCTACATTACAATCTATTTTGTGTCTCCCAAACAACATGATCTTTGTTTTGCTTAGATTTAATGATTTATTTTTGTCAAACCATAGTTTTAGTTTATTTATTTCAGTTGTGATTGTCTCCAAAGTCTGCTGCAAATTCTCACCGGAACAAAAAATATTGGTGTCGTCTGCAAACAAAACAAATTTCAGTACTTGCGAAACTCTACATATGTCATTGATATATGAATAATTTTGGACCTAATATTGACCCCTGTGGTACCCCGCATGTAATGTTCATAAAATCAGATTTATGGTCACCTATCTGCACAAACTGTTGCCTGTTTCTTAGATAGCTCGACAGCCAGCTCCACCCAACTCCCCTAACACCACACTTTTCTAGTTTACTTAATAATATACTGTGATCAATGGTATCGAATGCTTTTTTTTTTTAGGTCCACAAATACTCCAATTGCTATTTTTTTTTTTATTTTCTATACAGTTTGTGATTTCCTCTATTAGTGCCACCGATGTTGATCTGTCCGTTCTGAATCCATATTGACTGTCTGTAAGGAGGTTGTGTTTTTTTTCGATGAATTTGTCCAATCTATCTGAAAAAAGTTTTTCGAGTATTTTGGACATCTTGACATGACGGCGTATACCAAATATGGCATGAATCCAACAAACCGCCTAGGAGGAGTTCGTTAAAATGTAAGGTGTGTCAAAATGCACAAAACATGGCTGATGCAATGTATATTGCAATTTTGTTCTTCTAGGGGCACTCCACACACCTACCAAATTTGATGCGGATAGGTGAAACTATATACCAGGCAGCAGGGCTCGACATTAACTTTTAAATTCCACCCCCCCCCCCCCCCCCCCCCCATTTTGTGAGTAGTAGTACTACTACTTTTTATTTATTTATAAACCTAGAGGTGGATGATAAAACAAAAAAAAAAGATTGTGTTCCTCTGATGACAGAAACAAAGTTCCAACTCTCTCTGCTCTTAATCTGTTCTGTTCTTTCAGGATATATCGCACGTCACTCCTTTTTTTTTTTTTTTTTTATTTTATTTTTTTTTTAAATGCCCGAGTTGTTTGAGACCAATCTGGGTTTTCTGTTTCGAATAAGGAAGGTGCTTCACCTTTTAACGATAGGTTCCAGCAAAGCGCTAAAGAAGCAGAGCGGTACTCCCACGAAAAGAACCATAGGGAGTTCTACGCCATCTTAAATGCTGTTTATGGTCCTAGACCTAGAAAGTCTCGCCCAATGGAGCACTTGCATGTGACGTCACAGCCGATCCAGATTGTGACAGACGCCATCTTGTCGGTCAAACGCCATTTTCCACCTTCTACTTCTATCTTTTCTTCTGGAAAACCCTACTATATACAATTCTACTACAATGGCTGCGGCTACAAGCTCTCCCTACCTGTGCACGTTTTTTATGTTTTTTGTATTTTTGCGTGTTGTTCGTCTGTACCGGACTTCAATATCCACTACAACCGTATGGACTTACTGGACATTGGTTTCCAGCAGAAAATGACGGTTTGTAGCGATTGTTATCGGAAGCAAAGCGAAGGAGGTGGCGTCGGGAGCGGAAGCAAAAGTGAGGCTGCAGGCAGAGCCGGCCTGTTGACTAAGCTCAGAAAACAGCCACTCAAATCTCCACTGCTAAGCCTTTACCTCTCCAACGCCAGAGACGGACGATTTGGAATTACAGCTGGAATTACCTTATTCTATAATCAGCTGGTCAGTGCTATACTCAATACTTAAGTGACTTACCCGTCCAATGACGATTATTTTCTTGTTTACAAGATGCCGCGGCTGACAAATCCTGAATTTCTGTAAAGATAACTGTCCAGAGATTTATAAGCATGCAGTGCTTCACCACTGAACAGCAAGGGAAAGTTAATGAGGTAATTATACACGTCTGGGTATTCCACTGGCAGTTCAATATCCACTGACACGGTCGTGAAAACTCCGTCCGGTAAGCCATAAGGGTCACTAATCTGTAGATCGTTTATTTTAGACATGTATCTAATTATCTGTTCATTAGAAAAATGAGCCGTGTAGTCCGTCGGTTGAAATTGATCCATTCTATACACAAGTGCAGTAGTATTCAGCGGTGTTTTTTACCGACAAGATGGCGGCTGTGTACTTTCCGGTCACGTGACTGCAAGATCTCTATAAGATCCAGAAGTAGTAAGTTCTTAACTAGTCCTGACTTCAGGGACAGATGGGCTGAGTACTTCAGTGACTTGTTACACTAGCCAACTGATGTAGATTTCAGCATCGTTGACTATATAGACCAGCTTCCAGTCATTGAATCAATGGATTGCTTAATTAAAGAGCAGGAATTGGATCAAGCTCTTTCAAACACTAAGCTGGGGGAAAAGCCCAGGTCCTGACGGAATTCTTCCTGAAGTGCTTGTGCATGGTGGATGTCGCTTAAGGACATTCCTTCTAGTTCTTTTCAACATCGTTTGGTCTACAGAGCTGATTCCCCTTGATTTGGATTTATCCAATTATAACCATTCTGTTCAAAAAAGGGTGACAGAAGCCAGTGTGGAAATTATAGATGCATATCTGTACTAAGTGCTGTTGGAAAAGTCTTTGTAGCCTCTGGAGGATGATATCAGCAGTGGTTAGCGGAATGTATATACCCCCAGTCCCAGTCAGGGTATTGGAAAGGAAGAAGCACCATTGATGGAATTTTCACACTTCGACAGCTGATTTGGGGGGGCAAGGGGGCAACACTGGAGCTTGTATATAGCCTTTGTAGACTTTAAGGTGTTGGATACTATCAATTGTGAGCTGCTCTTTATCATCCTTGGCAAATTAGGCTGCCCACCAAAGTTCATAAGAATAATCAAGAAACTATACACTGATGTAAATGCCAGACTTATTGTGGATGGTGAATTAATCCAGTCTTTTCAATATAATAGTAGTGTTAAACAGGGCTGCAAACTAGCACCAACACTCTTTGGCATGTATGCAGGAGTCCTACTGTGGCTTGCTTTCAAGAACATTAAGCACACATGCAGCGTACAGATTACTGTAGATTCTGCTATGATGGTGATCTTTTCGATCTGCGTAGACTTCAAAGCAAAAACTAAAGACCTCACAGAATTCATCAGGCCATCCTTAAAAAAAAAAATCGGTTTCCTGTCCACCGGGTGAGCAAAAAATTTTTCAGTCGGGAGGGAGGGATTTTTTTTTTAAATATATGGATGGATGGATAAGAAATCGCAATGCTGTGTTTGCTTTTTCTTTCAGTACTTTTTTATTACAAAAGCAGACACATATTTAAAATATGACAGTTTAATCAACTGAAATTTGTACAAAAACTTTAAGTTAGCATTTTAAATGCTGACTGCAACATTTGCAAAACTTTTACAAAGATACTTAAAATGTCCAACACACGGACTTTTTGTAGTTCTAAATCGACCGTTAGGCCTAGTTCGGATGAAATTACACTATTAAAATGATCACTGAATGATTTGTTTTTCTGAATCTTTACTATTTTGTTGTTCGCTAGAATACCATTTTGCGATTTCACACTTAAGCAAATGTTTGAAAACTCCGGATCTCCGTCCTTCATGGTGGCTGCCATTTTTTTGTGCCGCACGGCGCATGCGCAGAGCTGATTCAATTCTATATTCTGCGCGGAATGCAGGGCTTTCCACAAGCACCGGCTGCCGGCCATACAGCCAACTACACAATTAAGGCTACATCCACACAACAACGGCAACGAGATTTTTATTTTTTAAATATCGCGTCCACATGGGCAACGGATCAGTAAAATTTCAGGTACATATGGCAACGCAACGCTTGCTGAAAATGATGCAATACACATGCCACCCCACTACGTGCGCTGTAAGACGGTCCCATCGGAGACACCAGAACAATAGAAGTAGACGCATGTGCATAAACCCCTTCTTCTGTAGCATTAGCCACATAAAGTTTTGATTATTAATCAGTAGCGTAAAACAAAAGACGCGGAAAGAGGAATGAACGGGGGTAGATGGAAGCCGGTACGCCAACATTCTGATATCCTCCAGAATTCTTTAATGGTCCGGAATAAATTGAATGCTACACGTTGATGGATTACTTTGTGCTTCTACACCCTTTTTGAGGAATGTATTGTCGGACTTAAACCAACATCTGAAGAGGTGAGATCGCTCCTTTTTTTTTTTTTTTCCTATGTTTGCTGGCGGGATTGTTTTTGTTTTTGGAAAGTGCACGGGCGGTGTGCGGTTTGGTTCTGCTTCCACAGTGTTTGGACTAAAGACTCTGCCCTAAGGGCTATTCTCTCTCTCTCTCTCTCTCTCTCTCTCTCTTGCTCTCTCACTTTGCACCATTACACAATAAATATTCACAGTGAAAATATTTTGTAAGCGCGTTTCATGAACCAAGTTCTAGGATTTGTTCACAACTCGCATCGAGTTCGTTACACTTCTACCCGGCGTGAAGCACTGACAGTCATGTGGTTGTGACGTCATCGTAAACAAATCCGTTCTACTCATCCAGACGACTTCGCAACAGCACCGTTGGCAGATTTTTTTCACTCTGGAACCCGTTCTCAAAAGATTTCGTTTTGGGGCACCCAAAACGCCAGTGCCGTGTGGACGCCAGGCCGAAACGATAAACAATTTTATCAGATTCACCTGAATCCGTTGCCGTGTGGACAGGGCCTAAGTCCAGCCGACTACTTTAATGACTATTATTTTTGTAGCCCACAGGCTCTAAATATTAATTTTCGATTTTAATAAAATTAAATGTTTATCTAACGGACTGACAATAATGTCAAACTGAACCGCACTCATTTAAGTTGTGATTCGCGCTGTTTGTACCGATAATAGCCACAAATTCCCCGCCGACTTCGTTGATCAAGGGAAAGTAACTCATCCGCGGCCCCGACATGCGGTGTGTGTGCACGCACTCAGCGGAGGCAGTAGTGTGTCGGGGCCATCGGAGGGAACAGAAGCAGAGATAACACTTATTTTGTCTCCGGTAAACCAGTCTTCTCTCATTCAATTACGTGCTGGCATCAAAAGACACCGTTGGTTGTAAATGAAACCAAACTGAGTCGCTGGAGTGTGTTTTCATACACAAATGGAGAAATGTTCGCTGAGTGTTTAATTGTGTAGCCACCACTGCAGACCGTTGTCGTTGTTAATTCATAGCATGCTCAGTTGCGTGAATGTGTCATGCACCGAAAATAAGAGATTTACAAGCCAGGAACGCCTCATGATGCAATACTCAAGAAAAGAAGGAAGATTTACTGCCATTTTACTTTGTATTTGAGTAAAGTGAATAAATAAATGGTCTGTGGAAAATACAT
Source organism: Neoarius graeffei (assembly GCF_027579695.1). Classification (NCBI taxonomy): domain Eukaryota; kingdom Metazoa; phylum Chordata; class Actinopteri; order Siluriformes; family Ariidae; genus Neoarius; species Neoarius graeffei. Next base: position 42,336,393 of record NC_083576.1, on the reverse strand, counting down.
TTAATCCTGGGAACTGCGTGCACAGGAGTTTATTTTGTGTTTACTCCCCCCCCCCCCCTGGCTGGCTACTTATTTGTCATGGCTGGCTAGTATGAGCCTTAGTGGAAAGCCCTGGGAATGCTAAATGTTAAGTTCAATTTTAGATTTACGAACCCGAAAAAAATGTCGAAAAACCGGCGTTAAAAAAAAATTTTCAACCGCACAAACGGCACTCACCCGGCCGGTGGACCGGAAACAGAACATTTTTTAATAATGGCCTCAGGGAGGCTCAGTATGCTGATATTGCAATATTCAGTGATACTTCAGAGGGCATGCAGCTGCTTTTGACGTCTTACAACAACTTTTCAAAGAGGATGGGTCTGCAAATTAATACAGTGAAAACAGAGACAATGTGCATTGGCAATACAGCGGAGTTCTTCATAGATGGTGTGAAGCGCTCGTGTATATAAAATAAAAAATACATTGAAAGTTTGTGAACCCTTCGGAATTTTCTAAATTTCTGCATAAATATGACCTAAAACATCACATTTTCACACAAGTCCTAAAAGTAGATAAGGAGAACCCAGTTAAACAAATGAGACAAAAATATTATACTTTATTTATTTATTGTGGAAAATGATCCAATATTACATATCTGTGAGTGGCAAAAGAATGTGAACTTTTGCTTTCAGTATCTGGTGTGACCCCCTTGTGCAGCAATAACTGCAACTAAACATTTCTGGTAACTGTTGATCAGTCCTGCACACCGGCTTGGAGGAATTTCAGCCCATTCCTCCGTACAGAACAGCTTCAGCTCTGGGATGTTGGTGGGTTTCCTCACATGAACTGTTCGCTTCAGGTCCTTCCACAACATTTCCATTGGATTAAAGTCAGGACTTTGACTTGGCTATTCCAAAACATTACTCTTGTTTAACCATTCTTTGGTAGAAAGACTTGTGTGCTTAGGGTCGTTGACTTGCTACATGACCCACCTTCTCTTGAGATTCAGTTCATGGACAGATGTCCTGACTTGTTCCTTTAGAATTTGCTGGTACAATTCAGAATTCATTGTTCTATCAATGATGGCAAGCCATCCTGGCCCAGATGCAGCAAAACAGGCCCAAACCATGATACTACCGTCACCATGTTTCACAGATGGGATAAGGTTCTTATACTGGAATGCAGTGTTTTCCTTTCTCCAAACATAACGCTTCTCATTTAAACCGAAAATTTCCATTTTGGTCTCATCCGTCCACAAAACATTTTTCCCAATAGCCTTCTGGCTTGTCCACATGATCTTTAGCAAACTGCAGACGAGCAGCAATGCTCTTTTTGGAGAGCAGTGGCTTTCCTTGCAACTCAGCCATGCACACCATTGTTGTTCAGTGTTCTCCTGATGGTGGACTCATGAACATTGGCTAATGTGAGAGAGACCTTCAGTTGCTTAGAAGTTACCCTGGGGTCCTGTGTGACCTCGCCGACTATTACACGCTTGCTCTTGGAGTGATCTTTGTTGGCCACAAAGATCACTCCAAGAGCAAGCGTGTAATAGTCGGACCACTCCTGGGGAGGGTAACAATGGTCTTGAATTTCCTCCATTTGTACACAATCTGTCTGTGGCTTGGTGGAGTCCAAACTCTTTAGAGATGGTTTTGTAACCTTTTCCAGCCTGATGAGCATCAACAACGCTTTTTCTGAGGTCTTCAGAAATCTCCTTTTTTCATGCCATGATGCATTTCCACGAACATGTGTTGTGAAGATCAGACTTTGATAGATCCCTTTTCTTTAAATAAAACAGGGTGCCCACTCACACCTGATTGTCATCCCATTGATTGAAAACACCTGACTCTAATTTCACCTTCAAATTAACTGCTAATCCTAGAGGTTCACATACTTTTGCCACTCACAGATATATAATATTGGATCATTTTCCTCAATAAATAAATGACCAAGTATTTTTTTTTTGTTTCATTTGTTTAACTGGGTTCTCTTTATCTACTTTTAGGACTTGTGTGAAAATCTGATGATGTTTTCGGTCATATTTATGCAGAAATATAGAAAATTCTAAAGGATTCACAAACTTTCAAGCACCATAGTGTGTGTTTTTTTTTTTTAAATATATATTTGGGCGGCACGGTGGCGTAGTGGTTAGCACTGTCGCCTCACAGCAAGAAGGTCCTGGGTTTGAGCCCAGCAGCTGGTAAGGGCCTTTCTGTATGGAGTTTGCATGTTCTCCCCATGTCTGTGTGGGTTTCCTCCGGGTGCTCCGGTTTCCCCCACAGTTATGCAGGTTGGTTATTTGGTGGCTCTAAATTGACTGTAGGTGTGAGTGTGAATGGATGTTTCTTTGTGTCAGCCCTGCGATAACCTGGTGACTTGTCCAGGGTGTACCCCTGCCTCTTGCCCAAAGTCAGCTGGGATAGGCTCCAGCTTGCCTGCAACCCTGTAGAACAGGATAAGTGGCTACAGATGATGGATGGAAATTTTATAAATAAAGCAGAAGTCTACATGCAAGTGTTGTGCAAAAATAATTTCTGCATTTGTTGTTTATTAGTCATTTGCATTAAGTGGTTTCGGGAGGTTTGGTTAAAAAGCTCAGTTTGGCATTGTCCATCTGAGGAGAAGTGGGGAGTTTACACCCTGAGCAATTATAATAAGTGTTGTTAACTGGAAGGCCAGTTGTGAAGTATTTCACCAAGCCAAAGAAAGCAATTGGAAAATACTGTAGCAGATCAGTGTGGCCTGGATGTAATGACAGTATTTCAGTTCAATTTAAAAGACATGCATGCAAATCCCTCACCTTTCGGCGAAATTCGCCGTTTTGAAACCAAAATGGGTGACCTACGTGAATCGTGTAGATCCGATGAGAAAAAAAAATGGGGGGGGGGTTGATATTGACCCAAAGGGTAAGGAGGTCGCTTCGCACCCATAGACAGTTCGTGCCGGTTTGCGCCTCCTCCTCCTGCTTTGATATTGACGCCATAGCGACGGGTACATCTCGCTGCGAAGGGCAAGCAGCATCATTTCGCGCCTGTTCTCCTGCTGGCCACAGCGTGCATACATGAGTCGGAGTGCAGACCAGACCGCTGGAAGCTGGATTGAGTCATCGGACTGAATTTCCTACTTTTTTCACACTTTCCTGATTTGCCATCAAAACAAACAAAACTTCCGGCTTGATTACGTCAGCATTCTAAAGAGGGCGCGCGCGTCTTTTGACAATCCCTAGTGTCCGAAATTGCTCGCTACTCACTATAGAGGGATTTCACTGATGTCACCAGAAACCGGAAGTAAACAGACCCTGCGCCATTTTGGAAGACCAACAAACTCGTGATTAGGGGGAAATAACGGCAGCGGTATGTGAACCCACGAGAATAAAGTGGAGTGGCAAACGACTTAAACAAATCTGAGCTGTTTTATTTATGATTTATTGGCCCAACAGTAGACTTGAAAGAAACTTGTGTGAGACTTGGCAAAAAACTGTGGATATAATGGATAAGTCTGTGCATGATCTGCGGACACTTTGAGGTAAGCAAACACAAGAAATTCAGATTTAAAACATGCTAAATTGGCCCCAAGTTGATAACTGTATGAGGAGCAAGCCTCCCAGACTTCTACAATTTAATAATAATAATTTAGGATGGTTTGGGGCTTGCTCTCCCTCCTATTATATAAATAAAGCATAGTTGTTGTGTAGGCATATATCATAAATACATATGTATAATTTGGATAAATTAACCTAAATTATGGATACCTTAATAGTAACAAAAAGTATTAATTTTTCAACTGAAAAGATATATTATTAAAAGATAAATATCAACAAGATTACCTTGGCCATAACTATGTGTAAGTTATTCTTCATAACAGCTGTAATATCACAAACCAAGCCACTAACAACATAATTGTAAGCCTGTAGCCCTTTGTAGGCTTTCAAGTCATCAGCAGTGTAGGCACTGGGTGTAAACAACAAATAGTTTACAATGTCTGGGTAGCAAACAGATGGCAGAATTGGTGTCCGGTCCTCCTTATGTTTCCATTCTCCCTTGCCCCGAGTCTTATCATATGGGTCGAACCCAGCAATCACAGCCAGTTTCTCCACATACCGTGCCCTTTCTGCAGCTGGTAATGTACTCACATAATCAGAATTATCATCCATCGTGTCACTTTACTCTCGCTCGTACTTTGTTTTATATTGTGAGTGCATGTACTTGGTCTTCCAATATGGCGCCTAACAAAATCTCGCGGCGCGGTGACATCATGCGGTAGCCCTCTATAGTGGAGACGCCATTTTGTAGTGCTGTCCATGCTGAAAGAAATCAAATTAAAAGTCTCAAATTTGATTTAATAAAAGACAGCAGCAAAGAAGAAAGTATTCAGCCTTGATTTTAAAAAGAGCTGAAAGCTGCAGGTACTTCCATATCTTGGCAGGCTGAGTGGTATGCTGGGGCACCTCTTGCCAGCAGACCAGGATATCCAGAGGGAACTTGTGCAGTTCAGTGTTGACCTGACCATCCCCAGCTTCAAGGAGGGAGAGAGCATCGTGGAGTGGTGGGGTCATGTCTTCGACAAACCAGACAAGTACCCCTCCCTGGGTGCACTGTTGCCTCTCCATCTTTCATGGACCTAGAGTCGAGTCCTCATTTAGTCTGATGAATGATGTAATTGATCAAAGTGGCAACATGAATGTGGAAACATTTAATGCAATACAGACGGTCAAGTACACGCTGATGTCCAGGGGGAAGACAGCTATGCAGCTCTTTAGAAGGGAGGACGTGAAGTTTGGGGAAGTGGACAGAACATTGTGCAAGAACATTAACTCTGCAGCAGCCACATACAAACACCAGCAGAGGGTGAACAAGGAGGAAAAGCAGCAGCAGCAGAGCAAGTATGGCTCTCAAGCAACTTTCAGTGCTCAGCAGGCCAAGAAACAGACTGCTGAAGGAGAGAAGCGGGCAAGGCTGAAACATGTGGCAACTCGGCGAAAGCGGGCCATGGAGACACTGGTGGTCCAGGCAAATAAAAGGAAAAAATGATCACTATTCCTTGTGTTCCACTTTCTTCATTCTATTATTCGCATTTTTTTCCAGGGCACAATTTCACTATAACTACATGTATTTGTACTGTATGTCCTTGTGCAAATGTCAATACAGTATACTTAGTAAGGAGGCTATAATATTTATTCTGGGGGAGGACCCCCCAAACAAAATAAAACAAGACCAGAGGCCACGTCACCACTCGCGCACCCTTCTCACCTTTTTCACCCCTGACCCGTTTTCATGCCTGAAAAGAACTTCACTGAAAAAAAAAAATTGCATGACGAGCCCATTTTACTTTGAAGAATTATACTAAATATTGGGGATTTGCAAAAAATCAAATACAGATTTTTAATTTTAAATGTATTGATTGAAGGGATCTTCCAGCGGATTTATTCTCAAACATGACACACTCTGCTACACACACACACACTCTTGATCATGTGGGAAAAAAAAAAAGATTTTGCAGTATGAGGTCTTATATGTCTGATCCAGATTCTGTCGGTGACACTTTGCCACAAAAAATGGCACATGTTTGGCTTTTTTTTTTCTGCAGAAATGCAGTCTAGTTCCAGCTTGTGCTTTTCTTTTTAGCATTGTTGTGGCATTTTATATGCTACACAATGAAGCATACTTATTTAAAAACTAATAAATTCTGTGAAATACTTGTAAAGCTACGATGTAAACGGAGAATATAAACAGCAGAGTTGCTCCAAGTGACCGCTACCTGACATCATCGCATACATCACCACTGCAGGAAGCCCATATTTTAAGAAACCTTTGTCACATGCACACTTTAAGCACTATTCTGCCTTTTGAAAAGGATATTGGGTTATATGTAGTTTGGTCTGGTGGATGCTCCCACCTAGTGGACTTAATGTGCAATAGCACTATCGGATGCATGGGTTCCACTTCCTGTTAAATTGTTGAGTCTGACTCCACGACTTGATGACGCCACGCTGTCATGCATTGTTGTTTGTTTTACACACTTGAGCTCTGGACGATTTATGTCTTTTTACAGTAAATGAAGAATGAATGAAAATAAAAAAAATATAAGAAATGTGAAAATCTTTTCAGTGTTAGCTAGCTGCCTACTGCTACAGGAGTTGGAAACGTGGTGGGAGGGCAGCATAAGCACAGTGAGATTCATCCTCTGCATTTAACCCATCTGAAGCAGTGAACACATGCATGCGCTCACACACCCAGAACAGTAGGCAGCCATACTACAGTGCCCCGGGGAGCAGTCAGGGGTTAGGTACCTTGCTCAAGGGCACTTCAGTTCAAGGCCGCCCCATGTTAACCTAACTGCATGTCTTTGAACTGTGGGGGAAACCGGAGCACCCGGAGGAAACCCACACAGACATGGGGAGAACATGCAAACTCCACACAGAAAGGCCCCCGCCAGCAGCTGGGCTCGAACCCAGAACCTTCTTGCTGTGAGGCGACAGTGCTAACCACTACACTACCGTGACACTGTTCTGCAGTTTTACAGAAAATTCATTTTCCTCAAACACTATTTGGTCTCCGAAAATGAAAGTTTTTTTTTTTTTTTTTTTTTTTTTAAATCTGTGACTACTTTTACTGAAAATATATTTGAGAATAAATCTGCTGGAGGATCCCTTTAAGGATGGACCATGATACATGATTTGATCACAATCATTTTTAATGCTGTGGGTTTTTTTTAATTAATGTGTAAATTTACTAAACAGAGCAACCAAAGTAATATACCTATTAATGAAAATACAGCTTTCCAAGGAGCTACAGGACTAGTCAAAAGTTTGGGGACACCTAATTAAAAAAAATATATATATATATAAATTAAATTAACTTCTTGTCTTCAAGTCATGATGGATTATTGTTTTTCTTTACTTAGTTGAGCAGTTCTTGACATATGGATTGCTACAGTTGTGGAATAGGGCTATTTACTCTTTACTGTTTGAGCTCAAACGCATTAAGAAGGCAAGAAATTGCACTAATTAACTTTTGATGAGGCACACCTGTTAATTGAAAAGCATTCCAGGGAACTACCTCATGAAGCTGGTTAAGATGATGCCAATAGTGCGTAAAGTGTCAAGGTAAACGGTGGCTACGCTGAAGAATCTAAAACATGAAATTTTTTTTTTCTGTTCCATATGTTATTTCATAGTTTTGATGTCTTCAGTGCTGATCTACAATGTAGAAAATAGTCAAAATACTGAAAAACCTATGAATGAGTAGGGGTGTCCAAACTTTTGACTGGTACTGTATATCATATCAAAGAAACAGAATAACAGAAACCAAAGTACCTTTCAAACAGATTTTCATGAAGGGCATTTCCCAACAAAATCTAAACAGTTCTTTCTAAAATAAAAACAATCAAGCATAGATCTCTCTCGCGCTCTCTCTCATATATCACTATAGTAACATGGCTGCTCTGACTTCTATCATAGTTTTTAGGGAACATTACAGTAGTGGTTTCCCGTTGCCTTCTACTAGGTTATTATAGAGGTATTCTCTTCTCAACAATTTTCTTTCTCTCTCTCTCTCACACACACACACACACACACACGCGCACACCATGGGCAATTTAGAGTAGCCAATTAACCTAATCACATGTCTTTGAACTGTGGGGGGGAAACCAGAGCACCCGGAGGAAACCCATGCAGATACAGGGAGAACATGCAAACTCCACGCGGAAAGGCCCCCGTCGGCTACTGGGCTCAAACCCAGAATCTTCTTGCTGTGAAGCGACAGTGCTAACCACTACACCACTGTGCTGCCCCAAGCACGGATGGAGTATTTAAAAAAAAAAAAATTCACCTCTACTTATTTTGACGATTTTGGGGCGGCACGGTGGTGTAGTGGTTAGCACTGTTGCACTGTGCTTTGACTAGGCCATTCCAAGACATTTATATGTTTTCCCTTTAAACCACTCCAATGTAGCTTTAGCAGCATGTTTAGGGTCATTGTCCTGCTAGACCGTGAACCTTCATCCCAGTCTCAAACCTCTGGCTGACTTGAACAGGTTTTCCTCCAGAATTGCCCTTTATTTAGTGCCATCCATCTTTCCTTCAGTCCTGACCAGCTTTCCTGTCCCTGCAGATGAAAAACATTTATTATTATTATTATTATTATTATTATCATTATTATTATAACCTTTATTTAACCAGGTTTGTCCCATTTGAGATCGAAGATCTCTTTTACAAAAGGGACCTGGACATCCCCACAGCATGATGATGCCACGACCATGCTTCATTGTAGGAATGGTGTTCTCAGGGTGGCCAAAAAATTCAGTTTTTGTCTCTTTTGACCAGAGAATCATCTTCCATGTGTTTGAGGAATCTGCCACACGCTGTTGGGCAAACTCCCAAACTTTTTTTAAAAAATACAGAAATCATGTGACACTTTGCACACAGGTGGATCTTAATCAACTAATTATGTGACTTAAGTGAATTGGTTGGACCAGCTCTTATTTAGGGGTTTCATACAAAAGGGGGTGGATACTTATGCACACTCCAGATTTCTGTTTTTTCATCCTAATTATTGTTTGTGTCACCAAAAAAAAAATACAATGTGCACCTTTAAAGTGGTAGACATGTTGTGTAAATCAAATGGTGCTAACCCCCCAAAAATCCATTTTAATTCCAGTTTGTAATGCAGCAAAACAGGACAAACACCAAGGGGGATGAATACTTTTGCAAGGCTGTGTGTGTGATTTATATATATATATATATATATATATATATATATATATATATATATATATATATATATAAATAAAAGTGCTGTCAAAAATGGCGCGTTAACTTGACTCAATTTTAACGGCGATAAATTTTTTTTTTATCGCGAGATTAACGCTCTGTGACATGATGTAGGTTTTTCATAAGCTTTTGAAACTGCCAGGAACTTGGAACAGAGACTTTGGTTAGAAAACCGATAGCAGCTAGACTGTAATGCCACGCCTCGCACAGCCAGAGTCCTCTGCCCCCCCAAGAACCAGCGCGGGCAGGACGCGCTAGTAGAGATGGGATTTATGGCTCTTTGATGGGATCCGCATCTTTGTGATCCGTTCTTTGAAAAGAGCCGTTCAAAAGACTGGCTAATTTGGCTCTTTTTAAATATTTATTCAGTTTTAAGAAGATAGCATCTAAAGAAGCCAGATCCCTCTGAACTGTAAACTCAATGCTATCCCAGAAATCCTTCCTGTAATATGCAAATTTGGCCGCCTCTGATTGGACAGCGCGACGCATCAACAGGCATAAAGTGTAAAAGTACAAAATGTGTTAAGTGAGCTGAAACAGTAAAGATCAGATTCAATGCAATATTTATCAACGAACAACTTAAACTTAATATAAAGTACACTATTATATTATAATCAAGCATGTCAAGCCTACCATCACTGTGTAACCTATCTTTCTTTAGTTGTAGACTAACTCAAACAGTAGATCATTTCACTCATGGTTCTCTTGCTAGCCCTGCGCCGGTGCTCGGCTTAGGTTTCACTTTGCGGTGGCTGTGTCAAGACGTGTTATGCTTTGCTATAAAAAAAAAACATTGGTACAAAGCAAGCCCGTTCACTTTTTTATGCTGATAAGAGAATTACAATGTTTTTTAATGTGACAAAAATGTGCGATTAAATTGCGATTAATCGCGAGTTAACTATGACTGTCGCTACATTAATCGCGATTAAATATTTTAATCGCTTGACAGCACTAATATATATATATATATATATATATATATATATATATATATATTAGTGCTGTCAAAAATGTCGCGTTATCGCGTTAACTTGATTCAATTTTAACGGCGATAATTTTTTTTATCGCGAGATTAACGCTCTGTGACATGATGTAGGTTTTTCATAAGCTTTTGAAACTGCCAGGAACTTGGAACAGAGACTTTGCTTAGAAAAACGATAGCAGCTAGACTGTAATACCACGCCCCGCACAGCCAGAGTCCTCTGCCCTCCCCCCAAAGAACCAGCGCGGGCATGGCGCGCTAGCCCCGTGCCTCAGGACGAAGAGCCACGGTGCTCGGCTTAGGTTTCGTTTTCCCATCGGTGGCTCCAGCCCGACTTTGCAGTGACTGTGACAAGACGTGTTATGCTCTGCAATAAAAAAAAACATTGGTACAAAGCAAGCCCATTCACTTTTTTTATGCTGATAAGACAATTACAATGGTTTTTCATGTGACAAAAATGTGCGATTAAATTGCGATTAATCGCGAGTTAACTATGACAGTCGCGACATTAATCACGATTAAATATTTTAATCGCTTGACAGCACATATATATATATGAGTGATTCCATGCTTATGGGTACTGAAATGGGGACACAAACTTATTCACCTAAAACCATTTCTTTTTTTACCATCAGGTCATAAAACATGTAATCTTTAATGAATGATATGTTAAAAGATAACTTTAATTTTCTGAGATGTAATAAAAGCATATTTATATGCCAAAGTCAAGCCTATGAGTTCCAAAATGATGTCTGTTACATTACTTCTGTTACGATTGTCCATCTCGCGTCTGTTACAAATTAATTACAATCTAGCTATATACCATGTTAATCTTATTGAAAGAATGTGTATGTTTATTCTACTACACATGTTTATTAATTATATTTGCTAAAACATCACCTTCCTATGTTTCAAAGTAATTCTACATTGTTAAAATTGAGAATATATATGTCCACAACATGCCCTGTGATGACCTGGCGACTTGTCCAGGGTGTACCCCGCCTTTCGCCCGTAGTCAGCTGGGATAGGCTCCAGCTTGCCTGCGACCCTGTAGAAGGATAAAGCGGCTAGAGATGATGAGATGAGATGTCCACAACACTTCTGTCACGTTCTGACTTTGGCATATAAATATGTTTTTATTACATCTCAGAAAATTAAAGTTATCTTTTAACATATCGTTCATTAAAGATTACATGTTTTGTTACCTGATGGTAAAAAAAAGAAATGGTTTTAGGTGAATTTTTAAAAATAAGTTCATGTCCCCATTTCAGTACCCATAAGCGTGGAATCACTCTCATATATATTAATATTGTGTGTGTGTGTGTGTGTGTGTGTGTTATATATGTGCTGCCTCATCAGTTTTAGATCAACACTGCTATGAATTTGCTATGATTTATGGATGGTGTGATATGTTGAGCAGTAGTGTACTAAGGGCCCCTTCAGTTTCATTAACCCACCCACCCCCCTGACCAAGTTCACACAGGCCAAATGAAACTCGATGGCCTGTGGGACTTGTTTTTGACTCGTGATTGCTATAGACCCTTTTCACTCACGTGACCTTCGTAAACGCGACCGCCATTTTGGACATGAAGAAATAACGGTTTATGGCACAGACCCTTTCGGTTCTCGCTCATCTAGCTGCTACAATGACTGCTTAGACTGCAACAATAATACCTAACACACATTTAAGTATCCGTCGTAAAGACGTGAAACTCATCGAGTGACGAGTGTGTTCATTGATAAGCTAACACAATCTAAAAGTAGACATACCATCACACTGCCCTGGCGCTGTGTACAGTTTACCTTTATGGTTTGTGCACTCACTATTTGCCATTACTTTCTCCAACCCAGTGTTCGAACTATGCCGATATTTTCGGGGGGGTCCCTTTTTTTTTCCCTTGGGGGGGTGCTTGCGCTTGTCTCAGAGCGCGGCTCTCCAAACATATGAGAAGCCTATCTTGCGCACATCACGCAGACTCCACACCTCCACACACGCATCGCGTCTGAAGTCATAACTCATCAGGGGAAATGGTGTCCGCATTGGCATGTTCAAAAAACAACCTCGCGTCAACAATGATACCACACGCAAGAAAAAAAAACCAGTCAGGCTACTCAACACATCTGATCCACAGCAGCACCAAAGCATCACTGGAAATCATGTCAACAACCAATCTTCCATTTCAACACGCGTCAACAAACAAATGGCACCACAAACATGAACGAATCGGTCAGGCTACCAATTCCAAACCCACAGCAGACGAATAATTAAATGCATCTTACCTTAAAGCAGAATCGACCACAAAGGAAGTCTGTTGGCACACTTCCTTTCTACTAGTTTGTGTCCCCAACCTGGCAGCAGCAGTCGTTGTCATATTGGTTTATTTTATCTTTGATGTAAACACAACACTTCGGATATGCAAATGCTTCCTGTTACACACGATTGTTATGTCAATAAACATTTTGCCAATATTTTAGAGACCATCCATCTTCTCCGTCGGTCAGCATCTGTCGGGATCCAATAAAATGATAAATCTTGCCTTGTGTGTTGATGGTTACTACATCCAGGTGCACAATATAATGGCATGATGGAAGTCTTGCTGAAAGTAAAAACTTTCTTTGATGGCTATATTCCTTTCAATGCTTCGCCGTCGTTCCTTGTTGTTGGCTGTGGTAGACTACTGGTAGTTCATGTCCAAAACGGCGGCCGTGTTTGTCGTGACGTCACGTGGGAAGGGTCTATAGGTTCATTAACACACCTTTTGAGAGAACCAAGGACTAAAAATGGCAGCATTTTATTCTGTCAACGATGCCTACAATAAAGCACATTGAATTAACTACTGCCTTTCTTTTCTTCAGAGTTTTGAAGAAGACCTTCGTGAGCTCAGGTAAGAGGTTCTGGGTACAGGCAGGTGACAAAGGAATAATAAAGGGTCTTGATGAGGAAACTGCTTATTAAGAGCCAGCAGAACAGCTTCAATATGCTTTGGCATACATTCTGCAAGTATCTGTAACTGTGCAGGAGCAATAGAACAACATTCTTCCAAAATATTTTCCCTCAGGTGGTGTTTTGATAATGGTGGTGGAAATGCTATCAAACACGATACTCTGAATTCTCCTATAGGTGGTCAGTTGGATTACCTTTAAGATATAGCTAGTTACCTCCTGTAGAACATTTTGAACTGCACAAGCAAAGATGATTCAAAATGGTTAATTCTGAATTTTATTTTTTAAGGCTAGTTTTGAGAACTACATTTTAGTACTTGTTGGAAACCTCAATGCATATTACAACCAAGTAAAATGTTGTTCAGGCTAGCCTTTCTATTTATTTGTCTTTCCTGTAGATCTAAATTCAGATGTCACTTTAGCCACTGATCCAAAGGAAACACAAGCTCCTGACATCCATGCCATAACAATTAACCACTATTTAATGACCACTCATTTACACTGAAACTGCGCTATTGCAAACTCCTTGGGGGATGTCCAAATAGTGCATTATACCAAAATGTTCATAATACTGAAATGGACCCACTTGTCACACCAAACATTCACTCTGATGTAAAATAAGACCAACTGTGTGTAATTTGTTTGTGCTTAATTCACTTATTTCCTTTACTTCATAACTATGTAAGTCACTTTTCAGTAAAGGAAATAAGTCACACTCGTCATCATTTGCTTGCCACATTATCTTTTCTTTTCAGCCCATCATGTTGATTGCAGTTATGGATGAAGTCTCAGAGCTTTTTTTTTTTTTTCTCTCCCCTTGAAAAGTTGAAATTGAATTTTTCGGGATACACTATTCTTTAGACAAATTCGTTGCTTTCTCGCCACGCTTTAGACGGTCCAGGATATGAAGTTTGTCTTGGACAGAGAGTATCTTACATTTATGAGTGTCATGTAATAGAGGAAGATGATGGATGTAATTGCAGGAAGAGTGTTGATTTAAAAAATGGGCAGGCAAACAGTTAAAAAAATGTAAGACAAAGGCAGGGTCGTGGAATGGACAATGTTTGAGCAAGGCACACACAGAATATCAGAGGTAATCACACAGGCAAAGTCCAGAATAAAAAAGCAAGTCAAATCCAGTAAAGTAATACACAGAACAAAGGTTTGGCAACATGAGACACTAGGTACAGCACGTACACTTCGCAAAGTCTGTGTGTTTAGGTAGTCCTTATAAGCGTGCATGCTGTGATTGCACTCTAATCTGGAACAGATGCATGGTAATTGGTCCTAATGAATTGGTAAACTAGAATGAACATGTGTTTTTGATAGACTACAAAGCACTGAGATGATTTTGCTTGAGCTAAATGCTGTAACCATAATCCAAATAATCAGTTATCAAATTTGATAGTATTATCCATATATAAAAGGGCACTAATCCATGCAAATTTATTTGAAGTTGATCAAATCAGTCTTCATTAGTCAGTCTTTTATATGTAAATTTACACAACCTTGAGAGCATGTGTAGGATGCAAACATTTTGATATTTTGTACTCAATTTTGAATTGAATTTTTTTTTTCATTAATTTATTGTAAAAGTCTATAACATGAGACACACCTTGCATGAAGGAAATGTTAGACTGAGAAAGACGTATGCTAACCACTTCCCTGTATCTTGATCATGAATGTCGTAATGTTCCTGTTTATGTTGCATCACGTTTCTGATTGGATGATGACCGTAAAATTTCACTCTGAAATTCTATACCACACTTGTTATAAACTAAGTATGGGTAAGAAATGACTTGACACCATAACTTGTAATCAGACTTGGGTTTAACTGGCTGCAGAACATTTTCAGTACCCCTTGCAGTTAGAATGGGTGAAATTCAAGTTATGTTTAGTAGCTGGAATGATGAGACTAAACATTACTTTTTGTCAAACACAGGATTTTTGAGGAGTTCATTGCAGACCTGTCCCGCATTGTCTTTGGAAATGGGTATGAAGCAAAGCTAAAGAATAAATATCTGATTTTCATGACTTGTGCTATACACATTTGAATTCTTTTTTAGAAAAACCAAGTGGTCACTTGGTTAATTTTCTTTTGTTGCCAACAAATATATTTTTAAACATAAGAGACAGACAAGTGCTGTTGTGATTTCTCTTTCAGGCGACCAGCACTTGATGCTTCTGTTACACAGTACAGCCCGAGATTACCTGACTTAGAAAAATTCAGATGGAGAGTGGATGTTGCAATTTCAACAAGGTACAGTAATCAGATGCATAATAGGTCTAAAGTGATGTGGAATAGTGTAGAAGAGTGCTCTAACTAGTGTTTGGAAAATACACCACTTGTATTTTTCATACAGACTACATCTCATATATACATACAGTACTCTGCAAAAGTATGAGATCCTTTTTTTCCAACAAACTGTTAGTTCTATTTTATGACTTTTACATTATCAAGACAGTACAGAAACATTTGAGTTCCAAATGTTCGTTCTCCAGCACAAAATTAAATGTTAGAGAATCAATGATGTTTCTGTCTGAGCAGCATATGAGACTGCTTTTCAGATTAAAAAAGAAAACATGAGGCTACTGGGTTTTGCTGCAAAATTAAGAAGTGTAGGTACAGCCACTGTCCCGTCTAGAACTACAAATCCCATCAACTAACTTCCGCGATGACCTACGTCACGCCTAGGCGGGATTACCTATGTCACATCCCCCCCGACTCCATAAGTGACTAAGCCACACTACGTTCTTCCTCTTTGGCGCTGTGGACTCCGTGTCGTACAGACATAGAGACACCCTCTCATCAGAACATCCGAGATCAAGACGTCTGCCTTGCAAGAAAAAGAAGACTCGGCGCGCTTTCGTATATACCACTGGCCATGGTAAAACTACCTAAGTTGCGCCGTCTCGCTCATATTGAGTTACAACCGGTTTTATTTGTTTATTATGAGTAACATTACGACTGCCGCCCAAGCAGTTAATTAAAAGTTAGAAGCGACCGGATTCCTTCTGACTTAATCGCTGTGCACATTATTGATCAGAGACTCTTCCTCACGACCGACGAAATGTCGGATCAGGAATTCTCTGATTTTTACAGAAGCCTCCACGAGCTCTGTGAAACTCCGCGGAACTTCGGGACATCTCTGCACATCCCGCATAGAGATATCGATTACTGGAAGTAAGGCTGGCATTTGGGCAAATTAGTCTTAGGAATTAGCTTTATGAAGTAGTGTGAATTTAAACTCAGAAACTGTTTAATTGTGCATACTGATCTTTGTGTTCTACATTTCTCTCTCTCCGTTGTTTCAAAAAGATAAGTTGTGCATGCTCTCCTCTATCCTCACTAACATCCTTTAACTTCATTATTACACATTTTGACCTCATCAAGATTTCAGTGAATTTGATAATGTTATAAGGAGTGGGTGAGCTACCACGACAAATTCCTTTGTCTCAAGAGACCATGAGGTGATTCTCACCTCCCCCAACACACACACACACCCACCCTCGCTATACCTCTCATATACACACACGCGCGCGCACACACACACACACACACACACACACACACACACACACACCCTCGCTCCCCCTCTCAAACACGCACACAGACACACACGCACACACCCATAGTACTACCTCACCATTTATGCTTGTGTATATATATCGTTGATGACCATATTGAATGTATTTCAACTGCTATTACCCATTTAGTATCATTGTTATAATAAATTCAATTATTCTGTTAAACTGTGTTTGTCCGTTGTTTGCTACTGTATTCTTGAAGTCACACAATCTCAAAGAACTCCAAAATTGCCTTCACCCAAGTGTATACGAGTGCTATTGGCTGTAGTGTCTAGGTAATACGGTAAGTAATACATTATTGCTGCATCAGTAGTGATCATAATAATTTGGAATACTATACCATAATTTAGCTGTTTGGTAATTTATTATTAAACACCAAAATTAATGGTATTATTAATGAGACTGATTTAATGAGACTGATCACTTAAGACCAATAGCGCCCACAGAAGCAAGTGCAACAGTCCAAGGGAGTCCAACCTCTCTCCAGGAAATTGGTTCCAGAGCCCAAGCTATACGTTGAGGTGAGCCCAACTATATCTAGTCGGTACCGCTCAACCTCATGCACACGTTCAGGCTCCTTTCCCACCAGAGAGGTGACATTCCATGTCCCAAAAGCCAGTTTTGTCAGCCGGGGATCAGTACGCCAGGGCCTCCGCCTTTGGCTGCCACCTGATCCACAGTGTACTGGACCCTTACGGCACCTCCTGTGGGTGGTGGGTCCACAGGAGAGTGGTTCCATGTTGCTCATTCAGGCTGGGCCCAGCCGGGCCCCACGGATATAGGCCCGGCCACAGAGCGTTCGCCGACGAGCCCCTCCCCCAGGCCTGGCTCCAGGGTGGGACCCCGGTATCCCTGGTCTGGGCGAGGGTACTCTGATACCTGCTTTTTCTTTCATAAGGGTCCTTTTTGAACCGCTCTTCGTCTGACTTCTCATCTAGGACCTGTTTGCCTTGGGAGACCCTACCAGGGGCAGTTGTCCTGACAACATAGCTCCTAGAATCCCTGAGGCACTCAAACCCCTCCACCATGTTAAGGTGGGGATTCAAGGAGGGGTTCTCCCCAGTGAATGAGAGGGTCGTTTCCCTGTGCCTTCAGGTCGGGGAACGGTTGCTGACCATCATTTGCGCTTATGTGCCAAATGGTAGTTCGGAGTACCCGGCCTTCTTGGAGTCCTTGAGTGGGGTGCTAGACAGTGCACCACGAGGGGACTCCATTGTTTTACTGGGGGACTTCAATGCTCACATGGGCAATGACTGTGAGACCTGGAGGGGTGTGATTGGGAGGAACGGCCTGCCTGATCTGACCCTGAGTGGTGTTCAGTTGTTGGACTTTTGTGCCATGCGTGGTTTGGCTATAACGAACACCATGTTCAAGCATAAGGGTGTCCATAAGTGCACGTGGCATGAGGACACCCTAGGCCGCAGATCGATGATTGATTGACTTTGTAGTTGTTTCATCTGATCTATGACTATGTCTTGGATACTCAGGTGAAGAGAGGAGCAGAGCTGTCAACTGATCACTACCTGGTGGCGGGCTGGATCAGATGGTTGGGGAGGAGGCCAGACAGGCCGGCAGGCCCAAACGAGTAGTGAGGGTATGCTGGGAACGTCTGGCGGAGGCTCCTGTCCGTCGGGTCTTCAACTGCCACATCTGGCAGAGCTTCAACTGCATACTGGGGAAGGATGGGGACATTGAGTCCGAGTGGACCATGTTCCACACCTCCATTGTTGAGGTGGCTGTGCAGAGTTGTAGCTGCAAGGTTGTTGGTGCCTGTTGTGGCGGTAATCCCTGAACCTGCTGGTGGACACCTGTGGTGAGGGGAGCAGTCAAGCTGAAGGAGTCTTATCGGGCTTGGTTAGCCTGTGGGTCTCCAGAGGCAGCTGACTGATATCGACGGGCCAAGCAGAATGCGGCTCTGGCAGTCACTGAAGCAAAAACTCGGGTATGGGAGAAGTTTGGAGAGGCCATGGAAAGTGACTTTCCGTCGGCCTCGAAGAGATTCTTGCAAACCGTCCGGCGGCTTAGGAAAGGAAAATGGTGCTCTCTGTCTACTGTTTACAGCGAGGTTGGAGTGCTGTTGACCTCAACTAGGGACATCATCCAATAGTGGAAGGAATACTTTGAGGATCTCCTCAATCCCACCTTCATGTTGTCCGAGGAGGACACGGAGTCTGAGGGTGCTTGGGAGGACTCTCCTATCACAGGGGCTGAGGTAGCCGAGGTGGTTAAAAAGCTCCTCGGTGGCCGGGCTCCGGGGGTGGATGAGATTCGTCCTGAGTTCCTGAAGGTAGTGGATGTTGTTGGGCTGTCTTGGCTGACACACCTCTTCAACATTGCGTGAAGGTCGGGGACAGTGCCTCTGGATTGGCAGACTGGGGTGGTGGTGGTCCCCCTTTTTAAAAAGGGGGACTGGAGAGTGTGTTCCAACTATAGGGGGATCACACTTCTCAGCCTCCCTGGGAAAGCCTATGCTGGGGTGCTGGAGAGGCAAGTCCAGTCAATAGTCGAACCTCGGATTCAAGAGGAACAATGCAGTTTTTGTCCTGGTCCTGGAACACTGGACCAGCTCTTTACCCTTGCAAAGGACTGGAGGGTGCATGGGAGTTTTGCCCAATCGGTCTACGTGTGTTTTGTGGACCTGGAGAAGGCTTACGACCATGTCCCTCGTGGTGCCCTGTGGGGGGTGCTTCGGGAGTATGGGGTTCAGGCCCACTACTGTAGGCCATTCGGTCCCTGTATGACCTGGAGCAGGAGTTTGGTTCGCATTGCCGGCAGTAAGTCGGACTCGTTCCCGGTGCATGTTGGACTCCGCCAAGGCTGTCCTTTGTCACCAGTTCTGTTCTTAACTTTTATGGACAGAATTTCTAGGCACAGCCAAGGGGCGGAGGGTGTCTGGTTTGGTTTGGTGGCATCAGGATCATGTCTCTGCTTTTTGCGGATGATGTGGTCCTGTTGGTTTCATCAATCTGTGACTTACAGCATGCGCTGGGACAGTTTGCAGCTGAGTGCGAAGCGGCTGGGATGAGGATCAGCACCTCCAAGTCTGTGGCCGTGGTGCTCAGCCGGAAACAGGTGGAGTGCCTACTCCAGGTCGGGGGGAGTTGATACCTAAAGTGGAGGAGTTTAAGTATCTTGGGGTTTTGTTCACGAGTGAGGGTAAGGGGGAGCGGGAGTTGGACAGAAGGATCGGGAGAGTGTCAGCAGTGATGCGGACGCTAAACCGGTCTGTTGTGGTAAAGAGAGAGCTGAGCCAAAAGGCAAAGCTCTCAATTTACTGGTCCATCTACGTTCCCACTCTCACCTATGGTCACCTATGGGTAGTGACCGAAAGAATGAGATCGCGGATACAAGCGGTAGAAATGCGTTTTCTCCGCAGGGTGGCTGGGCTCTCCCTTAGAGACGGTGAGAAGCTTGGTTATTCGGTAGAGACTCTGAGTAGAACCGCTGCTTCTCCACATTGAAAGGAGTCAGTTGAGGTGGTTTGGGCACCTTGTTAGGATGCTCCCTGGACACCTCCCAAGGGAGGTTTTCTGGGCATGCCCCACCGGGAGGAGACCCCAGGGCAGACCCAGAACCCGCTGGAGAGATTATATCTCTCGGCTGGCCTGGGAACGCCTCGGTATTTCCCCGGAAGAGCTGGCCAGGGAGAGGGAAGTCTGGGCTGCTCTGCTTAGGCTGCTACCCCCGCGACCCAGATCTGGATAAGCGGTAGAAGATGGATGGAAGTGTAAACAGTGTCCAGAAGAAGTGTGTCTGGTTCTGCAAGATGTTCAGTAAAACCTACAGCTCATTTCCTTATAAAACTGCGCTAATAGAGATCTTGCAGTCACGTGACCGGAAAGTACACAACTGCCATCTTGTCAGTCAAAAACACAGCTGAATACTGCTGCACTCGTGTACAGAATGGATCAATTTCAACCGACGGACTACACGGCTCATTTTTCGAATGAACAGATAATTAGATATATGTCTAAAATAAACGCTCTACAGATTTGTGACCCTTATGGCTTTCCGTACGGAGTTTTCACGACCGGATTTTGAACTGCCAGCGGAATACCCAGACGTGTATAATTACCTCATTAACTTTCCCTCGCTGTTCAGTGGTGAAGCACTGCGTGCCTATAAATCTCTGGACAGTTATCTTTACAGAAATTCAGGATTTGTTAGCAACTCAGATGTGGCATCTTGTAAACAAGAATCCTCATTGGACAGGTAAGTCACTTAAGTATTGAGTATAGCACTGACCAGCCGATTATAGAATAGAATAAGGTAATTCTAGCTGTAATTCCAAATCGTCCGTCTTGTTTACATGGATCTGACATTGGAGAGGTAGAGGCTTGGCAGTGGAGGCTTGAGTGGCTGTTTTCTGAGCTTAGTCAACAGGCCGGCTCTGCCTGTAGCCTCGCTTTTGCTTCCGCTCCCGGCACCGCCTCCTTCGCTTTGCTTCCGATAACAATCCACGGAGACCCTGCTGGTCTCGCTATCTCGTCCGGAATTTTTTTTTTTCTTCTCTCGTCCAGAATGTTGTGCATGCGATGGAAATCGCTACAAACCGTCATTTTCTGCTGGAAACCTATGTCCAGTAAGTCCATACGGTTGTAGTGGATATTGAAGTCCGGTACAGACGAACAACACGCAAAAATACACACAAAAAACATAAACGTGCACAGGTAGGGAGAGCTTGTAGCCGCAGCCGTTGTAGTAGAATTGTATATAGTAGGTTTTTTCAGAAGAAAAGGTAGAAGTAGAAGTAGAAGGCGGAATATGGCGTTTGACCGACAAGATGGCGTCTGTCACAATCTGGATCGGCTGTGACGTCACATGCAAGTGCTCCATTATACCTGAGACTACAATTAAAAGGGTACAAAGAGACCATCGATGGATAGATAAATTTTATTTCAACAAGGTGGACCATTCAGCACAGCTGGTATCCATAGGTGCCCTGCAAAGGGTAGTCTCACACCAAATATTGACTTAGTTTCATTTATTATGGCTTACTGCTGTTTTATAATTTTTTTTTTTTAAATAAATGTTAACATCTCCTCATTTAATTATTTTTGAGTCGTTTTTGGTCTACAGGTTTTTTATTTAATTTTTTTAAACATGTGCCTAAGACTGGTGGTGTAGTGGTTAGCGCTGTCGTCTCACAGCAAGAAGGTCCAGGTTCGAGTCCCGTGGCCGGCGAGGACCTGTCTGTGCAGAGTTTGCATGTTCTCCCCGTGTCCGCGTGGGTTTCCTCTGGGTGCTCCGGTTTCCCCCACAGTCCAAAGACATGCAGGTTAGGTTAACTGGTGACTCTAAATTGACCGTGGGTGTGAATGTGAGTGTGAATGGTTGTCTGTGTCAGCCCTGTGATGACCTGGCGACTTGTCCAGGGTGTACCCTGACTTTCGCCCGTAGTCAGCTGGGATAGGCTCCAGCTTGCCTGTGACCCTGTAGAACAGGATAAAGTGGCTAGAGATAATGAGATGAGATGTGCCTAAGACTTTTGCAACTCCTTTTTTTTTGTGTGTGTGTCTTCATATAAAATTAAGAGACCACTTCAATTTTTTCTTAAATCGGCCTCTTTATGTCTTATCTCATCTCTAGCCGCTTTATCCTGTTCTACAGGGTCGCAGGCAAGCTGGAGCCTGTCCCAGCTGACTACGGGCGAAAGGCGGGGTACACCCTGGACAAGTCGCCAGGTCATCACAGGGCTGACACATAGACAGCCATTCACACTCACTTTCACACCTACGGTCAATTTAGTCACCAGTTAACCTAACCTGCATGTCTTTGGACTGTGGGGGAAACCGGAGCACCCGGAGGAAACCCACGCGGACACGGGGAGAACATGCAAACTCTGCACAGAAAGGCCCTCGCTGGCCACGGGGCTCGAACCCGGACCTTCTTGCTGTGAGGCGACAGCGCTAACCACTACACCACCATGCCGCCGGCATCTTTATGTATGGGAGCTAATCCAGGACCCATCCACTACTAACTGTTTTATTAGCAAACCCAGCCAATCTGTCCCCAGAATAAGTGGATGGGTGAGGCTCGGGCTAACCACCGCCTCCACACTATGCTTTTCACCCCGGAAATGAACAGTGACCAGCATTAGCAGATAATTGTGGACATCCCCTTGTACACACCTCACCTTCACCAATCGTGCATTTCCCAGCGCCCCACATTGAATCAGGCTTTGATGCATGGAGGTCTGATTACAACCAGAATCCACCAAACCTGACGTATACCCCCTTCAATACTCGCACTCAGTACATTCCTGCTTAATCAGGAGAAGCCTGTGGTGTGTCAGGAATGTGAATCAGAATCCCCACCTCATTGTGAAAGTGTTGATTCTGGGAAATCCCAGCCTTCCTGACATGCCGACAGACCTGCCCGGACTTTCTCCTTATTTTGGTGTGAAGGGACGGGTCCACCTGTAGATGGGGGTTAGCGGCAGCATAGATACAGAAGGGGAGGGGCCTAAAGAGACACCAGGAAAGACATGAGTGTAGGGAGCGGGTTTCTGGGGACTGGGAGGGGGGAGGGGGAGAGGATCTGTGGGAGCGCCTGCTCCTGGAAATGCCATCAGGTGGTCTGGACCAAGCTCTAGATCACCTGGTTGACTGGACCAAGCTCTGGATCACCTGCTGGTCCTCTGCCTGGGCCTCAAGCAGAGCCTAGAAGCGCTGCTTGACGGACAGCATGACAAGTTCTTGATGCTGGCATTGGAAGTCGTTGGCGAGTGTTTTGGAGGAACTCTTTGACTAGTTCGGACTCCGTGACACTGTTTTGTTCCTCCGTCCTGGGTTTCAGCACTAGTGTAACATTTCTTTACGGAGGGCAATAAGGAACTTTTGAGACAGGTGCAACAGTTCTAGGTGCTCTTTATTTATCTCTTTCACTTTTCAGTGACCACGAACACCACCACATAGGAGAATGCAGCGCTCTCTCTCTCTCTCTCTCTCTCTCTCTCTCTCTCTCGTGTTACTTGCCATCTGGAAGGCACACAGAGACGCATGTTAATAGACAGCCAGCAGTTTGACACAGGTGTAACTCCTCACATATTACCTGCTGGTACACCCTGACTCCTCACCGTTCACACCCTCGCTGCTACATTATAGAAACCATTCCTGTGGCCATCACTATCCTTTTGCAATAGGACCAGTTTGAATGGCAAAAATGGTGCTAGTAGTACCTTAAATTTAATTGGAATACAAAAATATCTATTCATCATGCCAAAAAGAGTTAAAAAGAAAAGTTTTAAGTAAGGAAAAGAAGGGTTCAATTCTGGCTTAACTGGCAGAGGCATACAGTGAGTGTCAGGTTGCTTCCATCCTCAGAATTTCAAAGATGGCAGTTCATGAGGACAAAGTCAAGCAGCAGACCTTGTGGACAACAAAGTTACAGGCTGCCAGAGGCCGAAAATGATTCTCCACTGACCAAGATGATCGTCATCTCTTTCGAATGTCACTCAACTGTACAATGACCTCAAGTGACCTATAAAAAGAGTGGCAAGTGGCAGCTGGGATTAAGTGCATGGCAAGGACTTTGAAACAGGGTTGAAGTCATGCAAAGCTAGAAAAAAAAAGCTGTTCATTAATGAGAAGCAAAGAAGAGCCAGGCTGAGGTTTGCTAAAGACCACAAGGATTTGACTGTACAGGACTGGATTAAGGTCATCTCTGAGTCCAATTTTCAGCTTTTTCCCCATCACCTGGTCGTCTAATGGTTAGATGGAGACCTGGAGAGGCCTACAAGCCGCAGTGTGTTGCCTCCATTGTGAAATTTTATGGAGGATCAGTGATGGGGGTGTTTCAGCAAGGCTGGAATGGGACAGATTTTTAAGGACACATTAATCAAGCCATGTACAAGGTTATCCTGGAAGAAAACTTGCTTCCTTCTGCTCTGACAATGTTCTCCAACTCTGAGGATTGGGTTTTTGGGGTGTTGTGTGGGTGCCCCCCCCCCCCAATGCTCTAAGTGACGATATTTTTATATGGAATTTGGGGGAAATATCAGTAGTTTCTGGAATAAAACCAAAATATTCATGTTCCTCTCACACATCTAAAAAACAGAAAAACCTAAAACTTGAGAAACCGATAATTTTGCAGTGGTCTCTTAATTTTGTTTTTGTGTGTGTAATGTTTGTTTTTTATAAGTTTTTATTTTTTAAATATAGTATTAGTGTATACAGTGGTAGTTGAAAGTTTGTGAACTCTTTTTTTAGAATTTTCTATATTTCTGCATAAATATGACCTAAAACATCAGATTCCTCCAAGCCAGTATGCAGGACTGATCAACAGTTAGCGGAAATGTTTAGTTGCAGTTATTGCTGCACAAGGGGGTCACGCCAAATACTAAAAGCAAAGGTTCACATACTTTTGCCACTCTCAAATATGTACTATTGGATCATTTTCCTCAATAAATAAATGACCAAGTATAATAGTTTTGTCTCATTTGTTTAACTGGCTTCTCTTTATCTACTTTTAGGACTTGTGTGAAAATCTGTTGTTTTAGGTCATATTTATGCAGAAATATAGAAAATTCTAAAGGGTTCACAAACTTTCAAGCACCACTGTACCATGCAACTCAACCAATGATTACTGCCTTGTTTAAATTTTTACTAATTTACTAACCAATTAATTACTTAGTGTTTTACTATTTAGTAGAAGATACGTGTGTATGAGTGTTTTTTTTTTCATATATAACACTTTTTTTTTTTTTAACCTTTATTTTCACTTGAAGTATTTCATTCATCTCATTATCTCTAGCCGCTTTATCCTGTCCTACAGGGTCGCAGGCAAGCTGGAGCCTATCCCAGCTGACTACGGGCGAAAGGCGGGGTACACCCTGGACAAGTCGCCAGGTCATCACAGAGCTGACACATAGACACAGACAACCATTCACACTCACATTCACACCTACGGTCAATTTAGAGTCACCAGTTAACCTAACCTGCATGTCTTTGGACTGTGGGGGAAACCGGAGCACCCGGAGGAAACCCACGCGGACACAGGGAGAACATGCAGACTCCACACAGAAAGGCCCTCGCCGGCCACGGGGCTCGAACCCGGACCTTCTTGCTGTGAGGCGACAGCGCTAACCACTACACCACCGTGCCGCCCCACTTAAAGTATCTTGATACCAATTTTTGTGAAGGCAAAAAAAAAAATCAGCCGACTAATTTGCAAAAGTAGGTTTAGCATATAATGCAAACTTGTGTACCTGGAGCTAAATTCTCCAAAAATAAATTTGATCGTTTGAACAAAGGAATTAAACATTAAAAAATGGTCACTGTCCACCTTAGGAAAAATAAAAAAGGAAAATTATAACTAAAATAATAGGGTTCCAGGACTACATGCTTAGACCACTACAAATCCTCAGAAAGCCAATAAGGTTCCAGCACTGTTTGGACCCCTAAAAATATTGACAATAACGAGAGACTTCCAGAACTTTGTGTTTGAGCTCCTAAAAGAGAGAAAAATCCTAACAATTACAAAAGGACTACAATATATTTGGTGCTTGGATCCCTAATAATTCAGTAGTAGCATTAAAAGGCTTACTTGATGTCATAGTTTAATGTATACACAATAAAATGATAAGCTATAATCATTTTAACAAACTATTGATTACACTGTCTTTGTATATTTCAGTTCCTTGTCTCGAGCGCTACAGCCAACTATTCTAATGCAGTTGAAGCTTTCTGATGGTAATCTTCATCAATTTGAGGTAATTACATTGCGCATAATTATTACATATGATTTAATTGTCATGAGAATTTTCCTCTTGTCAGGGTATGACGCACAATCTTTCTCAAAAAGCTTTATTTTCCAGCCCCAATTTGAAAAAAGTTGGGACGCTGTGCAAAACATAAAAATAAAAAAACATTTTTCACAAAACAATAAGTTCAGTTTCAACATTTGATATTTTGTCTTTGTACTATTTTCAATGAAATATAGGGTTTCTGTGATTCCCCCCCCCCCCCCCCCCCCAAATTATTGCACAATTTTATTTACAGTTTACACGGTGTGTCAACTTTTTTTGGAATTGAGGTTGTACGATTTCATACAAAGCAAGCTTTTTTTCTGTAGAAACATGAGTTTGAGATTGAATTTTATTTCCCAAATTGGACTTTGAGTAACCTGTTCTAAGGCACAGTTAGGGCACAATACAAGAATACTTTTAATTTTATGCCCTTTATGTCTCAGGACGAGTCCAGTCTTAATTTCCACACATTTTGCAATTATTTTGACTTTAGAGTTAATTTAATAGCATGTTTTTAATGTCATTAGATTTAAGCAGTTGTCAGAGGTCACTTACAGTGGTGCCCCTAAATTATTTTTTCATATTCACACAGCAGAGGTAATTGATTTCAGACAACATGGATGTTAGGTTTTGATCTGTCTGTACCGAAGGAGGTTGAATTGACTGTATGATCTAGGAATGTAGTAGACCTCTTCCGCCTAAGAGATTCTGCCTCGTGGATCCGGTAGCAAACGGTCACTGACACAGACACAGCTGTTCAGAGATTTCTCAGTTTATTGTAGGACAAACATGTGTATATATTCAGATTCAAGAGAGTGTTGTAGCTATGTGATTGGATAATGAGGTGATTGACGACTCCAAGTTATCTATGAATGACAGGGTAATGTAAATGGCTGATTTAAGCATTACATCACTGGTTTAGACAACACTACTTCATGAAAGAAGAGACATATTATGTAGGGTGACCAGATTTCCCTAGTCTGAAACCGGGACACTTTTGCGCGCGACCATGCTCGTGCACGCATTTTTTTTTTTTTTTAACGTAAACGTGACACTCAGAGAGGTGCTCTTATCATTTTGTTGAAGCTCACGTTTATCAACATCTCACATGAAATAAAACAAACAGGCATTTTGTTATCTAGTAGCATAGTGGTATACAGATCAGTTAAATTATGGTCAGACAACAGATTTTGTAATGGCTGAGAATAGGTCAGGCTATGTCCATAGGCCAAATTTAAACTGATTTATTTCACCTGTTTGTGAGAACACCAAGAAGAATGCATAGCATGAACTTAAAAAGTAGATATGTGACATAGCCTAGGTCAGAATCAACCTTTCTAACCATTCCCCACAACTGAATGAATAAAGCAAGATGATGTGTACAAAAGTGAACACTTTAATGGAAGGTGCAACAAGCTGTTCAACACAGTTTGGCCATATTGCTGTCAAAATGGTATGTTAAACAGAAACAAAAAAGGGACAAGTGATTTGAGAATATATACTACGGAAGCCGAGAGAGACCCTTCATATAATCCTTTTTTTTTTTTTTTTTATTCACCTTGTTATCCCGAGATAATGACACAATTAATTCAGGATCTCGAGAAAACAACACAACTAATTCGAGATCTCGAGAAAACAAAACCGTTATTCCGAGATCTCGAGTAAACAGCTGAGAAATGGTTCATTCAGGTGCGCCAAGAGACTTGTGATATGCTGACTTTGGGGCTATTTCTCATTCTGTATAGATGCAACTTTGGTCATTAGAATGTCTGGAATAATCGATCACCTAATAAGGCAATATTTTGATCAGGGGTTGACACAGGGAGAGATTGCATTAAGTCTTTTAATAAGGGATAATTTCAAAATTAGTCCGCGGCACCTCCGCAGAAGACTGGCCCGGCTTCGTCTCTACCGACGGAGATACAGTGATCCAGCTGAGATCATGAAACAGTTGTTTTGTTTTCTCGAGATCTCGGAATAATGGTTTTGTTTTCTCGAGATCTCAAATTAGTTGTGTTGTTTTCTCGAGATCCTGAATTAATTATGTCGTTATCTCAGGATAACAAGGTGAATAAAAAAAGATTATATGAAGGGCCTCTCGCGGCTTCCGTAAATATACACTCAAACAAAACAGCAATAAAGGAGGAGAGGGGCGACAGCCTGAGGAAAGCCCCCACAGGAGCGCACAGCATTTGCAGCATAGGCTACCCAACTCAGTACAAGAACAAAGCACTTAGTGTGTGCAGTAGGCTTCATGCGCATTGTTCTGCACCTCTCAGAGGAAGGGGTAGGTGCCCTGTAAATCTTTGGAAAAGGTACATTTTCTTTTCGGCATAATTGCTGCGGCATTACTGCTGCTAGCTGCTAGACAAAGAACATTCGCGGCAGTTAATGTTTATTTTATTGTTGCATGGCAACACGTTCTGTTGTCTGGAATAATGTGGCTAAATAAACACCCATGCCACAGGGCCAGGGGGCAGTAACCAGGAAAGTTTGCGATTCCTGTCAATTCATCAAAATAGTAAATGCAGACATTTCTCCACTAATGATTCCCACGCTGCTCAGTTGCAAACGTCGCGAGTGGCGAAAACCGGGACATATCAGTGTCCCGACAGACTTTTGTCGGGACTCGGGACACACAACCCCAAACTGGGACTGTCCCGGTAAAACCGGGACGTCTGGTCACCCTAATATTATGTACCATTACATCACCCATCAGGATCATCATCTTATGAAAAGAAGACATTCCTGGTCAACATAACCTTCATTAAGCAGAGAGCAGAATGTGTGAGCGAAGATAAATCTCAAGGATTTAATTAACCAAAACAAGTAGCAATCAGACCAACCTGTCCTAGTTTCAAGAATGCCAAACATTATATTTCTACAACCCCGATTCCAAAAAAGTTGGGACAAAGTACAAATTGTAAATAAAAACGGAATGCAATGATGTGGAAGTTTCAAAATTCCATATTTTATTCAGAATAGAACATGGATGACACATCAAATGTTTAAACTGAGAAAATGTATCATTTAAAGAGAAAAATTAGGTGATTTTTACATTTCATGACAACAACACATCTCAAAAAAGTTGGGACAAGGCCATGTTTACCACTGTGAGACATCCCCTTTTCTCTTTACAACAGTCTGTAAACGTCTGGGGACTGAGGAGACAAGTTGCTCAAGTTTAGGGATAGGAATGTTAACCCGTTCTTGTCTAATGTAGGATTCTAGTTGCTCAACTGTCTTAGATCTTTTTTGTCGTATCTTCCGTTTTATGATGCACCAAATGTTTTCTATGGGTGAAAGATCTGGACTGGAGGCTGGCCAGTTCAGTACCCGGACCCTTCTTCTACGCAGCCATGATGCTGTAATTGATGCAGTATGTGGTTTGGCATTGTCATGTTGGAAAATGCAAGGCCTTCCCTGAAAGAGACGTTGTCTGGATGGGAGCATATGTTGCTCTAGAGCCTGGATATACCTTTCAGCATTGATGGTGTCTTTCCAGATGTGTAAGCTGCCCATGCCACACGCACTAATGCAACCCCATACCATCAGAGATGCAGGCTTCTGAACTGAGCGCTGATAACAACTTGGGTCGTCCTTTTCCTCTTTAGTCCGAATGACACGGCGTCCCTGATTTCCATAAAGAACTTCAAATTTTGATTCGTCTGACCACAGAACAGTTTTCCACTTTGCCACAGTCCATTTTAAATGAGCCTTGGCCCAGAGAAGACGTCTGCACTTCTGGATCATGTTTAGATACGGCTTCTTCTTTGAACTATAGAGTTTTAGCTGGCAACGGCGGATGGCACGGTGAATTGTGTTCACGGATAATGTTCTCTGGAAATATTCCTGAGCCCATTTTGTGATTTCCAATACAGAAGCATGCCTGTATGTGATGCAGTGCCGTCTAAGGGCCCGAAGATCACGGGCACCCAGTATGGTTTTCCAGCCTTGACCCTTATGCACAGAGATTCTTCCAGATTCTCTGAATCTTTTGATGATATTATGCACTGTAGATGATATGTTCAAACTCTTTGCAATTTTACACTGTCGAACTCCTTTCTGATATTGCTCCACTATTTGTCGGCGCAGAATTAGGGGGATTGGTGATCCTCTTCCCATCTTTACTTCTGAGAGCCGCTGCCACTTCAAGATGCTCTTTTTATACCCAGTCATGTTAATGACCTATTACCAATTGACCTAATGAGTTGCAATTTGGTCCTCCAGCTGTTCCTTTTTTGTACCTTTTAACTTTTCCAGCCTCTTATTGCCCCTGTCCCAACTTTTTTGAGATGTGTTGCTGTCATGAAATTTCAAATGAGCCAATATTTGGCATGAAATTTCAAAATGTCTCACTTTCAACATTTGATATGTTGTCTATGTTCTATTGTGAATACAATATCAGTTTTTGAGATTTGTAAATTATTGCATTCTGTTTTTATTTACAATTTGTACTTTGTCCCAACTTTTTTGGAATCGGGGTTGTATTAATAGGAAGCACAGATTCCCCTGAAATTATTAAAATGTGGTTATGAAAGTTTTACCGGTGTCTCTTATTCATCAATCTTGGTGGAATTCAATATTTTAGCGAATCAAATGATGAAATATCTCACCACATCACGTTCAATCATTCAGCTCAATCTGTTTTCCGTTCATACAGCGCAATCTTCGTGAAACTCTCTTTTTGTAGCCCATGAAACACAGTGCTAATAGACATTCAGAGGTGTGTGTGTGTGTGTGTGTGTGTGTGTGTGTGTTAGTCTGTTAGGTGTTCGTGTAGTTGCTGTTTTAATGGGATGAAAGATGAACGCTCATTGGACAACAGGCTTTTGACGCGTCATTTTAAGTCCTGCCTGGACACCCAGCTTCACTGGGAGTGAATGGAGTGAGGGTGGGTGCATTTTGCCCCCCCCCCAAAAAAAAAAAACCTCAGTGTTTATAGTACAGCAGTGTTCCAGCCAGTTTATTTTAGTAGACCATTGTGCCCTGACCTCCAGAACTTGTCATACTGATAAAAGCGCCCTTGGCATACATTGCACCACAGAAATAGTGTGCCCTAACGAGTATGAATGATGCCGATTTCCACTGGAAGTAATGCATGTTGACTAATCACAGCATACTATTAGCTTGGGACATAGTCATGCACTGTCTTATTAGCAGAGACACCCCCCCCCCCCTTTTATTATTATTATTTTTTTTAATAACATGGATTTGCCAACACATTTTATGGAAAATATTCATGATTGTTCCAACTTTTCCTTCACAAATTTCCAAGATGATCTGCTGGCATAAAAAAATAAAACTCTTGAGATCCTGTGGTTTGGTGGGATTCCCTGACACACACATGCATCCAGGTCACTAACAAAATTAGTTTCAAGTGTTTTTTTGCTACTTTTTATTTTTGTACTCATAAGCTTTGTACAAAAATACTTCTTCTAGTTTCTTGCTTTCTTACAGACATAATGATACAACAGAATAAAAGTCCACAACCATTTTGGAATTGCATGAGGAAAAGTTGCAACAAAATAGCAGGTTATCACATTTATTTATTTATTTAATTCCAGTGTGAGAATTCTCAGTGCCTGTGAATGAATTAAGCTCACTCAAACTTAACTTTGAAGTCTTGTTGAGAAGCTGGATTATTTCAGCTGATTTTATTAATATTTTTTATTATTCTGTTCAGGTTGATTTTTGTGCCCTTGCAAATATTTTGGTCATACAGTCCTATAATTGCCTGTTGGAGCCGATTTGACAAAATATTATTATTATTATTATTATTATAGGAAGGATATGTTTATTTTTTGTAATGATAGAAAAGTAATCTGCAATTAAATCTTAAGCTTTGAAATACGAGTAAACAATATAAATATCTTGGCTCGGTCTTTCCTCCTCCTCATTAGGTCATCCGGTTTGCATAATGGGGTGATGGATGTCAGCTGGGGGCACAGCATTGTCTTTGTGTGGAAGGAGTGAGACAGATTGTTGACCACTAAGTTATTGTTGAATTTTAACTTAATTTTGTTAGATTTTTGCTTGAAGTCAACCATGGAAAATTTTTGTCTATGTAAATAAATCCCGATCATTTTTTTTTTTTAATCTGGAAGAATCTCCGTGAGGGCCATTTTTTTTTTTTTTTAAACTGTTAGAGAGTCATGAACCTCCTCCTCAAAGGCTACAAAATAAGGATCTTTGTGAACGAAGAGCCACCTCAACATTGTCTCTTGTGTGTACAAATAACGAGTCAGTGAAGCAAGATAAATACCAGTCTAAACAGCATCAATGCCTACAAACGCATGAAAGAGAAAAGAGTTGGTTAAAGTTGCAATGGGCTTTATAAGTTGTGGGACTAAACAAATTCAATCAAAAAGTTAGGCTCGATAGACTCTAGGTCTGTAGAAAATCTAGTGACTAATGTTAACGTGTTAGACTAAATCTCATCTAACATTTAATATCCCGGTCTAATATTTAAATAATATTGGCTGGCTTTGAGTGGTATATCAGATATATATTCCATTCAGCTAGCATGATATTGAATGAGTTGAAGACACATTCAATATCCTGCTTGCTGAATGGAATATATCCTATAACCATGAAAAAATAATGGCTGCTATTATTATTATTATTATTATTATTATTATAATCTCATCTCATTATCTCTAGTCGCTTTATCCTTCTACAGGGTCGCAGGCAAGCTGGAGCTTATCCCAGCTGACTACGGGCGAAAGGCAGGGTACACCCTGGACAAGTCGCCAGGTCATCACAAGGCTGACACATAGACACAGACAACCATTCACACTCACATTCACACCTGCGGTCAATTTAGAGTCACCAGTTAACCTAACCTGCATGTCTTTGGACTGTGGGGGAAACCGGAGCACCCGGAGGAAACCCACGCGGACACGGGGAGAACATGCAAACTCCACACAGAAAGGCCCTCGCCGGCCCCGGGGCTCGAAGACCTTCTTGCTGTGAGGCGACAGCGCTAACCACTACACCACCGTGCCGCCCATTATTATTATTATTATTATTATTATTATATTTGATGGAACAATTATAGATTTTACAAAAAGTTAAGAACAGGATGGTAACTTACCAATATTGAATGATGATTCTGATCAAATGCAATTCAGTGTTTTGTCAATCCAATGTACAAAGTCAAAGTTCTAACAATAAAAATGATACAAGTCCAAAAAGCCTGAACAGCAACCCAACTTGTATACAAGCTATATACAGGTTGATGGTTCAAGTTCAAAGTTAATTTTGGTAGTAGTTAATTGTTACATTGCAGTTTTGTTACAAGAGCAAAGTCCTCTTGTAAAAGTCTGTCACTTTTCACCTCCAAGTAGGATTTTGACTATTTCCGCGATTGCTCCCTTTTCCAGTTTTTCAATGTCCGTTGGTGTGTTTTTCTCTTGTAAATGTGTGTGAAGAACATCCAATGAAGTTTTGGTAGCCTTTCGAGTGTTCCGTGCGTCTTTCTCTTTAAATCTTCCACTTTTAATGAAGCAAACCTTGCAGCCATGTTTGTGTACAAACTGTCAGTCACTTGCTAGCATGGAAGTTTTACATCTCCAATGTGTCTCTTTTATCCAGTTTTTCAATGTCCTTTGGTATGATTTTCTCTTGTAAATATGCATGAAGATAGAATGAAGTTTTGGTAGCCTTTCGGGTGTTCAGCGTGTCTTTAGTTTCAGTTTTCAGTTTATTTTGTGCTTAAACCGAGCACTGAATTAACCTCGTCTTGTCTCTCTCCCAGCTGACAGAGGAATGATTGTGCACATGCACAGCAGAAGTTTTGTCATTGGATCTTCACATGAGCTCTGACGTGTGATGTCGTGTTGTCTTGACAACGTGCAATATTATAACAATATTGCACACTAATTCTCCATTGGGGAGAGTGGTGTAATACATGGAAGATGAGCAATATGATGTTAACATTGCATGCCTTCAATAAACCCAGTAGAAGGGAATAGAAATCAGAAAAACTGCATGGGCACCCTTTGTGTTTCTACCTTTTCTTATTGGGGTCCAAGCTATGAAGCTGCACAAGCACCCACTGGCTGTGTTTGAAAAAGGTTGCTGCCGCCTTACCTTGCTGCCATAATAGACAGGTGTCTTATAAGGTAGCACTTTCAACTGAAGGCATCTTCTAAGAATGTTCGTTTGTACAACCTTTTAAGATGGCATTTATGGTAACGACATCAGCACACTGTGTAACTAAAGAGTTAGCTCATTGACTCACAGAAGCCTCACAAATCATATCAAACAAATTTATTTTGTTACAGTCACAGGGTTATAAGAGAATACAAAATTTATTTATTTATTGGTCATGTTTCAAAAATCTAACCAAAAAAGCCCAAAAACCTATTTGTATATGAAATCACTTTACTGTGCAGTTTGGTCTGCCATCCCCCCCAAATTGCACAGACTTTTGGGTAATAGACAGCATTGAGGATACATCAATGTTGACCTCAACTGGGGGCAGTTTGAACGCTTCTTGGAAGACAGGAAATGAGTTTGATCCATTTCGAATGGTCCTTGATGCCTGGCTGTCTTGTTAGATATCCTTCTGAGGGAGCATCCCCCCCCCCCCCGGTTTCAAACACACCCCTTGTGTTTGTACCTTTTCTTATTATTCATCATCATCATCATCTGGCTAGTGTCTATGCCAGCCCATAGAACTCCTATGGTAAAACATTTTGAAATTTGACCCACTGATAGGAGTCAGTCCCCTGATTAATTAAGTTTAATTTTTGCACCTCTTGTGTTCTCACGTCAGTGACTGGTCAAATTTGGAGGTGCGTTTATACATGTAACTTTTGAACTGTATGTCCGGTTCTAGAAAATGAGGTACCATTTGGAATCCTTGGCTCACTCCTTGGTGTCATTTAACCACTATGGGCACTGCAGTAAGCAAAAATGCATTTTGACTAATAACTGTTGCTGTGTTTGCCTTAAAAAAAATTCTCATGATACCATGAGAGGTCCTAAGGGGAAGACATGGTCATTTGTCACGTCAACCTAATTGATGTGGCTGCCATATTGGATTTATCAAAAGTTTTAAAAATTTTCACAGGCTACAAATTTTGTACAATATTCCCCAAATTTAGCACAGATGATCTTCAGACCAAGTTTCACAAAAGTTATTTGTTGGCTTTTTGATGAGTGTAAACATTGTCATTACAACCAATCAAATTCGGCACTAAACATGAAGTAAGGTCATACCTCAGAAATGCTTTGATGTATTTACACCAAATCTGGTACTTGGACCCAGGACCCCATTTTCAGGAAGTGCATTTGCATCATTGTTATTGCATCAAAATTTCTCATTTGACCACTGGAGGAATGTTCCAATAAGCAAAAATGCATTTGTGGCTAATAATTGTGGATGTGTTTACCTTTTAAAATATATATATATATATATATATATATATATATATATATATATATATATATATATATATATAAAGTGCTGTCAAGCGATTAAAATATTTAATCGCGATTAATGTCGCGACTGTCATAGTTAACTCGCGATTAATCGCAATTTAATCGCACATTTTTGTCACATGAAAAACCATTGTAATTCTCTTATCAGCATAAAAAAGTGAATGGGCTTGCTCAACATTGGAACTACGGGGGTACTCGGGGGATCCGAGATCCCCTGAAACAGACATGAGATCCCTTGAAAACATGATTTGGGAAATGTTGGGGGGGTCTCTAAAATATATTGGCAAAATGATGTTTATTGACAGCAATCGTGTGTAACGGGAAGCATTTGCATATCCGAAGTGAGCGCGCGATGGAGAGCCGCGCTCTGAGACAAGCGCAAGCACCCCCCCCACCCCACCCCCCAAGGGAAAAAAAGGGACCCCCCGAAAATATCGGCATAGTTCGAACACTGGTTGTACCAATGGTTTTTGTTTGTTTTTTTTTATTGCAGAGCATAACACGTCTTGTCACAGCCACTGCAAAGTGGGGCTGGAGCCGCCGATGGGAAAACGAAACCTAAGCCGAGCACCGTGGCTCTTCGGGGGAGGGCAGAGGACTCTGGCTGTGCGGGACGTGGCATTACAGTCTAGCTGCTATCGTTTTTCTAAGCAAAGTCTCTGTTCCAAGTTCCTGGCAGTTTCAAAAGCTTATGAAAAACCTACATCATGTCACAGAGCGTTAATCTCGCGATAAAAAAATTATCGCCGTTAAAATTGAGTCAAGTTAACGCATTAATAACGCGACATTTTTGACAGCACTAATATATATATATATATATATATATATATATATATATATATTTTTTTTTTTTTTTTTTTTTTATATATATATATATATATATATATATATATATATATATATAAAATGTATGTTTGTGTGTATGTATGTATGTGTGTCAGCTGATACCATAGGAGTTCCCAAGGCCTGGGACATGAAAAACTTTAAGTCAAGATAACTGATCTGGCAACCATATTGGATTTCATCAAATGGTTTTAAAAAAAAAAACTTCACAGTCCACAAATTTTATCTAATCTTCACCAGATTTGGCACAGATGATCTCTAGACAAAGCTTCACCAAAGTTATCAGACAGATTTATTATTTTCTGAAAACCATTTTCTGAAAGCCTAACAAATTTGATGGCAAAGCCACCATACAGGAAGTGAGCTCATAACTCAGCCAGTCTTTGGTCAGTTGATATGAAACTTGCTGTGAGTGCATAGAACCATGCCATTGACAATGATGTTTCCAGGGAAGCAATATCCTGCGGGCTGCTTGGCCCACTCATTGCTGCTTGTAGCTACATTTCACCTTGCTCTTCATCATCTTCTGGCTAGGTTGTTTATGACCACTAATAGAACCATATGGTAAAATGTTTTGAAATTTGGCAGACTGTCATTCCTCATTCATAGTATTCCGTTAAAATACATTCATCACTCATCTGTATTAACTCTGTCTGGTTTCCACAAATGCAATGATACATACTGGCTGTTAAAACTTGATAGTCACCACTCTGTAAAGAGTTCGTCACATTCATTTCAGCATCCACTTCCTGGTTCTGGGGGAAACCGAAGGACCATACCATTCCCTGTAAATAGGGGTGTTTGGCAGGGAACTGAAGGAATGGTCCGTTTTGGAGGAGTGTTTTTGTAGTTATTCCCAGAGTGGGGTTTTTAATTGTACAGAAAGGTTTTGGGTGAATGGAAATGGTTTTGTTTGATTGCTTTATTTTGTTCATGGTTTAAGCCAGTGGGAGGGGCTACAGCTAGTTTTAGGCTGCATCCTTGACTTGCAAGTGATGTCAAAGCAAAATAGAAACCCGGATGTTTGCGGATATACAAATGCTCCTCACTCCTCGCATCGCCCTGACGTGATGCTAACGTGGGTGGCTCTGTGACAGCTTCCCCAGTCAATGCCACACCTGGATCTCCCCGTGATGCATTATTGCAGGACCCACCCCCTACTGTCCTTGACTTGCAAGTGACATCAAAGCAAAATAGAAACCCCAATGTTGGTGGATATACAAATGCGGGGTCATGCGACATTCCATACAAAACAGTCATGTGTATGCAACGCTCTGTTTTTCCGCTGCTTTAAGTGTCCTTTTAGCTGTGCCATATCTTTCTGCTTTGTAGGATTTACTAATTGGCATGTGCGGTACACCACACACCACCGACGAACGTCCCTGTGAATCTCTGGCCAATAGAACCTGGCCATTATTCGGGCTAGTATTTTATCCTGCCCTAAATGTCCGGCCAAGGGATTAAAGTGAGCTGCATGGAACACGAGTTCCCCACGGCTCTTAGGGATTAACAATTGTGTTAAACTGTTCACCAGTTTGAGTGTCCTGCATCACTCGATACAACCTATTCTTAATAATAACGAAATACAGGAACGCGGGTGCCGCATTTGGCTGGAGAGCTTGACCATCGATTACTCTCACTTTGTCATGTCAAACACATGACAGAGTCTCGTCTCACGACTGCTCTAATGGGAAATCCCAGAGGGAATCCCCGAGAGAGGGAGGAGGGATGAGCTGCTCCTCACTCCTCGCATTACCCTGACGTGGTGCTGACGTAGGTGGCTCTGTGACAGCTTCCCCAGTCAATGCCACACCGGGATCTCCCTGTGACACGTTATTGCGGGACCCACCCCCTACTATCCTTGACTTGCAAGTAACGTCAAAGCAAAATAGAAACTCGGCTGTTGGTGGATATACAAATGCGGGGTCAAGCGACATTCCATACAAAACATAGTAACGTGCGCAACTCTGTTTTTCCACTGCTTTAATTGTTCTTTTAGCTGTTCTATATCTTTATGCTGTATATGCTTGTGGTCACAACAGTACTCGTGACTGTGGCACCTTCTGATTTTTTTTTTTTTTTTTTTTTTTTAGAATTCCGTCCGTGATTCGGAAAGAGGAAACTCTGGGGTTTAGTACAGAGAGGATACAAGGGGATCAGGACACTTCATCCAATGACCATTTCGTTTAACAGTTAAGACATTCTGTCCAAAGCCTTTTTCATATCCACTATCAATTATTTTGCATTTCGGGTATTCTGGTGTTCACGAATGAAAGCCCCGTGAGAGCGCTGCTCGGCGCCTAAAGATTTAATATGATCCAACCGGCTTTAAATTTTACAGGCACCTCCCTCTAAGCCTCCACCTTGGGTCAGTAGGGCCGCACCTCGGACTGGGATTTGCAAACGAAGCCCCCACAAGAGCATTGCTCAGTGTCTAAAGATTTAACATGATCCATACTATGGCATTCATTTGCTTTTATAAAAATGTTTTGCTTCATTCAATTTCCATTGAGAATTCCTCCTTTTTTCGAACAAATACCTGAAATGTAAAATAACTGTGGTGGCACGGTGGTGTAGTGGTTAGCACTGTTGCCTCACAGCAAGAAGGTCCGGGTTCGAGCCCCGTGGCCGACGAGGGCCTTTCTGTGCGGAGTTTACATGTTCTCCCCGTGTCCGCGTGGGTTTCCTCCGGGTGCTCCGGTTCCCCCCACAGTCCAAAGACATGCAGGTTAGGTTAACTGGTGACTCTAAATTGACCGTAGGTGTGAATGTGAGTGTGAATGGTTGTGTGTCTGTGTCAGCCCTGTGATGACCTGGCGACTTGTCCAGGGTGCACCCTGCCTTTCGCCCATAGTCAGCTGGGATAGGCTCCAGCTTGCCTGCAACCCTGTAGAACAGGATAAAGCGGCTAGAGACGATGAGATGAGATGAGAGAACCACACATCTACTGTGTCTTCTCTCGATCGTTCAAATTGTGGTAATACTGAGAAAATTCAGCACTGTTTACAGACACGCTTTCAGTGGCTGCTATCCTAGTTGCTTTGTACAGTGATGCTTGAAAGTTTGTGAACCCTTTAGAATTTTCGATATTTCTGCATAAGTATGACCTAAAACATCATCAGATATTCGCACAAGTCCTAAAAGTAGATAAACAGAATCCAGTTAAACAAATGAGACAAAAACATTATACCTGGTCAATTATTTATTGAGGAAAATGATCCATTATTACAAATCTGTGAGTGGCAAAAGTATGTGAACCTTTGCTTTC
Organism: Neoarius graeffei; assembly: GCF_027579695.1. Taxonomy (NCBI): domain Eukaryota; kingdom Metazoa; phylum Chordata; class Actinopteri; order Siluriformes; family Ariidae; genus Neoarius; species Neoarius graeffei. Next base: position 42,296,822 of record NC_083576.1, on the reverse strand, counting down.
AGTATCTGGTGTGACACCCCCCCTTGTGCAGCAACAACTGCAACTAAACGTTTCCGGTAACTGTTGATCAGAACTGCACACCGGCTTGGAGGAATTTTAGCCCATTCCTCCGTACAGAACAGCTTCAACTCTGGGTTTCCTCACATGAACTGTTCACTTCAGGTCCTTCCACAACATTTCGATTGGATTAAGGTCAGGACTTTGACTCGGCCATTCCAAAACATTAACTTTATTCTTCTTTAACCATTCTTTGGTAGAACGACTTGCGTGCTTAGGGTCGTTGTCTTGCTGCATGACCCACCTTCTTGAGATTCAGTTCATGGACAGATGTCCTGACATTTTCCTTTAGAATTTGCTGGTATAATTCAGAATTCATTGTTCCATCAATGACGGCAAGCCATCCTGGCCCAGATGCAGCAAAAGAGGCCCAAACCATGATACTACCACCACCATGTTTCACAGATGGGATAAGGTTCTTATGCTGGAATGCAGTGTTTTCTTTTCTCCAAACATAACACTTCTCATTTAAACCAAAAAGTTCTATTTTGGTCTCATCCATCCACAAAACATTTTTCCAATAGCCTTCTGGCTTGTCCACGTGATCTTTAGCAAACTGCAGACGAGCAGCAGTGCTCTTTTTGGAGAGCAGTGGCTTTCTCCTTGCAACTCTGCCATGCACACCCATTGTTGTTCAGTGTTCTCCTGATGGTGGACTCATGAACATTAACGTTAGCCAATGTGAGAGAGGCCTTCAGTTGCTTAGAAGTTACCCTGGGGTCCTTTGTGACCTCGCCGACTATTACACGCCTTGCTCTTGGAGTGATCCTTGTTGGTCGACCACTCCTGGGGAGGGTAACAATGGTCTTGAATTTCCTCCATTTGTACACAATCTGTCTGACTGTGGATTGGTGGAGTCCAAACTCTTTAGAGATGGTTTTGTAACCTTTTCCAGCCTGATGAGCATCAACAACGCTTTTTCTGAGGTCCTCAGAAATCTCCTTTGTTTGTGCCATGATACACTTCCACAGACATGTGTTGTGAAGATCAGACTTTGATAGATCCCTGTTCTTTAAATAAAATAGGGTGCCCACTCGCACCTGATTTGTCATCCCATTGATTGAAAACACCTGACTCTGGGATTAACTGCTAATCCCAGAGGTTCACATACTTTTGCCACTCACAGATATGTAATATTGGATCATTTTCCTCAATAAATAAATGACCAAGTATAATATTTTTGTCTCATTTGTTTAACTGGGTTCTCTTTATCTACTTTTAGGACTTGTGTAAAAATCTGATGATGCTTTAGGTCAGGGCTTTTCAAAGTGTGGGGCGCGCCCCCCCTGGGGGGCGCCAGAGTTCTTCAGGGGGGGCGCAACGTGAGAGACAAAATGGATCGGTTTTTAGCAGTCTATGGTTTTTAGTACCTAAAGCTACAGTGAGTGAGGAGACAAAGTCTGGGCCAAGCAAAAAAACAGAGCCTCCAGGATGTTGCGATTTGCAACTATAGCGCAAATTCAACCAATCCCCGCGAATTCAGGGCGGTGTTGCAATTATATCCAATCACCGCAACTTTCCCGCAAATTTGACCAATCGTTGGCGTCGTCTTGAGGTGACGTCGACAAACTACCTTCCACCTTACTTCCGTGTGTTCAAGAGAAGCAGCATGCGCGTCGTGTTGCCAGATTGGACGATTTCAAGTGCATTTTGGCGGGTTTTGAACATATTTTGGACTGGAAAACGTCAGCAGTATCTGGCGACACTGAAAGTGTGTTATGTTTGCAGTGAAGGACTGTGTGCACTTTATTTTTTTTTTCCTTAATACAAGAAATTAATGGATGCCAACATTTTTGCCAAAATGGTATTTTATTTTCCATTGTTTAGGCAGCTTCAGCATCATACTGTGAGATTCTGTTCAAATTGTTTTTTTCTTCTATGAAGCCTGAGCCATTTATTTTATTAGTTTATAATTATTGTTTAATTTAGTCTTCAGGAGAGACTGCCTGCACACAGTACTAGTATTAATAGGTTTTTTTTCTTACATGAAAGATGAGGCATTTATATTATATTTGAAGGTAACTTCATGTTGTGCTGTGAGGTTCTCTGCACTTTAACTTTTGAACCAACAGGTGCATTTGGATAAGTAAAGCCTATTTTTCTGCATTTTTGTAGTCCTGGTAATCTTTTATATTGGTAAAGTTGTTTATAGGACCATTTCTCTTTGTTTTTTTAATCAATAGTTTTTCAGTAATAACTTAATATTTAATATATCACTCAATTTTAATCACAAAAAGAGAAAATCTCGACAATTTCTCGCAACTTTCACTTCCTCCCGCAATGTAATCGCAACAAAAACCTAAAAAACACCGCAACTTTCATCGCAATTTTTTGGAAAAACCCCCGCAACATCAGACATTTTAGCCCACAACAATCACAAAAAAGGCCCGCGGAATCCTGGGGGGACTGAAAAAAGAAGGAAGTATGACCACGATTATTTAAAGTTTGGATTTTCATGGACTGGATCTGAAGATGCTCCACTGCCACAGTGTGTTGTCTGCCAAGAGGTGCTAGCTAACGATGCTATGGGATGTTTAAAATGTGTAAAACAAGATGTTTTAAAAAGCACAGATGTTTAAAATGTGAAAAAGAAAAAAATAATGTGTACAACAACCATTTTTTTAAAAATACGAATGGAACTTTAAGTATAGCAACAACAAAAATTGTAAGGGGGGGCGCTGTTGTTTATTTGCTCTCCGAGGGGGGGCTGACTCTCCCACACTTTGAAAACCCCTGCTTTAGGTCATATTTATGCAGAAATGTAGAAAATTCTAAAGGGTTCACAAACTTTCAAGCACCACTGTATATCCAGCATCATGGTGGACGCTCATGATGTAGCACATTTTGATCACATGGTTGCAAGTCATCTTTTAGGCCCCATGGCCTCAGTTTGTTTGTTCTGATTGAACAAGGACAGACAGACAACCTTCATTGTCATTCAGTATGCAACAAGTGTACACCAAACAAAATTTCATTGCAATTTGGCTCAGCACAGAAATAAATATGAAGTGTATTAAGTTAAATTATGCAGCAGCAAAAATATTATAAAGTGCAATAGTATAAAGTGACCTGTGGAATTTGGAATGTTCGAGTTATAAATAGAAGTTTAGAGTTTGGGTTTGGAGTTCAGCAGTCTGGTGACTTGGGGGGGGGGGGGAAAGCTGTTACAGAACCTGGTGGTCCTGCACCTAATGTTGCAGAACCTCTTTCCAGAGGCCAGAGGGGAGAACCGTCCATAATGGGGGTGTGAGGGGTCACTGATGATGTTTCTGGCTCGAGACATGCAACACCTTGGTGCAATGTCCTGAATGGAGGGAAGAGAAGTCCCAATGATTTTCTCTGCTGTCCTCACCACTCTCCTCACATTCTTCCAGTCAGAGGCACTGCAGCCTCCACACCACACAGAGATGCAGCTGGTTAGAACGCTCTCTATGGTGCTTCTCTAGAATGTAGTGAGGATAGGCGGGGGCAGGTGGGCTCTCTTCATCCTACACAGGAAGTGCAGACGTTGCTGTGCCTTCTTGACCAGTGACGCGGTGTTCACAGACCAGGTGAAGTTGTCTGAGATGTGCACCCCCAGGAACTTGGTGCTATTGACCACCTCCATGGCCGTGTTGTTGATGATAAGTGGAACGTGGCTGGGTTGGTTTTTCCTGAAGTCAACAATGATCTCTTTAGTTTTGTCCACATTCAGGATCAGGTTGTTTTCCCTGCACCAGCCCACCAGCTGCTCCACCTCCTCTCTATAGGCCAGGTCGTTATCGTCCCTGATGAGGCCCACCACTGTTGTGTTGTCCGCAGACGTCACAATGTGGTTGCTGGTAGCCCTGGGGACACAGTTGAGTGTCATCAGAGTGAACAGCAGAGGGCTCAGGACACAGCCCTGAGGGGAGCCTGTGCACACATTCTAGCTTGAGCATTTATGGTTGGACTTCACTGTGTAAAAATCACAAAAAAAAAAATCCTCATTCATTGAGTCATTTTCTTTTGCTTAAGTAATAAGTTCACTCCATTGCAGTAAATTACTTTACAAAGTAAAGTGATTGCTAGCTGGTTACTGCTAATAAGCAATCTTACTGCCCTGAATATACCATTATCTAGTTAGCATTGCCCCACCCAAATATCCAGCATATCTTTTTTTTTTTTTTTTTAACATTTTGTGTCAATCTCCATTGTAATCTGCATAATCAGGAACGGTTTCCCCAGTATTCAAACCAGAAAATCTTGCGACTGAGCCCACTGTGTCACTGCTGTAAAGCAGTATTAGGCATGTTTATAACAGCTGTATCTGTGGTTAAAGTTTAAATTTTGGCCAGCATCTCCCTATAACTCCTCAACATGCATGCATATTTCACCTCTGATTATGAAAAAAATGAAAAAGAATGAAAAAAATAACTGAAAAAACTGCCAGAGAATTGCTCTAAAGTCCAAACAAATTGCAGTTTTTAAGAGCAAGTGAAATAAAAACATAATGGTCAGGTGTGTGTGGTGGTTGGGTTGTTTTTTTTTTTTTATAAACCACTTTGAATATCCTAACGTATTATCTGACCATTTTTGTTTCTTGTGAAATTGAAGGAACATCTGTAAAATTGACATTTAATGTCTTTTTTTTGTTTTTTGTTCATCACTTAAAACTAAGGGTATAACCTGCATTCAACCGTACTAAATATAGACCCTTAGATTTAACAGGTGCATGGATACTGAACCCCAGTATTGAGCTTTGACCTGACTAGGTTAACCCTAGTTTACATTTGATTACAATGTATTTATCTTTTTTTCTTTTCTTTTTTTTTAAATAGGTTTCTTTGTCTAAGTTCCAGGAGCTGCGGTACAATGTCGCACTAATTCTAAAAGAAATGAACGACTTGGAGAAAAGAAGTGTTCTCAAGATCCAGGATTATCATGTAAATTAAATGACCCCTCAACTGATCATAATGTTAAATTTTTTCAGTAAGAAATCTGTTATTAATTAAACAACAGTTCATGATTACTGTGTGTTGCATGCTTTTGGATATCCATGTAGAGACATTTTGAAATGAAGCAGCTTGATTGTTTCCTCTGGCGGTGTAGTTGCTGAAGGAATATGTATGTACGTCCACTTAATGTATATGGAATATTGTTTGAATACAGTGTTTAAACAGTGGTAATGAATTAAAGGGACTATTAAGCAAATTGACTTTTTACCTTATTTAAATTCAGCATTAGCTCTGTATTATTACACACCATTTAAAACCACATACTTTGTCGGTCACTAAAGACTAATTTGACAAACTTGGTGTAAATGGCCACTCAACATGGTGCACACGCAGCAAACAAGCTGTTTCTCAAACCATATGTGACGAGTCATGGAATCCACGGACACATGTCGGCCAAAACGAATCCGAGAAAATCGCAAAAGAAGCATGAATTAATTGATTGATTTATTGATTTAATTAATTAATTAATGCTTCTTTTGCGATTTTCTCGGGTTCGTTTCGGCCGACATGTGTCCGTGGATTCCCTGACTCGTCACATGTACAGTGCTTTACAAAAGTATTCAACCCCTTTAAAAGTCATGTGATTCATTTGGATTATAAAATGAAACCAAATTACAATTGCCACTGACAAATCGTTCCAGCCAGTATTTTATTGCAAACCAAAATGCTATTAAAGCTCCGAGGCAATGGTTTTAATTTTATGCACATTTGAAACTTTATATGTTAAACCCTCTGTAATTTTCTTCTGGTCCCAAGAAGTATTGTTAATAAGTAATAATTAAAATAAGTTGGCGCAGATGGTGGCGAATTTCTGTTCGGTTATTTTCGTGACCACTCGGTGCATGACGTCATTTAAGCCAAACCAGCCGCTTGAGTTGAGTCCACTTCCATTTACTTACATTGCCGTTTGGCTTGAGTGCAGATGTGCGTTCAGGAATTTCCAAAGAAAAACCATGCCTTATTGTTGTGCAGTGAACTGGTTCAGGAAGAAGTTTTTACCGTTTTCCGAGAGAGGAGAAGAGGCGGAGTGAGAGGGTTGGCTTTTTCTGAAAAAGGAGAAGAGGCAGAGCGAGTGGGTTGGCTTTTTCCGAAAGAGGAGCTGAGGCAGAGAGAGTGGATTGTGTGCGTGAAGCTAGAGTTGGTTTTTTTTCCGGAAGAGGAGATGAGGCGGAGAGAGTGGATTGTGCGCGTGAAACAAAATCAAGCAGTCAAAGAAGAAACGGACCAGCGATGCTCAAGCAAAAAGGAGAAGATTGGAGGTAAACATTTTTACTTTTGCTTGCAATTGACAAGTCAAGAATCCTGAGGGATCCTGTACAATCATTGTGGAAATGAGACAAAGGGATATTTCCTTGCTGAGAGTAGGCTATAAATAGTAATGCCACGGATGGCAGGCTAATGTGGCCTACCAGCGCGCACTCAAGTAATCGTTACCTATATCCACTAGGGAGGGCGGTTTAATTATTCTTCAGAAGGGCTCTTATTTAGTATTATGATGAAAGTAAGAATTTATTGTAACGACCAGGATAAATCATTTGGGCACGAGTCTTGTTGAGGTCCAGGGTCACCATGATCAGAGTCAGCCAAGTCCCTGTCTAATTCCGAAGCTGTACGGTCAAACAAGTGAGCCACATTCACCGATTGCTTTGCAACAGCCATAGATTCATGCATATATGGTTTCACCTCTCGATATTTAATTTGGAGAGTTCCTACTTCAAAATCGCTATTGCTTTCAGACATTTTACACAACCTCTCACGACTAAAGTCTGTACACTTGTGCTCGGTTCACAAGTAAACACAGAACTGCTCCTGGTCTGTTTCACTTAAGTGACATCACGACGACGATCCCCTGGCGGTGAACGTGCGCATAAGTGAGATGTAAACAAACCTTCAGAAATTGGGCAAACCAGTATATTTTAACTGTTTTATTCAATTTTAGGGTGCACATTAGACACTAGGAAGATTGAATTCGCTTTTTGGGTCGTTCTTCTAGACAAAGTTGATATTCTACGTTTCACCTCCGACCGTTGCCGATGACCTTTAAAGTAAATCTACAAAGTGAAATTTCATAAGGCATAGCCCTTCTCCTAGGTTTTAAGTGTTGTTTTTGTTTGTTTGTTTGTTTGTTTGTTTTATATATTATGTATATTTATTTATACAACCCCGATTCCAAAAAAGTTGGGACAAAGTACAAATTGTAAATAAAAACATAATGCAATGATATGGAAGTTTCAAAATTCCATATTTTATTCAGAATAGAACATAGATGACATATCAAATGTTTAAACTGAGAAAATGTATCATTTGAAGAGAAAAATTAGGTGATTTTAAATTTCATGACAACACACCTCAAAAAAGTTGGGACAAGGCCATGTTTACCACTGTGAGACATCCCCTTTTCTCTTTACAACAGTCTGTAAACATCTGGGAGTGAGGAGACAAGTTGCTCAAGTTTAGGGATAGGAATGTTAACCCATTCTTGTCTAATGTAGGATTCTAGTTGCTCAACTGTCTTAGGTCTTTTTTTGTTGTATCTTCCGTTTTATGATGCGCCAAATGTTTTCTATGGGTGAAAGATCTGGACTGCGGCTGGTCAGTTCAGTACCCGGATACTACTTCTACGCAGCCATGATGCTGTAATTGATGCAATATGTGGTTTGGCATTGTCATATTGGAAAATGCAAGGTCTTCCCTGAAAGAGGTGTCGTCTGGATGGGAGCATATGTTGCTCTAAAACCTGGATATACCTTTCAGCATTGATGGTGTCTTTCCAGATGTGTAAGTTGCCCATGCCACACGCACTAATGCAACCCCATACCATCAGAGATGCAGGCTTCTGAACTGAGCGCTGATAACAACTTGGGTCGTCCTTCTCCTCTTTAGTCCGAATGACACGGCGTCCCTGATTTCCATAAAGAACATCAAATTTTGATTTGTCTGACCACAGAACAGTTTTCCACTTTGCCACAGTCCATTTTAAATGAGCCTTGGTCCAAAGAAGACGGCTGCGCTTCTAGATCATGTTTAGATACGGCTTCTTTTTTGAACTATAGAGTTTTAGCTGGCAACGGCGGATGGCACGGTGAATTGTGTTCACAGATAATGTTCTCTGGAAATATTCCTGAGCCCATTTTGTGATTTTCCAATACAGAAGCATGCCTGTATGTGATGCAGTGCCATTTAAGGGCCCAAAGATCACGGGCACCCAGTATGGTTTTCCGGCCTTGACTCTTGCGCACAGAGATTCTTCCAGATTCTCTGAATCTTTTGATGATATTATGGAATGTAGATGCTGATATGTTCAAACTCCTTTGCAATTTTAAACTGTCAAGCTCCTTTCTGATATTGCTTCACTATTTGTCGGCGCAGAATTGGGGGGATTGGTGATCCTCTTCCCATCTTTACTTCTGAGAGCCGCTGCTACTCCAAGATGCTCTTTTTATACCCAGTCATGTTAATGACCTATTGCCAATTGACCTAATGAGTTACAATTTGGCGGCACGGTGGTGTAGTGGTTAGCGCTGTCGCCTCACAGCAAGAAGGTCCTGGGTTCGAGCCCCGGGGCTGGCGAGGGCCTTTCTGTGTGGAGTTTGCATGTTCTCCCCGTGTCCGCGTGGGTTTCCTCCGGGTGCTCCGGTTTCCCCCACAGTCCAAAGACATGCAGGTTAGGTTAACTGGTGACTCTAAATTGACCGTAGGTGTGAATGTGAGTGTGAATGGTTGTCTGTGTCTATGTGTTAGCCCTGTGATGACCTGGCGACTTGTCCAGGGTGTGCCCCGCCTTTCGCCCGTAGTCAGCTGGGATAGGCTCCAGCTTGTCTGCGACCCTGTAGAAGGATAAAGCGGCTAGAGATAATGAGATGAGATGAGTTACAATTTGGTCCTCCAGCTGTTCCTTTTTTGTACCTTTTAACTTTTCCAGCCTCTTATTGCCCCTGTCCCAATTTTTTTGAGATGTGTTGCTGTCATGAAATTTCAAATGAGCCAATATTTGGCATGAAATTTCAAAATGTCTCACTTTCGACATTTGATATGTTGTCTATGTTCTATTGTGAATACAATATCAGTTTTTGAAACTTGTAAATTATTGCATTCCGTTTTTATTTACAATTTGTACTTTGTCCCAACATATATATATCTCTCTCACACACACACACACATACATATATATACACATTATTTATTTATATATATATATATATATATATATATATATATATATATATATATATATATATACACACACACACACATCATACATATATATATATACACACACACACACTATATTATTTATATATATATATATATATATATATATATATATATATATATATATATAAATAATAGTGTGTGTGTATATATATATGTATGTGTGTGTGTATATATATATATATATATATATATATATATATATATATATATATATATATATATATATATGTGTGTGTGTGATATATATGTGTATGTGTGTGTATATAAAAAAATAAAACAGAGTTAGGTCCATATATATTTGGATACTGACACACTTTTTTTTTTTTTTTTTTTACCTGTTTCCTGAAACTTATTCAAGTTATAGTTATATATAATGGACAAAGTCTAGACTTTCAGCTTTCATTTGAGGGTATCCACATTAAAACTGGATGAAGGGTTAAGGAGTTTCAGCTCCTTAACATGTGCCACCCTGTTTTTAAAGGGACCAAAAGTAATTGGACAATTGACTCAAAGGCTATTTCATGGGCAGGTGTGGGCAATTCCTTCGTTATGTCATTCTCAATTAAGCAGATAAAAGGCCTGGAGTTGATTTGAGGTGTGGTGTACACACACACACACACACACACACACACATATATATATATATATATATATATATATATATATATATATATATATTTTTTTTTTTTTTTTTTTTTGTGTGTGTGTGTAATAATATATATCATTCTCATCTCATTATCTCTAGCCGCTTTATCCTTCTACAGGGTCACAGGCAAGCTGGAGCCTATCCCAGCTGACTATGGGTGAAAGGCGGGGTACACCCTGGACAAGTCGCCAGGTCATCACAGGGCTGACACATAGACACAGACAACCATTCACACTCACACCTACGGTCAATTTAGAGTCACCAGTTAACCTAACCTGCATGTCTTTGGACTGTGTGGGAAACCGGAGCACCCAGAGGAAACCCACGCGGACAACATGCAAACTCCGCACAGAAAGGCCCTCGCCGGCCACGGGGCTCGAACGCGGACCTTCTTGCTGTGAGGCGACAGCGCTAACCACTACACCACCGTACACACACACACACACACACACACACACACACAGAGAGTGGGGCAAAAAAGTATTTAGTCAGCCACCAATTGTGCAAGTTGTCCCGCTTAAAAAGATGAGAGAGGCCTGTAATTTTCATCATAGGTACACTTCAACTATGAGAGACAAAATGGGGGGAAAGAATCCAGGAAATCACATTGTAGGATTTTTAATGAATTAATTGGTAAATTCCTCGGTAAAATAAATATTTGGTCAACTACAAACAAGCAAGATTTCTGGCTCTCACAGACCTGTAACTTCTTTAAGAGGCTCCTCTGTCCTCCACTTGTTACCTGTATTAATGGCACCTGTCTGAACTCGTTATCAGTATAAAAGACACCTGTCCACAACCTCAAACAGTCACACTCCAAACTCCACTATGGCCAAGACCAAAGAGCTGTCAAAGGACACCAGAAACAAAATTGTAGACCTGCACCAGGCTGGGAAGACTGAATCTGCAATAGGTAAGCAGCTTGGTGTGAAGAAATCAACTGTGGGAGCAATTATTAGAAAATGGAAGACATACAAGACCACTGATAATCTCCCTCGATCTGGGGCTCCACGCAAGATCTCACCCCGTGGGGTCAAAATGATCACAAGAACGGTGAGCAAAAATCCCAGAACCCCATGGGGGGGACCTAGTGAATGACCTGCAGGGAGCTGGGACCAAAGTAACAAAGGCTACCATCAGTAACACACTATACCGCCAGGGACTCAAATCCTGCAGTGCCAGATGTGTCCCGCTGCTTAAGCCAGTACATGTCCAGGCCCGTCTGAAGTTTGCTAGAGAGCATTTGGATGACTCAGAAGAGGATTGGGAGAATGTCATATGGTCAGATGAAACCAAAATAGAACTTTTTGGTAAAAACTCAACTTGTCGTGTTTGGAGGAGAAAGAATGCCGAGTTGCATCCAAAGAACACCATACCTACTGTGAAGCATGGGGGTGGAAACATCATGCTTTGGGGCTGTTTTTCTGCAAAGGGACCAGGACAACTGATCCGTGTCAAGGAAAGAATGAATGGGGCCATGTATCGTGAGATTTTGAGTGAAAACCTCCTTCCATCAGCAAGGGCATTGAAGATGAAACGTGGCTGGGTCTTTCAGCATGACAATGGTCCCAAACACACCACCCGGGCAACGAAGGAGTGGCTTCGTAAGAAGCATTTCAAGGTCCTGGAGTGGCCTAGCCAGTCTCCAGATCTCAACCCCATAGAAAATCTTTGGAGGGAGTTGAAAGTCCGTGTTGCCCAGCGACAGCCCCAAAACATCACTGCTCTAGAGGAGATCTGCATGGAGGAATGGGCCAAAATACCAGCAACAGTGTGTGAAAACCTTTTGAAGACTTACAGAAAACGTTTGACCTCTGTCATTGCCAACAAAGGGCATATAACAAAGTATTGAGATGAACTTTTGTTATTGACCAAATACTTATTTTCCACCATAATTTGCAAATAAATTCTTTAAAAATCAGACAATGTGATTTTCTGGATTTTTTTTTCTCATTTTGTCTCTCATAGTTGAGGTATACCTATGATGAAAATTACAGGCCTCTCTCATCTTTTTAAGTGGGAGAACTTGCACAATTGGTGACTGACTAAATACTTTTTTGCCCCACTGTGTTTTTTATATATATATATATATATATATATATATATATATATATATATATATATGCGAGAGAGAGTTTGGAAAGAGAAATGTCCCATTCTTGCCTGATATACAATTTCAGTTGCTCAACAGTTCGGGGTCTCCTTTGCTGTATGCTGTATTTTGCGCTTCATAATGCGCCAAATGTTTTAAATGGGAGACAGGTCTGGACTGCAAGCAGGCCAGTTTAGCACCTGGACTCTCTTTTTTTTTAATTTTTTTTTATTACAGCACCATGCAGTTTTCATATGAGCAGAAAGCAGTTTGGCATTGTCTTGCTGAAAGAAGGAAGGCCTTCCCTGAAAAATATTTTGTCTGGATGGCAGCATATTGCTTTGAAACATGTATACATCATTCAGCATTAATGATGCCTTCCCAGATGTACAAGCTACCCATGTCATGTGCACTAATGCACCCTCATACCATCACAGATGCTGGCTCTTGAACTGTCCACTGATAACAAGTAGAGTAAAAAGTCTCTGTCAGCCAACAACCAGTCTGTCCAAAAGGAGCCAAAGGATATCACGGGTCCCAGCAGTGTAGATATAATGTAGAATAGAAAATTTTCACTCTGACACCCAACTTTTGAACATTTTAAAAATTTATTCTCAACAGATGTTTCGGCCTTCAGCCTTCTTCAGTGTCAAAAAAACAACATGGTGCTATGGGCGTGGTCTTATATATACAAATTTGTGAATTCTATACACTTCAAAATAAAAGACAAAGAAAAAAAACTATCAATTACACAATTTAATAATTCAATATTATTACAATTTATTAAAGAATGCGATTTTTAGATTTATATTCTTTTCACTTGTTTAACCCATAAGGGGCTAAAGTAAACAATTGCGACATCCAGTATGCTTCCCTATTTAGAAGCACGTTGTCTAAACTATCTTGAGCAGCGTTAACTATTGTTTCTATACAAATGAATTCAAAATCATTCAAATTATGGGGAGACTGATTAAAATGTTTGGCTACTTCACATGGTTTTTTTTTGTTTGTTTTTCATACTAGATTTATGGTTACAAAAACGTACTTTAAACTCTGTAGTACAAGAGCCAACATATTGGAGATTACATTTACTGTAAGTTGCTAAATATACTGTATTGCGGGAAGTACAAGAAAGATGTTGGCGAATTTTGTATTTCCTTCCGGTTATGGAGCTGACAAAATTTTGACTCTGTGAAAAAGTTATTACATAAATCGCATTTTTTGCTACACCTAAAGCAACCTTGTTCACGCCCTTGATTATTGACTTCTGTGTCACCACACTTGAGTTTAGAAGGCGCCAGAATATCCTTAAGATTTTTCGGCCTTCTAAAAGCCAAAATAATACTACCCTCCGGAAATACTTCTTGCATTAAAATAGAGGAATGCAAAAAGCTGAGATTGTTCCGCAAAATCTTACCGATATCCGGAAGGTTAGGGTTAAAGTCAACAACCAAGGGCGTAACCTTATGCTCAGGCTTAATTGCCCTAGGCTTAAGTAACCCACTCCTAGGGAGAGTCCTAGGCCTGGAGTTGATTTGAGGTGTGGTGCTTGCATTTGGAAGATTTTGCTGTGAAGAAAACGTGCAGTCAAAGGAGCTCTCCATGTAGGTGAAACAAGCCATCCTTAAGCTGCGAAAACAGAAAAAACCCATCCGAGAAATTGCTACAATATTAGGAGTGGCAAAATCTACAGTTTGGTACATCCTGAGAAAGAAAGAAAGCACTGGTGAATTCATCAATGCAAAAAGACCTGGACGCCCACAGAAGACAACAGGGGTGGATGATCGCAGAATAATTTCCATGGTGAAGAGAAACCCCTTCACAACAGCCAACCAAGTGAACAACACTCTCCAGGCGGTAGGCCTATCAATATCCAAATCTACCATAAAGAGAAGACTGTATGAAAGTAAATACAGAGGGTTCACTGCACGGTGCAAGCCACTCATAAGCCTCAAGAATAAAAAGGCTAGATTGGACTTTGCTAAAAAACATCTAAAAAAAGTCAGCACAGTTCTGGAAGAACATTCTTTGGACAGATGAAACCATGATCAACCTCTACCAGAATGATGGAAAGAAAAAAAGTATGGTGAAGGCGTGGTACAGCTCATGATCCAAAGCATACCACATCATCTGTAAAACACGGCAGAGGCAGTGTGATGGCTTGGGCATGCATGGCTGCCAGTGGCACTGCGTCACTAGTGTTTATTGATGATGTGATACAGGACAGAAGCAGCCGGATGAATTCTGAGGTATTTAGAGACATACTGTGTGCTCAAATCCAGCCAAACTGATTGGTCGGCGTTTCATAATACAGATGGACAATGACCCAAAACATAAAGCCAAAGCAACCCAGGAGTTTATTAAAACAAAGAAGTGGAATATTCTTGAATAGCCAAGTCAGTCACCTGATCTCAACCCAATTGAGCATGCATTTCACTTGTTAAAGACTAAACTTCAGGCAGAAAGGCCCACAAACAGACAGCAACTGAAAACCGCTGCAGTAAAGGCCTGGCACAGCATGAGTTCAAGATTTCAAACAGTCATTGCCAACAAAGGGTTTTCAACCAAGTTTTAGAAATGAATATTTTATTTACAATTATTTAATTTGTCCAATTACTTTTGAGCCCCTGAAATGAAGGGATTGTGTTTAAAAAATGCTTTAGTTCCTCACATTTTTATGGAATCATTTTGTTCAAACCACTGAATTAAAGCTGAAAGTCTGAACTTCAGCTGCATCTGAATTGTTTTGTTCAAAATTCATTGTGGTTATGTACAGAACCAAAATTAATGTTCTCTGTCCAAATATTTATGGACCTAACTGTATATAGAGTAAGAATAGTAAAGGTCCAAGAACTGAACCTTGTGGTACACCACAAGTTATTTGTTTTTTATTTGAGATACTGAAACCAATAGATGTAGTTTGAGTTCTACCGCTTAAATAAGATCTAAACCAGTCATAAATTATTCCACAGAACCCATAGCAGTATAGCTTGTTTAACAATATACTATGGTCCACAGTGTCAAAGGCTTTCGATAAATCCAAAAATATTGCACAAGAGAAGAGGTTTTTATTAATATTTGATTGTATAGAGCTTATTATATCTAATATTGCATGCTGAGTTGAGAAGTTTTTTTCTAAAGCCATACTGAAATTCAAAGAGTAGGTCATTTTTATCAATAAATGCATAATTGAATGATGATAAATCTGGGTGATTGCACATTTTTATTTCCTCACACTTAATATTACATTGATCCTCAAGTAGATCATTCTCATTTAATTAAACATCCAAACAGTATCCATTCTTGCAACTTAGGTGGAACTGTACTAAATCTTGAATTCAGACTGTGTTTAATAACTTGCTGTATTGATAACATGTTTCACATATTCTTCCAGGAGGAAAATTGTACAAGCCCAATTCCAAAAAAGTTGTGAGGCTCTGTAAACTGTAAATAAAACAATGTGACAATTTGCAAATTATGGAAACCCTATATTTCATTGAAAATAGTACAAAGACAACATATCAAACACTCATCTCATTATCTCTAGCCGCTTTATCCTGTTCTAGAGGGTCGCAGGCAAGCTGGAGCCTATCCCAGCTGACTACGGGTGAAAGGCGGGGTACACCCTGGACAAGTCGCCAGGTCATCACAGGGCTGACACATAGACACAGACAACCATTCACACTCACACCTACAGTCAATTTAGAGTCACCAGTTAACCTAACCTGCATGTCTTTGGACTGTGGGGGAAACCCACGCGGATACAGGGAGAACATGCAAACTCCGCACAGAAAGGCCCTCGCCGACCACGGGGCTCGAACCCGGACCTTCTTGCTGTGAGGCGACAGCGCTAACCACTACACCACCGTGCCGCCATATCAAACACTGAAACTGAGAATTTTTTTGTTGTTGTTGAAAAATATATGCTAATTTTGAATTTGATGTCAGCAACACATTTCAGAAAAGTTGGGACAGGGGCATGTTTATCACTGTGTTGCATCACCTCTACTTTTAACAATACTCTGTAAAAACATTTGGGAACTAAGGAGACCAATTGCTGTAGTTTTGAAAGAGAAATGTCCCATTCTTGCCTGATGTACATTTTCAGTTGCTTAACAGTTTGGGGTCTCTTTTGTCATATTTTACGCTTCATAATGCACCAAATGTTTTAAATGCACTGCAAAAAATTGAAAACTGAATTTGAGGAGAAAATTACTTAATACTAGTGAAATTATCTTGCTGCATGGACAGATATTTTTACTTGATAAGACATCTTGGAATAAGTTGGTTGCAATCTAGAACTGGGTTTAATAATCTCAGAATTGGTGTCTTGTATTCTTCTAATAGGAAATGCTAGATCGTTTCAACTATTTTCAAGATATTTTCATTTGATAAGACCATTTTCTGCAGTGTGGGAGACAGATTTGGATTATAGGCAGGCCAGTTTACCACATGGACTCTTTTACAACAGAGCCATGCAGTTTTAATATGTGCAGAAAGCGGTTTGGCATTGTCTTGCTGAAAGAAGGAAGGCCTTCCCTGAAAAATATTTTGTCTGGATGGCAGTATATTGCTCTGAAACATGTATATCATTCAGTATTAATGATACCTTCCCAGATGTACAAGCTATCCATGTCATGTGAACTAATGCACCCTCATCCGATCACAGATGCTGGCTTTTGAACTGTGCGTTGATAAGTTGGATGGTCAATCTCCTCTTTAGCCTGGAGGGTGTAGTGTCCATGATTTCTAAAAAGAATTTTTACTTTTGATTTGTCAGACCTCGGGAGAATTTTCCACTTTGCCTCAGTCCATTGTAAAAGACCTTGGGCCCAGATAAGGTGGCACTGTTTCTGGATTGTTTATAGATGGTTTTAGCTTGCATTTGTGGATGCAGTAATGAACTGTTTTCACAGACGATGGTTTTCTGAAGTGTTCCTGAAGCCATACAGTGATTTCCACTACAGACACGTGTCTGCTTTTAATGCAGTGTTGCATTAAAAGGGCCTGAAGATCACAGGTATCCAATGTCAGTTTTCAGCCTTGTCTCTTACATAGAGATTTTTTCCAGATTCTCTGAATCTTTTAATGATATTATGTACCAAAGATGTGATCCCCAAATTCTTTGCAATTTTACATTGAGGAATGTTATTCTTATTATTGTTGTACTGTTTGCCCATGTAGCCATTCACAGAGCGATGAACCCTTCCCCATCTTTACTTCTGAGAAACTCAGCCTCTCTGGGATGCTCTTTTTATACTCAATCATGTTACTGATCTGTTGCCAATTAACCAAATTAGGTTGTTTTTGTTTTTTTGCAGCCAAGTGCGAAGTGGCTGGGATGAGGATCAGCACCTCCTAGTCCGTGGCCATGGCACTCAGCCGGAAACAGGTGGAGTGCCTACTCCAGATCAGGGGCGAGTTGCTACCTAAAGTGGAGGAGTTTAAGTATCTCAGGGTTTTGCTCACGAGTGAGGGTAAGGGGGAGCAGGAGTTGGACAGAAGGATCAGGGCAGCGTCAGCAGTGATGTGGACGCTAAACTGGTCTGTTGTGGTAGAGAGAGTTGAGCCAAAAGGCAAAGCTCTCAATTTACTTGTCTATCTATGTTGCCACTCTCACCTATGGTCACGAGCTATGGGTAGTGACCGAAAGAATGAGATTGCGGATACAAGCGGTAGAAATGAGTTTTCTCCACAGGCTGGCTGGGCTCTCCCTTAGAGACAGGGTGAAAAGCTTGATCATTCAGGAAAGACTCTGAATAGAACTGCTGCTCCTCCACATTGAAAGGAGTCAGTTGAGGTGGTTTGGGCACCTTGTTAGGATGCCCCCTGGACCAGGGCTCTACACTAACTTTTTTTTTTTCAGGAGCACACATGCTCCTAAGTTAAAAATTTTAGGAGCACAGGGAAAAAAATGGGGGCACAAGCACAAGTAGGTTTTCATTTTAAAGGTTTATTGCAGCGCAAACCTTAGACACACAAAACGCAAAATTCAATTGAGAATGAATGAATGAATGAATGAATGAACAAACAAATGAATAACAAACAACTGAATGAATGAACAAACAGTAGCTAAACAGAGAGCAGAGCTCAGCAGAGCTAACATCATCATCAAGGACAGCTCCCACCCTGGCTCTGAGTTCTTTGACTTGCTGCCCTCAGGCAGGTGTTACAGGTGCATCAAAGCAAGGACCAACAGACTCAAAAACAGTTGTTTCCCACAGGCCATAACCACCTTGAACAATTAGCCTTTTTCACATTACGTCACTTGCAGGGGAACTCATATCCGTTTTCAGCCTTTTGAATGGAAGAAGAGGTATACGGCGGCAACATGTTAACAAAACTGTGTCATTCACAGATAAGATTGATAATAATATTGCGCATTGTTGTTTATCATTACGTATTGTTAGCGACCATTCTGGTCACCTATCTGCCTTGTTTTGGAAAGGGGTCATTCCATGTCAATTCATACAAATGCCCAAAACCTCCCCAGTGACACCTCTTCTTCAATTTGCCTTATTTTTATTTTCTTAGTGCCTTATGATGTCAAATGAAAGAATCCAAAATTTTAGCTTCCTAGCTCGAACATTTTTTGAGTTATGGCCCTTCAAAGTTTGGGTGCCATGCCCACTTTTGGGGTCCGGGAATTGCGCACTTAATTTGCAAGCATTTTTGGAGGCCCATATTTTTTGTTCTAAGGGGGATATAGACCTGTAAATTGCTATATCTATGTATTCTGGCCCTGTCGATCAGATTCTGCACCTAAAAATAGCACAGGTTTATTAACTTTATAGATATTAACCCCTTAAAAGTGGATTTTTTAATGACACAATTTTTTTGACATTTTGGGGGTCCATATCTTGGAAAGTTTTTATGTTGATGGGGTTTCAACTGATTTATCATATTTGGGAACTCTACTGTGTACTTAGTGAGTTTCAGGGCACTCAGAGGTTTGGTGGGGGTACAGGAGGGCCCCAAATATGGCTTCGGGACAGAATTACCATTTGGTACGCCCTACTTCAGGCCATTAGTTGGCCATGTGGGCACATGATGACCGGAATGAGCCTTTAACCCTATCAACAGACACCTTTTATCAAACTTTTAAGCCAATAAAAACTTTGATTATCCAACTCCTTCAATATAAACTAAGCATTTGTATATGGTACTATTTTTGCATATTTTCTGAAAAATCCTGTCTGGAAAGTAGGTCAACTGTTGTTTTGACTGCCTATTCATGTTTAAGGTAGTAAAAGCACACCCATATAGTGATTTTAATCTATGGGAAGATTATTTATACCCAATACCCCATTAGTTATATTGACAATTACAAGGGATAAACCCTTTCCCGGCTGTTTCACGATGCTGTTTTTTTTTTTTTTTTACATTTGACACCTTTCCCTGTATCCAACCAAACTCTGACCCCTATACACTTAATAGTTAAATGCATCTTTCAAACAGGAAAGGGAAAGATGCAAACAAGGGGGTGATCCCAAGAAAAACATCCTGGTTGCTTTACTACATTTGTTCTGACATCCGATCTGGAAGTTAAACCTAGACTCATCAGGTTTTTTTTTTCAAGGGAAGGGGCCCCTAGCCACTCGTGTGGGGAAAATTAGCATATCAATTAGTAAAAAGGGGAAATTGTGAGAGTGATGCAGTGCGCGTAGCAGTTGCTATTGCAGGAGCTGAGCTGTACTGTGTGAATGTGTGACCTGCCATGAGGCTACAAGCCTGTGTCTCTCTGAGAGGGAGCAGCCCCTCCCTCCTGTGTGTGTGTGTGTGTGTGAGAGAGAGCGAGCATCCCCTCCCCCACCCGCCCGCTGCAAGCAGAGGCACACAGAAAGTGCAGTTTTTCCTCAGAGTGCTCCCTCCAAACAACGGGGATTTACACAAAACCGGAAGGAGATATTCACAAAATTCTTCCACATTGAGCACTATAAGGCTCTGATGAACACATTGATGTAATTTTCTTGTCTCTAGTGTAAAAAATATTAGGTAGGCTATCCAGCGCTGGATTTACATACTTTGCAGTTTAACGTTTGATACATTTTAGAACGTTAAACTCGTCACGTCTGTGCTCAGTGCTTTCCTAAATTGTCGGCCGCAAGAAGCCCTCGCACAAATGCGCGGTTTTTTTTCGTCGTTCACATGCTGAAAAATTCGCTCACAAATGCGAGTGAAATGTGCGCACTGTAGAGCCCTGCCCTGGATGCTTCCCAAGGGAGGTTTTCTGGGTATGCCCCACCAGGAGGAGACCCCGGGCAGACCCAGGATACTCTGGAGAGATTACATCTCTCGGCTGGCCTGGGAATGCCTCAGTATTCCCCCAGAAGAGCTGGTGGAGGTGGCCGGGGAGAAGGAAGTCTGGGCTGCTCTGCTTAGGCTGCTACCCTCGCAACCCAGATCTGAATAAGTGATAGAAGATGGATGGATGGATTTTTTTTTTATTTTCATGAATTTAAGCACAGACATTAAACATATCAGCTAACCCCTCCAACCACCCACCCACCCCATCTCGCCTCCTCCCGCCACCCTCTCCTATCCCTCCCATGTCCTATAAGTACAAAGATAGACTATAAGAAAAAGATGAGGCAGCCTGCACAGACAAGCAGGGTAATAAAGTAAATATGTAAAGAAAAACAATGGGAAAGGAGGAAAAAAAAGGGGGGGGGGGAGTGTCACTGATCATCAGATTGTTGACTGAGGTTATATGGTTCATATGAGAGTAGGGGGTCCCAGGTTTTATAGAATAGAATTTTTTCAAGGATCCTCTGACAGTATGTTTAATTTTTTCTAGGTGTAAGAATGACATAAGCACTTCAAACCAGGAGTGCATGCCAGGAGGTTTAGGGCTCTTCCAATGTAATAGTATTTGGTGTTTGGCTATGAGTGCGGCAAATGCAATAATATCAGCTTGGTAACTGGTAAATTTTCCCACTACTGGAGACACACCAAATATAGCAATTAAGGGGCATGGGGAGATGGAAATATTTAGGACTGTGGAAAGAGTGCTAAAGAAAGATGTCCAAAAAGCATGTAGTTTGGGGCAGGAGAAAAAAGTGTGTGTATGGTCTGCTGGAGACTGAAAAAACCTGATGCAGAGATCATCCGCATCTGGGAACAGTCTTTTCAGTCTGGCCCTAGTATAGTGAATTCTGAAAACCACTTTAAACTGAATTAGACTCATTAGTGCACAAATGCAGGTGGTGTTGATTCTAATCAAGACTTCCCTCCACCAGATTTCGTCTAATGTGAGGCCAAGCTCCTTTTCCCAAGTGTCCTTAAGTCCAAGGAGAGGGTCCACCTGGGACGAGAAGAGGAGGTCATGTATTGAGGACATGCTATTATGCGTAACTGAAGAGCCCATAATGTTTTCTAACAGGGTTGTTGCTGGCAATATTGGAAATGGAGTTAATTGAGCTTTTGCAAAGTTGCATAACTGAAAATATCTAAAAAGACCTTGTTTTGAAACACCAAATTTTGTGACCAAGTCAGCAAAGCTTCCAAAGGTCTTGTCTAAATATAGGTCACTGGAAGAGACAAGGCCCAAGTTTTTCCAGAGCATAAAAGTCTTGTCTATGGTGGAAGGTAGGAACCAGTTATTGTTGCATATGGGAATAAGGACAGATGGAGATTTCAACCCGTAGTGATGTATAAACTGTTTCCAAATTTTTAAGGAAGAAAGTACAACAGGATTATTAGTGTGTTGGGAGGGGTGCATAGAGAGTGGTGCGAAAAGCAATGCAGGGAGTGAGGATGTAATGCAAGAGTTTGCTTCTATTACACACCAGTTTATATCTGGGCAATGATACCATTTTTTTAAGCATTTGAATGTTGGCAGCCCAGTAGTACAACATGTTTGGTAAAGCAAAACCCCCTGTCAACTTGGGTCTCTCCAGAATTCTTTTCTGAATTCTGGGAGTCTTGCCTGCCCAAATGAAAGATGATATAATGGTGTCCAATGATTTAAAAAAGGATTTAGGGAGAAAAAGAGGGAGTGTTTTGAAAAGAAATAGGATACGAGGTAGTACATTCATTTTGATTGTTTCAATTTGGCAAACAAGTGAAAGGGGTAGTGTGTGCCATCTCTGCAGGTCTGCTTTGATATTCTCAATAAGTTTCATGAAATTGTTTTTATGAAGGGAATTAAGAGAATGGGAGATGTTAACACCCAAGTACTTAAAACCATTGGGGGAAAAGTGAAAGGGTAGAGCACCTGGAGGGATTGATTTAGCAGACTGATTGACAGGGAAGCAAAGACTCTTAAGCAATATTCAATTTGTAACCTGAAAAAGTGCCAAACAACTTAAGTAGATCTACTATTCTATCAGTGCAGTTTATAGGATCTTGCACATAAGTCATCAGCATAGAGCGACACTCTGTGCTCAAGGCCTCCTCGAATTATACCAGAGAATGCTGGAGAAGTTTTTAGAGCTATAGAAAGGGGCTCTATAGCTAATGCAAATAGTAAAGGTGACAGGGGACACCCCTGACGTGTGCCACGTGTTAAAGGGAAGGGAGGAGAAACTTCAGAGTTTGTTTTGACACTAGCCATTGGGGCCGAATATAACAGATAAGTCCAAGAGATAAATTTAGCTCCAAACCCAAATCTGTGCAACACTGAAAATAAGTATTGCCATTCCACGTGGTCAAATGCCTTCTCCGCATTCAAAGAGATGACCATCTCTGGAGTTGGAGAGGCAGAAGGAGATAGAACCACATTTAAGAGTCTACGTACATTAGACGACAGTTGGCGACCAAGGATAAAGCCTGTTTGGTCCTCTGATATGATACTTGGAAGACAAGACTCAAGTCTACGTGTGAGCACCTTTGCCAACAGTTTGACATCATTGTTAAGCAAACTGATGGGTCTGTAGCTACCACATAAATCAGGGTCCCTGTCTTTCTTTAATATAAGAGAAATCAAAGCCTGATTGAGTGTTGGAGGCAAAACACCCTGTTCTAAGGAGTCATTATAAACTTCCAGTAATAGAGGGGCAAGTTGTGTAGAGAACTTCTTAAAGAACTCTACTGGATAACCATCTGGGCCAGGGCTTTTGTTACTCTGCATTTGAAGATCTTCATTTAAAGTAGGAAATTCTAAGTTATCAAGAAAGAACTCCATAGAAGAGTTGTCAGGAGGAGGTTGTGACTGATAAAGCATAGAATAGAAAGAGGAGAATTCTGAGTTTATTGTGGAAGGGTCTGTAGTCAGGTTATGAGAAGAATCATAAATTTGTGAGATAAAACAGGAAGCACATTGGCGTCTCAGTTGTGAGGCTAGAAGATGACCAGCCCTATTCCCATGCTCGTAATAAGTTGCCCTTGTACGTTTCAATAAATGTTCTGCTTTCCCTGTTGACAGTAAGTCAAATTCAGTTTGCAATTGTAGACATTTGGCAGTTAAATCAGGGTTGATTACTAAGGCCTGCTGTCTATCTAATCTTAGGATGACGTCTGTCAGTTCTTGCTGTTTCAATCTTCTGTTCTTAGCTAATTGTGCACTGTAGGTGCAATTTGTAATTAAGTGATCAATCTCATTAAATCAGTCTCATTAATAATACCATTAATCTTGGTGCTTAATAATAAATTACCAAACAGCTAAATTATGGTATATTCCAAATTATTATGGTCACTACCAATGCAACAATAGTGGATCACTTACCGTATTACACAACTCATATGCACCTTGGAATTCTTTGAGATTGGATGACTTCGAAAATATCGGTACAACAACAGACACAGTTTAACAGAATAATTGAATTTATTATAACAATGATGTACATTCAATAAAGTCAGCAGATATATACATATAAGCAAGCATAAAGTGTGTGTGTGAGAGAGTGATTGGAATCTTATCTGAGGTAAATGTGTGTGCGCGCGCGCGTGTGTGTGTGTGTGTGTGTGTGAGGCCTGTGGCCTAAAACAAAAGAATTAGCTCTGGGTTGCTAGCTAAGGTGTGTTTGTGTGTGTGAGACCACGTGGTGGAGACAAAAGAATTAGCTCTGTGTTGCTAGCTAAGGTGTGTTTGTGTGTGTGAGACCACGTGGTGGAGACAAAAGAATTAGCTCTGTGTTGCTAGCTAAGGTGTGGTTTTTTTGTGTGTGTGTGTGTGAGTGAGACCACGTGGTGGAGACAAAAGAATTAGCTCTGTTGCTAATGAGACAAAACAGATTAGCCGTGGTAGCTAACCCCACTAACTTATCTCATCTCATTATCTCTAGCCGCTTTATCCTTCTACAGGGTCGCAGGCAAGCTGGAGCCTATCCCAGCTGACTACGGGCGAAAGGCGGGGTACACCCTGGACAAGTTGCCAGGTCATCAAAGGGCTGACACATAGACACAGACAACCATTCACACCCACATTCACACCTACGGTCAATTTAGAGTCACCAGTTAACCTAACCTGCATGTCTTTGGACTGTGGGGGAAACCGGAGCACCCGGAGGAAACCCACGCGGACACGGGGAGAACATGCAAACTCCACACAGAAAGGCCCTCACCGGCCCCGGGGCTCGAACCCAGGACCTTCTTGCTGTGAGGTGACAGCGCTAACCACTACACCACCGTGCCGCCCTCCACTAACTTATAACATTACTAAACCCAATGAAGTCTTGATGAGGTCAAAATATATGTAATAATGAAATTAAAGGTGTTAGGAAGGAATAGAGAGCATGCAAAAGCCTATCTATTAAACAAACAACTGAGAGAACATAGAACAATGTAGAACACAAAACCAGTGTGCACAATTAAACAATTCCTGAGTTTAAATTCACACTACTTCATAAAGCTAATTCCTAAGACTAGCCTTTGTGCCCCAAAATGCCAGTCTTACTTAGTATCTTGCTCCTAGGCAAGGTTACGCAGAGATGTTCCGAAACTTTCGGAGTTCACAGGAGCACGTGAGTCGCTTCCGTGAAGACGCAGAGAATTCTTGGTCCAACGCTTTGTGGTTCGTGAAGAAAAGTCTCTGATCAAACAATGTGCACAGCGCTTTTAGTTAGAAGGAATCCGGTCGCTTCTAACTTTTAATTAAACTGCTTGGGCGGCAGTCGTAACATTACTGATAATAGACAAACAAACCGGCTGTAGCTCAACCGAGAGAGAGAGATAGCACGATTTAAGTAGTTCTACCGTGGACAATGGTAAACAAAAAAAAAATGCGCTGAATTCTTTTTCTCGGGAGAAAGATGTCTTTATCTTGGGTGCTCTGACGAGCGGTCCTCCTTGTGTCCGTGTGCTGAGTTCACGCGGAGCCAAAAGAGGAGGAACGGAAGTTTGCTCAGTTACTTATGGCTTCATGGAGGATGTGACGTAGGTGATCCCGCCCAGGCATGACGTAGGTCAACGCGGAAGTTAGTTGATGGGAGTTGTAGTTCTTAGACGGGACGGTGGCATTGTACTTACAGCACTGAAAGATATAATACTACCCCTGATAAATGCTTTTAGTGTTTCCCATAAGAGAGAAGGAGATACATGGTCAGATCTATTTGTTTCTAGGAAAAAGTCAATGTTTGTGGAAACAATCAGAAAATTCTGTGTTAGCAAGCAAGCTACAATTAAGTCTCCATCTTCCTTGGTGTCTAAGGGAACCAGATGGCAGGCAAAGGTCTAAAATGTGGGGGGCGTGGTCAGAAATTACAATTGCTGTGTGTTGTGTAGTGCAGGGGTTTTCAAAGTGTGGGAGAGTCAGCCCCCCCTCGGAGAGCAAATAAACAACCGCGCCCCCCTTACAATTTTTGTTGTTGCTATACTTAATGTTCCAGTCGTATTTTTAAAAAATGGTTGTTGTACACATTATTTTTTTCTTTTTCACATTTTAAACATCTGTGCTTTTTAAAACATCTTGTTTTACACATTTTAAACATCTCATAGCATCGTTAGCTAGCACCTCTTGGCAGACAACACACTGTGGCAGTGGAGCATCTTCAGATCCAGTCCATGAAAATCCAAACTTTAAATAATCGTGGTCATACTTCCTTCTTTTTCCAGTCCCCCCAGGATTCCGCGGGCTTTTTTTTTTTTTATTGTTGCGGGCTAAAATGTCTGATGTTGCGGGGGGTTTCCAAAAAAATTGCGATGAAAGTTTTGGTGTTTTTTAGGTTTTTGTTGCAATTACATTGCAGGAGGAAGTGAAAGTTGCCAGAAATTGTTGCGATTTTCTCTTTTTGTGATTAAAATTGAGTGATATGTTAAATATTAAGTTATTACTGAAAAACTATTGATTAAAAAAACAAAGAGAAATGGTCCTATAAACAACTTTACCAATATAAAAGATTACCAGGACTACAAAAATGCAGAAAAATAGGCTTTACTTATCCAAATGCACCTGTTGGTTCAAAAGTTAAAGTGCAGAGAACCTCACAGCACAACATGAAGTTACCTTAAAATATAATATAAATGCCTCAGCTTTCATGTAAGAAAAAAAAACTATTAATACTAGTACTGTGTGCAGGCAGTCTCTCCTGAAGACTAAATTAAACAATAATTATAAACTAATAAAATAAATGGCTCAGGCTTCATAGAAGAAAAAAACAATTTGAACAGAATCTCACAGTATGATGCTGAAGCTGCCTAAACAATGGAAAATAAAATACCATTTTGGCAAAAATGTTGGCATCCATTAATTTCTTGTATTAAGTAAAAAAAAATAAAGTGCACACAGTCCTTCACTGTAAACATAACACACTTTCAGTGTTACCAGATACTGCTGACTTTTTCCAGTCCAAAATATGTTCAAAACCCACCAAAATGCACTTGAAATCGCCCAATCTGGCAACACGACGCGCATGGTGCTTCTCTTGGACACACTGAAGTAAGGCGGAAGGTAGTTTGTCGACGTCAGCTCAAGACGACGTCAACGATTGGTCAAATTTGCTGGAAAGTTGCGGTGATTGGATACAATTGCAGCACCGCCCTGAATTCGCGGTGATTGGTTGAATTTGCGCTATAGTTGCAAATCGCAACATCCTGGAGGCTCTAGTTTTTTGCTTGGCCCAGACTCTGTCTCCTCACTCACTGTAGCTTTAGGTACTAAAAATCGATCCATTTTGTCTCTCACGTTGCGCCCCCCCTGAAGAACTCTGGCGCCCCCCAGGGGGGCGCGCCCCACACTTTGAAAAGCCCTGGTGTAGTGCATACAGAGGATAGAAAAGCCTTGTCAATAAAAAAGTAATCAATACGGGAGTATACCTGATGTACAGTGGAATAGTAGGCGAAATCTTTAGTACTGGGATGAAAAAAGCGCCAAGGGTCAACACAACCAATTTGATCCATAAAAGATGTTAAAGACTTAGACATGGCTGATGGCGTCGCTGATTCAGAGTGAGTACGATCAATAGTAGGGTTAGTAATACAATTGAGATCTCCACCCAGTATTAACTGATGGGTATCCAAATTTGGTAAATGAGAAAATACAGTGGACATGAAATTTGGGCTATCCCAATTTGGGGCATACAAGTTTGCTAAAACCACAGGTGTTTGAAAAAGCAAACCTGAAAGTATAATATAGCGACCGCCAGGATCAGAATATACCTGATCAGGGGTGAACCTGATTTGTTTATGAATTAAGATGGCAGTGCCTCTGGATTTACTGTTAAAATTGGAATGGAAGATTTGACCGACCCAAGGCTTACGCAATCTTGTATGATCTTCCATGCGTAGGTGTGTCTCCTGTACAAAGGCAATATCAGTTGAAAGGCTCTTTAAGTGTGCGAGAACTTTACATCGTTTAATTTGCGCTCCTAAGCCACGCACATTCCAGGTTATTATTTTAATACGGTGCCCATTCAATCCATAATGCATTGTAGTGTCTGGTGTCATCTATGTCAGGCAGGTGAGACTAGGTAACTTCTGATGAATTCAATAGGAACTACAAAGCATGGGCTCCCTGTGAGTGATGGGCCATGACACAGAGGGGATGGAAAGGAGGAGAAAAAAAAGAGACAGAAAAAAAGAGAGAGAAGGGAAAAATAAATAAATAAAAACCCCACCCATCTGGGCTTCAGACAACATCCCACCCTAACCCTACCCTCCACCCCACATACACACAAACCCCCACCCTTCTAGCAGTGAACATAGCAGTGTATGTCTGAAGCTCGTCCGCAAGAAGCAGCGAGATGCCAAAGCTAGTATACATACCACTGATTTATCATGCAGTGTTACTTCCTGCTCCTAAATTGCATTGGTTTGATACCCCATAACAGAACAATACAAGAAATGGAGTAGAAAAGAGAACAGTCCTCAAAAAACAATCTGGATGTAAACCTCCAGATGGCAGCATTGCTACTCAAAAAGTCCACAGTGAATGCTAGGTATGAGTTGCTTACAGTTCTAAAATAATAATCAAAAGGGTAAGAACAGCTTTCAGGTGTCTATAATCTAAATTGAAACACAACAACAACACAAAAAAAAAACCCCACACATGCATGTTCGCTAATGTTTGCCAGAAAAGGTGAAAGCCATCTACAAAAACATATCACTTTAGCTTCCTAGTATACCAATAAACCAGTCAGCTAAAAGCTAGCTATCACCTGGACTCAGCACCGCAGCTGTTTTTGGGTGAGTTAGCGATGATCTGCGGGAGACATCTCCCGCTGGCTGGAAATGCACTCTTGGTAGAACGCCACTGCATCTTCAGGGGAGTTGAAGATGTGTTCTCTGTTGTTGTAGGTGACACGGAGATGGGCTGGGTATAGCATGCCAAACTTCACTCCTTGTTGGTAGAGAAGCTCTTTTACATTGTTGAATGCTGTGCGCCTCTTTGCCACTGCTGCGCTGAAATCCTCAAAGATTCTGATTCTGTGACTGTCATACGAAGCGTCTTTATGAGATTTCACCCAATTCAACACAGTATCTTTCTCGGTATATCTATGGAATCTGACGATAAAGGGTCGCGGAGCTGCTCCTGGTCGTGGTTTGGGCTGTAAACTCCGATGAGCGCGATCCAATTCAGGCAGTTCGGAGAGTAATCCACCGAGCAGGGCAGAGAACATTTTAGCCATAAAGTCTCTAGAGTCTTTTCCTTCAATGTTTTCCGGTAAACCCAGTACACGGAGGTTTTGACGTTTTGATCTTGATTCCAAGTCTTCCACCTTAGCTTTGAGCGCAGCATTTTCCTCCATTACTGACTCAAGATTTGATTGTAGCCCACTCACGTTGCGCTCTACCTGTGTTATCCAATCGCTATGGTCAGATAAGCTAGTTTCCATTTCTCTCATTGTAGAGGCCTGACTTACCAGGGTTGACTCAATCGCTTCGACTAATGAATGTATAGGTTCCAAAGAGCCATTCAAAAGAGCATTGAATTAACCAGTCATCGCTTTTCGAAGTTTTTCAAGTTCCTCAACAAGTCTCTCAGTAGTTAGCGGAGGGCTTTCCACCATGTTGCAAGCACCAGCTTTAGCACTCTGGTTTGGCGTTTGGTTCACCGTCCTGCCACTGTTTTTCCCCATCTTCTGCATTCCGTTGCTCACAGATGACTGTATGTTACTCCAATCCTCCAGAAGTTAAACACTGGATATTATAGAGGTATTTTTGAAAAGAATAAACTGAAAGTTATCGGAGCTCAGCGTGCTCACGTCTTAACACCACATTGCGCAACCGGAAGCCGTCTGTTTTTTTAACATTACACAAATTTTTCAGACTTTTGTTGCCCCTGTCCCAACTTTTCTGAAAAGTGTTGCTGACATCAAATTCAAAATGAGTATATATTTTTCAAAAAAACAATAAAATTTTTCAGTTTCAGATGTGTTGTCTTTGTAGTATTTTCAATGAAATACAGGGTTTCCATCCATCCATTATCTGTAGCCGCTTATCTTGTTCTATAAGGTCGCAGGCAAGCTGGAGCCTATCCCAGCTGACTCTGGGTGAGAGGCAGGGTACACCCTGGACAAGTCGCCAGGTTATATATAGGGTTTCCATGATTTGCAAATCTTCACATTCTGTTTTTACCTCACCTGAGATGGAGTCCACTAGGGGGTGAGGTATTGTTTTCAGTTGGGTTTCTTTGTTTTTTTTGCTCACGATATTACCAGGAAATGGCTGGATCAATCTTGATGAAACTTTCAGGATAGCTGGGCATTGGTCTCAAATAGAACCTGCAACATTTTGAGGGTCATCTGGTCAAGGTCACCAAAAAGGTCAAAATCATTGTTGTTGTGGATACTGCCTCATATAGAGGCGCTAGCCACTATGCTGTCGTGCTGTAAGAATGTAAGAGTGTAACAATTGCGCACGTGCATATACATGTTCCAATTAAAATGGCCAGTGCGTGTATACAATTCGGTTCACCATTTGAAATCAATGGACTAGACTAAAGAACATGTTTATGCTTATTACAGAGGGAACATGTCTGAACTTTCAGACATGTTTATGCTTATTACAGAGGGAAATTGCATTCCACTAAGCTCTAGTGCCGGGTCATTTCCAGGAAATAAGAGTTTCGGTCATGGCGACAGTGTGTGTATGTCAGCCTCGGTTCGGAGGTTTCAGTTTCGAAAACTGTAAGAGGTACAGACACTTGGTATATTTTACTTGTGTTTTTTAAATTGTTCATTTTTGGATTACACTTCATTTTTGTGGCTACTGCCTCATAGAGTAAATATATATGGTATCAGAAAACAATTTCATTGATAAGCAGTAGCCACATGTACCCATAGGGTACCTATTTTTTTTTCATGATATCTTCCTTCATAGTCATCATAAGTGCGACCGGGTGAGGTTTGTTTTGCCTGGCAATACTTGCTATTTATGTTTTACACAGTGTCCCAACTTTTTTGGGATTGGTATTGGAATTCTTGCACATGCATTGAAAATAGATCTGGGTTTTTGGTGACTTTTGTGTATAAAATGTACTAATTACCTTGCTTTTTATGTAAATGTAGATAAAAGTTATTTCATCAGTCCACTGAAGTGTAGCCATCCATCCATTATCTGTAGCTGCTTATCCTGTTCTACAGGGTCGCAGGCAAGCTGGAGCTTATCCCAGCTGACTATGGGCGAGAGGCGGGGTGCACCCTGGACAAGTCACCAGGTCATTGCAGGGCTGACACAGAGACAAACAACCATTCACACTCACATTCACACCCACGGTCAATTTATGGCCCTTTTCCACTACCCTTTTTCAGCTCACTTCAGCTCACTTCAGCCCGACATGGCTTGCGTTTCGACTACCTTAGAGCAGCACGACTCAGCTCGCTTCAGCCCTGCTTAGCACCCAAAACTCGCATGGTTTTGGAGTAGGGCTGAAGCGAGCCAAACCGAGCCGAGTGGGGCTAGGGGCGTGAGCAGACACTCCCCTGTGCACTGATTGGTGAGGAGGAGTGTCCACACATGCCCCGCGAGCACGCTGGGATCTGTAAACACCGTAAACCCGGAAGAAGAAGAATTACGAATATTTCTGAAGCCTTATGCGCCTCGCCTCATCTATACGCTCTTGCCAGTATCTGTTGGCGTTGTCGGTGACAACAAGCCACAGCACCAAGACCAGCAATACTAACGACTCTATGTCCTCCATGTTTATTGTTTACTATCCGGGTCGTAAGACTACCGCTTAAAAGATCACTGATGTCACTGTTTGCGCCGCCTAACGACATCACGTGACATCCACCCACTTTCGCTAACTCCACCCACTTCCAGCCAGCACGGTTCAGCGCAGTTGTAGTCGAAATGCAACTCCAACAGCCCCGCTCAGCTCGACTCAGCCCAACTCAGCACGGCACGGCTCAGCCCAACTCAGCCGCGTTGGTAGTGGAAAAGCGGCATTAGAGCCACCAATTAGCCTAACCTGCAGGTCTTTGGACTGTGGGGGAAACCCACACAGACACGGGGAGAACATGCAAACTCCACACAGAAAGGCCCTCTCCAGCCACTGGGCTCAAACCCAGGACCTTCTTGCTGTGAGGCAACAGTGCTAACCACTACACCACCGTGCCACCCCTACTGAAGTGTATTTGCATGTAAATATAATATAGTTTACATCATATTCATTGAACTCCAAAATAATATTTGAAAGCATTCTGATACATTCCAGAGTAAAGTCCAGCCCTATAAATCTCATAGCCATGGGTAGTTGTGCACTTTTATTTCCCCAAATAATGTTATTTTGTGGCTCCACAGGGGTCCCCATAATGTCTTTCTTCATAAATTTTATTAAAATGATTCACATGTATGAAATAATTATGGATGTAGAAGGGTTGGAGTATATTAATTCCATACCAATTACATACTTATTTCAAATGTACTCCAGCCCTTCTTTGTTCTGTTGCACCCATGATGAGTTGAGACATCAGTTATCATCTTCTAGTTAATATTTCGATTGGATTAAGTTCAACTCTTAACCTAACCACATGCCTTTGGACTGTGGGGGAAACTGGAGCACCCAGAAGAAACCCACACAGGCATCAGGAGAACATGAAAACTCCACACAGAAAGGCCACCATCAGCTACTGGGCTTAAACCCAGAACCTTCTTGCTGTGAGGTGACAGTGCTAACCACTACACCATTATGCCACCCCGATTTACTTTACCTTTGGAAAAACACAAAGAGGCTAGAGATGTGCAAGTACAAAGGGTGGCTGCAGAGTGAAATTACTTGAAGGAAATGATTATGGCCAATTAAAGTGACTTTTAAACCTTTAAGTCTTTTAAAGAATGCAGGTTTGAATCCAAAAGTTATTTGAGATGAAAAAAAAGATCCCAAAACAATGAAACAAGAGACCTGTAGAAAAGAAAGCAATACAAAGACAGAGAGAGACAAGGAAAGAGATCAAGAAAGTGTCACAGTGAAGATAGTAAAACAGGGAAAGGGGGAGGGAGAGGGTAAAGAAAAAAATTCTGGAAATTACTGCATAACTGGTACAACCCCGATTCCAAAAAAGTTGGGACAAAAGTACAAATTGTAAATAAAAACAGAATGCAATAATTTACAAATTTCAAAAACTGATTGTATTCACAATAGAACATAGACAACATATCAAATGTCGAAAGTGAGACGTTGAAATTTCATGCCAAATATTGGCTCATTTGAAATTTCATGACAGCAACACATCTCAAAAAAGTTGGGACAGGGGCAATAAGAGGCTGGAAAAGTTAAAGGTACAAAAAAGGAACAGCTGGAGGACCAAATTGCAACTCATTAGGTCAATTGGCAATAGGTCATTAACATGACTGGGTATAAAAAGAGCATCTTGAGTGGCAGTGGCTCTCAGAAGTAAAGATGGGAAGAGGATCACCAATTCCCCTAATTCTGCACCGACAAATAGTGGAGCAATATCAGAAAGGAGTTCGACAGTGTAAAATTGCAAAGAGTTTGAACATATCATCATCTACAGTGCATAATATCATCAAAAGATTCAGAGAATCTGAAAGAATCTCTGTGCGTAAGGGTCAAGGCCAGAAAACCATACTGGGTGCCCGTGATCTTCGGGCCCTTAGACGACACTGCATCACATACAGGCATGCTTCTGTATTGGAAATCACAAAATGGGCTCAGGAATATTTCCAGAGAACATCATCTGTGAACACAATTCACCGTGCCATCCGCTGTTGCCAGCTAAAACTCTATAGTTCAAAGAAGAAGCCGTATCTAAACATGATCCAGAAGCGCAGACGTCTTCTCTGGGCCAAGGCTCATTTAAAATGGACTGTGGCAAAGTGGAAAACTGTTCTGTGGTCAGACGAATCAAAATTTGAAGTTCTTTATGGAAATCAGGGACGCCATGTCCTTCGAACTAGAGAGGAGAAAGACGACCCAAGTTGTTATCAGTGCTCAGTTCAGAAGCCTGCATCTCTGATGGTATGGGGTTGCATTAGTGCGTGTGGCATGGGCAGCTTACACATCTGGAAAGACACCATCAATGCTGAAAGGTATATCCAGGTTCTAAAGCAACATATGCTCCCATCCAGACGACGTCTCTTTCAGGGAAGACCTTGCATTTTCCAGCATGACAATGCCAAACCACATACTACATCAATTACAGCATCATGGCTGCGTAGAAGAAGGGTCCGGGTACTGAACTGGCCAGCCTGCAGTCCAGATCTTTCACCCATAGAAAACATTTGGCGCATCATAAAACGGAAGATACGACAAAAAAGACCTAAGACAGTTGAGCAACTAGAATCCTACATTAGACAAGAATGGGTTAACATTCCTATCCCTAAACTTGAGCAACTTGTCTCCTCAGTCCCCAGACATTTATAGACTGTTGTAAAGAGAAAAGGGGATGTCTCACAGTGGTAAACATGGCCTTGTCCCAACTTTGAGATGTGTTGTTGTCATGAAATTTAAAAATCACGTAATTTTCTCTTTAAATGATACATTTTCTCAGTTTAAACATTTGATATGTCATGTATGTTCTATTCTGAATAAAATATGGAATTTTGAAACTTCCACATCATTGCATTCTGTTTTTATTTACAATTTGTACTTTGTCCCAACTTTTTTGGAATCGGGGTTGTAGATTAAATTTTAGAGTGTAGCACAGTGTTTCTCAACCACTGGTCTGCGGCCCATTAATGGGCCACGAAGTGCCATCTTATGGGCTGCAATTTTTTTTTCCCCCAAGTTGAAGTTAATTTTTACTCGGAGTAGGGTACAATTGCTGGGTTGCATCCAGCATCACATCCACCTCATTTTGTTCTCAAGCGTAACAAAAATAATTGAAATCTTTCAGTCTGGAAAGGGTTACAAAGCTATTGCCAAGGCTCTGGGGCTCCAGCAAACCACAGTAAGAGCCATTATCTACAAATGGAAAAAACTTGGAACAGTAGCAAACTTCCCGGGAGTAACCGGCCTTCCAAAATTCAACCAAGAGCAGTTCAGTGACTGATCCAGGAGGTGACAAAAGAACCCCAACAAACATCTAAAGAACTGCAGGCCTTACTTGCCTCAGTTAAGGTCAGTGTTCATGTTCTACAATAACGAAAGCACTGGGCAAAAATGGCATCCATGGGAGAGTTGCAAGGCACAAACCACTGCTGACCAAAAAGAACACAAAGGCCAATCTCACATTTGCCAAAAAGCATCTTGATGACCCCCAAGACTTTTGGGGTAATATTCTGTGGACTGATGAGTCAAAAATAGAACTTTTTGGAAGACATGGGTCCCAGTACATCTGGCATAAGGCTAACACAGCATTCCAAAATAAGAACAGCATACCAACAGTCAAACATGGTGGTGGTAGTGTGATTATCTGGGACTGCTTTTCTGCTTCAGGACCTGGACAACTTGCCATAATTGATGGAACCATAAATTCTGCTCTTTACCAGAAAATCCTGAAGGAGAATGTCCGTCCAACAGTTTGTGACCTAAAGCTCAAGCACAGCTGGGTTATGCAGCAGGACAATGATCCAAAGCACACAAGCAAGTCCACCTCTGAATGGCTCAAAAGAAATAAAATTAAGGTTTTGGAGTGACTTGAATTCAATTGAGATGCTGTGGCAAGACCTTAAACAGGCAGTTCATGCTCGAAACCCCTCCAGTGTGGCTGAGTTGAAACAATTCTGCAAAGAAGAGTGGGCAAAAATTCCTCCACAGCGACGTAAAAGACTCATTGCAAAAAATTATTGCAAATGTTTAATTGCAGTTGTTGCCGCCAAGGGTGGCCCAACCAGTTATTAGGTTTAAGGGGGCAATTACTTTTTCACATGGGTGATACAGGTTTTGATTAACCCTTTACTTTGAATAAATGGAGTGATCATTTAAAAGCTGCATTTCGTGTTTATTTACACTGTCTTTATCTTATATTAGAATTAGTTGGATGACCTAAAACAGGGGTTTTCAAAGTGTGGGAGAGTCAGCCCCCCCTCAGAGAGCAAATAAACAACAGCGCCCCCCCACCACAATTTTTGTTGTTGCTATACTTAATATTCCATTCATATTAAAAAAAATGGTTGTTGTACACATTTTTATTTTTCTTCTTTTACACATTTTAAACATCTGTGCTTTTTAAAAACATCTTTTTTTACACATTTAAAACATATGAGCTTTATTAAAACATCTTTTTACACATTTTAAAAATGTGCTTTTTTAAAAATCTCTCTTTTTTTTACACATTTTAAACATCTGTGCTTTTTTAAAACCTTTTTTACACATTTTAAACATCTGTGCTTTTTTAAAACCTTTTTTTACGTACATTTTAAATGTGCTTTTTTTAAAACCTCTTTTTTTACACATTTTAAACATCTGTGCTTTTTTAAAACCTTTTTTTACGTACATTTTAAATGTGCTTTTTTTAAAACCTCTCTTTTTTTTACACATTTTAAACATCTATGCTTTTTTAAAACCTTTTTTTACATACATTTTAAATGTGCTTTTTTTAAAACCTCCTTTTTTTTACACATTTTAAACATCTGTGCTTTTTTAAAACCTTTTTTTTTTTACACATTTTAAACATCTGTGCTTTTTTTAAAACCTCTTTTTTTGCACATTTTAAACATCTGCTTTTTTAAAACCTTTTTTTTTACACATTTTAAACATCTGTGCTTTTTTTTTAAAACATCTTGTTTTACACATTTTAAACATCTGTGCTTTTTTTTTTTTAAACATCTTGTTTTACACATTTTAAACATCTCATAGCATCGTTAGCTAGCACCTCTTGGCAGACAACACACTGTGGCAGTGGAGCATCTTCAGATCCAGTCCATGAAAATCCAAACTTTAAATAATCGTGGTCATACTTCCTTCTTTTTTTGCTTGGCCCAGTCTCCTCACTCACTGTAGCTTTAGGTACTAAAAATCGATCCATTTTGTCTCTGCAAAGGCTAGCTGAAGTTTGCTAAATGTCCGCAATAATAACTTATTCTGGTTTATTTTTCCTCACGGTGCCCCCTAGGGGAGGCGCGCCCCACACCTTGAAAAGCCCTGACCTAAAACATTTAAATGTGACAAATAAGCAAAAATGGAAGAAATCAGCAGGGGGGCAAATACTCTTTCACAGCACTGTATAAAGTTCAGTATCACTCAATGAATGTTAACATTATTCATAAGCAATAATAATGTTAATTATTATTATCACTCAGTGAATGTTGACATTCATTGAGCAATACTGAACCTTATACAGTGCTGTGAAAGAAAGTGCCCCCCTGCTGATTTCTTCCATTTTTGCTTATTTGTCTCACTCACACACACACACACACACGAAATACTCGTATATAGCGTCAACAAAGGACAAGAAATATATAGAAAATTACATATTTCCAATTTCAGGCACAAGCGGGCACTGCGGGCGGCACGGTGGTGTAGTGGTTAGCGCTGTCGCCTCACAGCAAGAAGGTCCTGGGTTCGAGCCCCGGGGCCGGCGAGGGCCTTTCTGTGCGGAGTTTGCATGTTCTCCCCGTGTCCGCGTGGGTTTCCTCCGGGTGCTCCGGTTTCCCCCACAGTCCAAAGACATGCAGGTTAGGTTAACTGGTGACTCTAAATTGACTGTAGGTGTGAATGTGAGTGTGAATGGTTGTCTGTGTCTATGTGTCAGCCCTGTGATGACCTGGCGACTTGTCCAGGGTGTACCCCGCCTTTCGCCCGTAGTCAGCTGGGATAGGCTCCAGCTTGCCTGCGACCCTGTAGAAGGATAAAGCGGCTAGAGATAATGAGATGAATGAGAAGAGGGCACTGCATAAAATAAGACGACTAATGAATATGCAATTTTTAAACTTGACAATTTTGTGTGCTTACTCACTATATTTTTATCTGCATTATCTACTTGAAAATATTCAAGTAGTTGCCATCAAGTGGTTACAGAATTCAAAAACTAAGCTCTTTCTGCTGATTGCATTGTGGTTTAGCTCTGCCTGTATGTATCTGGTAGTGTTTTGGGGTGATGATAAAAAGGAAAATAGATCATTGGCCAGAGCAGCTAAATCTGGCAGTTTGATATGTGTATGTATTGATATATTGATTATCCTAATGGTGATTCCTGATCATTAGTCATGTCTGTAGGTGATTTTCAGTATGAATAAATGATACACACTGATAAGTGAATTGCATAAATGTGTAATTGGAACAGTTATGATCAGAACTATATATGAGTGTATCGAGAGTGACTTTGTAACTGCATTAGTTGTGGCGAGCCAAACTCAAAGATGGACAATCCTGAAAGATTTGAACTGTGTTGCATCTGAAATCCTGGTACCGTATATTACCATATCCTGGCCATATTACCACACACAATGGATCGGTACAGTCATATCTCTGCCTAGGAAGCAACACAAAACTGGACATGTTACTTATCTAATTGTTGAGAAAAAACACAAACTGGACATGTTATTCATCTAACTGGGTATGTTATTTATACACGCATGCATGCGTGGGTGTGTGTCAGCGTGTGAATGGTTGATTTTTGTGGGGGTGCTTGTGTTTTAATCATAATTTACAACCCTGATTCCAAAAAAGTTGGGACAAAAGTACAAATTGTAAATAAAAACGGAATGCAATGTGGAAGTTTCAAAATTCCATATTTTATTCAGAATAGAACATAGATGACATATCAAATGTTTAAACTGAGAAAATGTATAATTTAAAGAGAAAATTAGGTGATTTTTAAATTTCATGACAACAACACATCTCAAAGTTGGGACAAGGCCATGTTTACCACTGTGAGACATCCCCTTTTCTCTTTACAACAGTCTATAAATGTCTGGGGACTGAGGAGACAAGTTGCTCAAGTTTAGGGATAGGAATGTTAACCCATTCTTGTCTAATGTGGGATTCTAGTTGCTCAACTGTCTTAGGTCTTTTTTGTCGTATCTTCTGTTTTATGATGCGCCAAATGTTTTCTATGGGTGAAAGATCTGGACTGCAGGCTGGCCAGTTCAGTACCCGGACTTTTCTTCTACGCAGCCATGACACTGTAATTGATGCAGTATGTGGTTTGGCATTGTCATGCTGGAAAATGCAAGGTCTTCCCTGAAAGAGACGTCGTCTGGATGGGAGCATATATTGCTCTAGAACCTGGATATACCTTTCAGCATTGATGGTGTCTTTCCAGATGTGTAAGCTGCCCATGTCACACGCACTAATGCAACCCCATACCATCAGAGATGCAGGCTTCTGAACTGAGCGCTGATAACAACTTGGGTCGTCCTTCTCCTCTTTAGTCCGAATGACACGGCATCCCTGATTTCCATAAAGAACTTCAAATTTTGATTTGTCTGACCACAGAACAGTTTTCCACTTTGTCACAGTCCATTTTAAATGAGCCTTGGCCCAGAGAAGACGTCTGCACTTCTGGATCATGTTTAGATACGGCTTCTTCTTTGAACTATAGAGTTTTAGCTGGCAACGGCGGATGGCACGGTGAATTGTGTTCACAGATAATGTTCTCTGGAAATCTTCCTGAGCCCATTTTGTGATTTCCAATACAGAAGCATGCCTGTATGTGATGCAGTGCCATCTAAGGGCCCGAAGATCACAGGCACCCAGTATGGTTTTCTGGCCTTGACCCTTACGCACAGAAATTCTTCCAGATTCTCTGAATCTTTTGATGATATTATGCACTGTAGATGATGATATGTTCAAACTCTTTGCAATTTTACACTGTCGAACTCCTTTCTGATATTGCTCCACTATTTGTCGGCGCAGAATTAGGGGGATGGGTGATCCTCTTCCCATCTTTACTTCTTTTTTTGTGACCAACTTTTTTATTGTTTTTTCTTGGGGGGGGGCAGACGGTTATACAATACATTCATTAAAAAGAAACCTTCTGGTACACATGGATAGATGCATACAGTCCATATAGTCCTTTCAGTCCATATACTAGGGTATGGCCCACAAGGGCATTACAAGGAAAGAGAAAAACAGATAAGTAAAAACATAAGAAGAAAAAAGCACTCAGCCAAAAACAAAACACAAAAATGGTAGTAATACAAATTAAAATTATGTAGACATACTGTAGGTACACTCACTGAAGAGGGGATTTACTTAAATCTTGAATTCTACCTAGGAATGATTGCCATTTCTGTAAAGTGGAAGGCATGGCCTTGTTTAGTCTAGCTGTGTGATATTCTAAATTAACGATATTGTCCAAGTAGTTAATCCAAAGTTTATGAGGTGGAACCTGGGGGTTAATCCATAATTGCAAAATTACTTTTTTGGCGGCTGTAAAGCCTGTCATCAACATTCTCTGTTGGATAAGGGCATAGTCTAGATCAGTGATGTCATTCAGAAGACAAATGTGTGGTGTTTTTGGGATATTGATGCCCAGCAGTTTTGAGAGGTCCTTTATTACACTAGACCACAGATCTGCAATTATGGGACACTCCCAGAACATATGTAAAAACGTGCCAGGTAGAGCATTACAAATGTTACAGATAGGGCTTGGGGCACGGTTCATCTGGAACTTCCTGTAAGGGGTTGCATACGCTCTATGGATAGTTTTGTAATGAATTAGCTGGTGAGCTAGATTCTTTGAACTTTGAGAGAGATTGAGCCATATTTCATCCCAATCCAGTTCTTGATTGTATGTGGAGAGTTCTCTGTCCCATATTTTCTCTATGGCTAGTTCATCAGCAGACTTGTGTAGTAAATTGTTGTAAACCAGAGAGACTCTGCCTCTTAAGTTATCAGAGGGTTGAACCCATTTTAACAGTGGATGAATTATAGGTGGACGGTCCCATGGCACGCCATATGCTCTAAGAGCAGAACGTAGCTGGAGGTAGACAAAGTATGATGAAGCAGGTAGATTAAATGTGATTTTAAGATTCTGAAATGAACGCAGGCCATCCGTGTCAAACATGTCATTTACAACATTTATGCCCTGTGAAGACCAGTGTGAGTTGTGGAATGACTTGCCACCAATCAGAAATCGGCTGTTATGCCAGAGAGGAGTTAACGCGCCTGTATGGAGCTGGACACCCATGCATTTCTCTGCCTCTTTCCAAACTTTTAAGGAGTGTGCAATTATACAACCAAGTTTAAGATTGGGGTTAGATCTTCCAAGTCCAGCGAAAAGTAAATCTTGTAACCTGTCATGGAACAGACAGGAGAGGAGATCAAATGCGCTCAAACCACAGTTTATTAATAATAGGGGAAAATGTGTGTGGGTGAAATCCAGAGGTAGGGATGGCTGGTGGTGATGTCTGAGGTCTCCCATCCAAGTACTGACCAGGCCCAACCCTGCTTAGCTTCTGAGATCTGACAGGATCTGGCATAGTCAGAGAGCTGTGGCTGTAGGCTGATAGAACATGGGTTTCAGGCAGTCTCCAAGCGAGCAGTCCCTCAGCAGGCAGGAGTTTGAGAGCAAACTGGAACACAGAGTCACAAATCAGGTAGCAAGATAGGGGACAGAAGGCAGATCAGGTTACCAGGGCTGGAGAGCAGACAGAGTCAAACGGAACAGAAGGCAGGTCAGTGTACCGGGGCTGGAGAGCAGACAAAGTCAAACGGAACAGAACAATATCAGGAGTCAGAGTAGTAGGAACACAGAGCAGATTATCAGGCTGAGAGTTGCAGACGATCTGACACTGAGGCTTGGGAGGACTGCAGCTTAAATACACACAGGGGGGAAGCAGGTGATCGGCAACAGCCAATGACAGTCACTGAAAGTTAATAAGAGGAAGTGAGTGCGGGCGTGGCCGGTAATGCTGAGTGGAGATGTTACCTGAAGAGAGAAGCCACCAGGTAGGATCATGACAGAACCCCCCCCCTCAAGGGATGGCTCCAGAAGTCCCTAGCCACAGATCACCAAAGACGGGCGGGAGGAGGGGCAATACCGGTGGAGGGTTAGAACTCCTCAGACTGGTTGGAGTCCAAGGCCTCAGGATCTGGTTCAAGATCGGGCTCAGGGACAGTAGCGGTGGGCGGAGTAGACCGGACCACCATCGATGAGACGAGGAGGAGGAGGAGGAGAAGGTGCAGCTGGGATCAGCGGGCTCTCGTGCACTGGCTTAATCTTTGAGACATGGAAGGTGGGGTGCACTCTCATAGACTTGGGCAGTCGGAGCTGGACAGCAGACTGGCTGATTATCCTCTGGATCGGGAATGGTCAGACGAACCGAGGTGCCAGCTTACGAGACTCCACCTGGAGGGGCAGGTCCTTGGCTGACAACCACACCTTCTGGCCCACCCAGTAGGTGTGCGCAGGTGTCCTCTGCTGGTTGGAGGACTTATTTTGATTACAGGTAGGGCAGGCTCGGACGAAGTCTTGCACATCCCTGCTCATAGTAGGCCACCAGAACCGTTGGGCGAGCAGGTGGTAGGTGCGAGTGGAACCAGGGTGGCAGGCAAGACGGGAGTCATGTCCCCATTGTATAACCTGGGATTGCAGGTCTTCAGGAACAAAGAGGCAACTTGCGGGGCATGCACTGGGGCTGGGTTGGTCACGGAGGGCCTCCCACACTCGTTCTTCGATGTCCCAGGTCAAAGTAGCAACGATACAGGGGTCAGGTAGGATGGGAGCCAGATCCTTGGAGGGGGCAGAGCTGGCAGGTGGAGTATGGGGGGTTAGAGTAGCGGCTCATAAGCAGGTCTGATGGCAGTCCTTGCCCCATTCTCTTATCGCTCCAGTGGCCCAGTCGAGATGAGGGCTGTGCTGGTGGAGCCATGGATAGCCCAGAATGAGAGGTTGG
Source organism: Neoarius graeffei (assembly GCF_027579695.1). Classification (NCBI taxonomy): domain Eukaryota; kingdom Metazoa; phylum Chordata; class Actinopteri; order Siluriformes; family Ariidae; genus Neoarius; species Neoarius graeffei. The sequence continues at coordinate 42,254,275 of NC_083576.1, read as the reverse complement.
CCGGGGGAACGGAGCAGGTGAAACTGGATGGTTTCGTGGTGGTTGCCTGACAGAGTCATTGGGACAGGGGCAGTGAGGCGGGCGACGGTGCCAAGGAGATGGCCATCCAGCGCCCTGGCTGGAACGGGAGAGGATAAGTGAAGGCTTTGCAGACCCAACTGACGCGCAAGCTCGGTGTCCATGATGTTAGCCTCGGCACCAGAGTCGACCAGGGCGGTCAGGGTGTGGGTGGAATCCAACAGACGAAGATGAACTTGGAGCATAGGTTTCTGGCTGGTGGAGGACTGGAAGATCATTGAGCCCAGCCGGACCCCTCCCATGTCCAGTGAGCTCGTCGCTTTTACTGGGCAAGAGGCAGCACGGTGACCGTCACCCCCACAGTACAGGCACAGATTGGAGATGATCCGACGCTGGTGCTCTGCCGGGCTGAGGGAAGCATGGCCGATCTCCATGGGCTCTGCCTGGTCCAGAAGGCTCGGTGGAGAAGCAGCAGGAGACGTAGAAGGGGTTGGGTTACTCTGTGCGCTGGTGACTGACTGAGTCTGGCGGGCCCTCTCTCGTCGACGGGTCTGGACCCGGCAGTCAATGCGGACGGCCAGGGCAATGGCCTCATCGAGTGTCGATGGTTGTTCGTGCAAGACCAATTTGTCCTTAATGTAGTCGGCCAGGCTGTGCAGAAAGGCATCCACCAGCGCCCGCGTGCCCCACTTGCTGCGCCGGGCCAAGGTCCGGAAATCGATCGAGTAGTCAGCCACTGTTTGTCTGCCTTGGCAAATACTCATCAGTCCTCCAGATGCCTCTACTGACGATGAGCCCAGGTCGAAGACCTTAGTCATTTCCGCTGAAAACAAGGTGAAGGAGGCACACGCCGGTGTCCGGCGTTCATACTCAGCAGTCCCCCACAGGCGGGCGCGACCAGTCAGACGAGTGATGACGAAGGCCACCTTCGCTGCCTCCGACACGAAGGTTCTGGGCTGCAGGTCGAACAGCAACCAGCAACTGGTCAGGAAGGCACGGACTTGGGAGGGGTCACCGTCAAAATGCTCCGGACTGCCGACCTTGGGTTCCAGGGCCTCGAGTGTAGCAGGAGCACCTCCCGGAGCTGGCATGTCAGCGGCGGATGCAACGAGGGACTGCGGTGGTTGGGCGGTGAGCAGCTGGAGTGCTTGGTCCAGTCGTTGTTGCTGCTGCTGGAGACCAAGCTGTATCAGGGCTGCAATGTCGGCAGACATCCGACTGTCATCTTCTTCGATGTGCTGCAGCCGGTCTAGGGCAGAGGGTTCGGGCGCTGACTCCATGTTGTGGTCAGATTGTTCTGTCATGGAACAGACAGGAGAGGAGATCAAATGCACTCAAACCACAGTTTATTAATAATAGGGGAAAGGGGAGTTGGGAAAATGTGTGTAGATGAAATCCAGAGACAGGGATGGCTGGTGGTGACATCTGAGGTCTCCCATCCAAGTACTGATCAGGCCCAACCCTGCTTAGCTTCTGAGATCTGACAGGATCTGGTGTAGTCAGAGAGCTGTGGGTTGACAGAACATGGGTTTCAGGCAGTCTCCGAGCAAGCAGTCCCTCAGCAGGCAGGAGTTAGAGAGCAAACTGGAACACAGAGTCACAAATCAGGTAACAAGATAGGGGACAGAAGGCAGATCAGGTTACCGGGGCTGGAGAGCAGACAGTAACCTATGGGGCTTAACCATGGCATCCTCTATAGATCTCCAGGGGACTTTTGAGCTGGGGTCCATCCAGATATGTAGCGCTCTTACCTGAAAGGCCCAATGATAAAACTGGAAATTCGGTAAGGCAAGACCCCCCAATAACTTGGGTCTCTGTAATGTTGTCAACCTTATTCTGGGGCGCTTACTGTTCCAAATGAATTGAGAGATTGATGAGTGGATATCTTTGTAGTAGTTGGGAGGGGGAGCTAAGGGAATCTTAAAAAACAAAAAGTTGATTTGAGGTAGAATATTCATTTTTACTATATTTACTCTTCCTTGCAAAGATAGTGGCAGCCTGTTCCATCTTTTAATATCTATTTGAATATTTTGTAGAACCTTGACAAAGTTTTCTTTCACAATTTGCGGGATTGTTGGAGAAATGTGAACACCTAAGTAAGTGAATGAGTCCTTAGTGGGAATGCACAGGGGGGTTTTACTCTTCCCTATGTTATTAAGTGGCATCAAGATGGATTTATCCCAGTTTATCTTGTACCCTGAAAGCTGACCAAATTGCTCAAAGAGCTTCAATATTCGAGGGACTGATGATTCTATTTCTGCTAAGAACAAAAGTATGTCATCAGCAAAAAGTGATATATAGTGATCCACGCCATAGAGTGTGACAGGTTTTATATCCCTACTTTGCCTAATCATTTGCGCCAAGGGTTCCAAACAAAGACAAAACAAAATAGGAGAGAGAGGGCACCCTTGACGTGTGCCTCTCTCCAGCTGAAAAGGTGATGAAATTTTAGAGCCTGTTAACACACATGCTGTCGGCGAATTATACAAGACCTTTATCATACTCATAAATTTTGGTCCAAAACCAAACTTTTCTAAAACAGCCCACATATATGACAATTCTAGCCTGTCATACGCTTTCATCGCGTCCAGTGAGAAGACAGCCATAGACTCAGGGTAGGTGTCGGCAGAGTTTATAACGTGTAACAGCCTACGTATATTGTCTGATGCTGTGCACCCTTTGAGGAATCCTGTCTGATCATGATTTATCAATTTACTCGCATATGTATCCAATCTGTTCACAAGCACCTTAGCAAAAACTTTCACATCACAACAAATCAAAGAGATGGGCCTAAAATTACCACAGTCCAGTGGATCTTTTCCTTTCTTTAGTAGTAGGGAGATAAGAGCCCTATTTTGATCTCTATGGAAAGAACCAGTTTCCAGTGCGTAGTTAATGGAATCTAAATAGAGAGGGCCAACTATGTCCCACACAAACAAAAGTAGCTCAGGTGGTATACCATCTATTCCTGGTGACTTCCCCCTGTTAAGAGATCTAAGAGCAGTAGTAACCTCACCTAGAGTAAGGGGAGACTCTAGTAGTTCAGCTTCTGCCTCAGAAAGCTTAGGTAGCTCAAGCCCATCCAGGAAGGATTTGCTATTTGTGTGGTCCCATTTGACTTCTGAGGCATATAGATCTAAATAAAATTTTCTAAAAACTTCATTGATAGATGCAGGATCAGTAAGGATAGATCCATGTGGGTCTTTGATGGCAAAAATATTGGCTTTTGATTCATTTTCTCTTAGTCTTAGGGCCAGGAGATGACTGGGCCGCTCTCCTTCAGAGTAATATTTCTGCCTGGTGAGTTGAAGGATGAATTCTGCTTTAACTAGATTTAATCTTTTGTATTCTGAACGCAAAGCATTAAGTTTACAGGCTGTAGTTTTGGTTGGATTTTGTTTTAACTCTAACTCCAATGTTTTGATGTTGAACTCCAATTCCTCAAATCGTCTTTTCCTTGCTTTATTCAGACTGGAAGAGAATGAAATGCAAAACCCCCTTATAAAACATTTCACTGTTTCCCACAGAATCTGTGCATTCTCACAACCATGTTTGTTAATCTCAATAAATTCAACAAGCTTTTCGCGGATCTGGGTGTCAAAATTCTTGTCTAACAATAATGAGTCATTAAAGCGCCATCTGGTGGCCTTTATAGGGACACCTTTTGGGAAAATCAGGCACAATACTGGAGCGTGATCTGACAGCAGAATGGGCAAGATATCTGGTTTTGCTTGATGAACTAGAGATTGGCTTAAAAATATGTAATCAATACGGGAAAAAGATTTGTGCCTGTTTGAAAAAAAAGTGTAATTCCTGGTGGACCTGTTATGGAATCACCAAACATCTATGAGTTGCAGGTCAGTGACAAATTTCTGCAGGGCCGAGGAGGCGCGGGGATCTGTGGAGGATGTAGTTCTGTCACCCATCTTTACTTCTGAGAGCCGCTGCCACTCCAAGATGCTCTTTTTATACCCAGTCATGTTAATGACCTATTGCCAATTGACCTAATGAGTTGCAATTTGGTCCTCCAGCTGTTCCTTTTTTTGTACCTTTAACTTTTCCAGCCTCTTATTGCCCCTGTCCCAACTTTTTTTGAGATGTGTTGCTGTCATGAAATTTCAAATGAGCCAATATTTGGCATGAAATTTCAAAATGTCTCACTTTCGACGTTTGATATGTTGTCTATGTTCTATTGTGAATACAGTATCAGTTTTTGAGATTTGTAAATTATTGCATTCCGTTTTTATTTACAGTTTGTATTTTGTCCCAACTTTTTTGGAATCGGGGTTGTACATATCACAGATACATTCAGGAAGATTACTGCAGATATTATTATTATTATTATTATTATTATTATTATTATTATTCAACCAAATAGAAATTACATAGACAGACAATCCCTGCATAACAAAGGGAGGGGGGAAAAGTGTACATTACAACATGACAGAACAATTCTGATTTCCACAGAGATGGAGACAGAATGTGGGTCAGGGTCCACAAAAATAATTTTCTGTTGCCCAGAGGCATGTGAATCCTCATATACTGTTCCAGATCAGCAATAATAAAAGATAAACTTATTCTACTGCACAGAATGAAAAATGAAATGAAACTAGTCATGCAAATAATGGATGGAACAGTTAGTTACATGCAGATATTACAAATTAACTATTAAGAAACAGATTGATACCATTCCATAGCTATAGTTACAAATTATGTAAAATCAATCATCTAACAATAATAATTTAACAAATCCTAAATTAATTACAATTTAATGCATAATAACAAAATTAATCTAATACTCAATTTATTAAAAATATTTCCATACAAATTAACATTTCAAAAACAAAAAATTTGACATTTCAAGAAAACCTAAATAACAGTATCTATTTATATCAAACAAAAATAAGATCAATATAACAATTCAATAGTATAAAAAAGCCAATGTGTTTTCAAGAAAATGAGATGTGAGATATTAGTGTGAACACTGAGGAATAATCTATAAGTTATTGAACTCTATTAGGATCGATTAATGTGTAATGTGAATTATGTGACTTATAAATACTATTCAGACATGACTATGAGAATGAAGTGAAAATGGAAAATAACATGAGAAAATAATCCTGTTTCAGCAATTGCCATAAATAGAAAGGAAGAAGAAATATGTTAAAGAGAAAGATACACTGTAAGAGAAAAACTGAAATTTAAAAACAAACAAACATTACATTAGTAAAAGAGCCGTTCAAAAATATTATCAGAGACTGAGCTGGGGGAGAAAAGGGGGAGCGCTAGAAATACATGTGGGTAAAGTTGAGAAAATAAGAGGTAATGAAAAGTCAGGAAATACTTTTCTTGGGGCAAATTTGATCGGATATGATTGTTTAACATATAAGCCAAGTGCACACAATGGGTGTGATAAAATGGCCTCTTGGACGCTTCACTTGCCTGTGCAGTGCATATTAGCAAATGAGCTATCCAGATATTTTATGTACAGATCAGTGGTTGTAGGTGAGCCTCTGATGTTCTGGAAATTATTAAATTATTATTAAATTGTGATTTCTATAGCCAATGTGATTCTCTGTGAATAAAATCTCACCTTTGCATCATGTTATATTGTAACACCGCCTGTGTTATGCGAAGCCATCATCATCATCATACGAGCCAATCTTAACTAGCTGGCTAACATTAGCTACGGTACATCACAAGTTAATGTGGACAATAATCTCTTTTCAGCTAGGGCTAACTTGTTTGTTTATGTGGTGACGTTTGGTTAATATAAGGTGTATGAATAGCTTAAATTTAAAGAAGGCAAGGTTTACGAAAGTGTAACTGCAAAATATATGATGCTAGGTGTTGCCTATGGATTAATCTGTTATATCAGAACCCTATTGTAGAAGTTCCTAGGAGGGGGAGGAGCACAGAAAGACGGCAGGCCAGAATAAAGTTCCATAACTCTTTTTATTTGGCTCTTTTCAGATCCAAAAACACTCTCTTTCATACATATACACACACACACCAAAGTATCTGGTTCAGGAGAGAGCCCTCTTCCTCTGCTCTCTCTCTCTTTATATAGGGCGCGGTCACTGGGAAGACACACAAACACAGGTTAATTGACATCAGGTGTAGTGATTCTGCCACTTACCTTCCCTGACTCCGCCCTCCTGTCACAGACTGGCGCTTGACCACGCCCCCGCTGCCACATACCCCCACCGCCCGACTCAGGCCGGGCAGCCGTCTGGCCTCCAGCCGCCCCCCTTGATGGGAGAGAAAGTCCGCCACAACCATCTGCGCCCCCGGCCTGTGGATCACCTTGAAGTTGAAGGGTTGGAGTGCCAGATACCAACAGGTGATCCGCGCGTTGGCATCCTTCATGCGGTGGAGCCACTGGAGGGGCACGTGGTCCAAACAGAGGGTGAAAGGGCGTCCCAGCAGGTAGTAGCGGAGGGCGAGGACCACCCACTTGATCGCGAGGCACTCCTTTTCAATCGTAATGCCCCTCCCGTACTGACAGCTTTCTGCTGATGTACAGCACTGGACGGTCCTCCCCCTCCACCTCCTGGGACAACACGGCCCCCAGCCCTCTGTCCAATGCATCCGTCTGTAACATAAAAGGGAGAGAAAAGTCAGGGGAGTGTAACAGTGGCCCCCCGCACAGTGCAGCCTTTACCTCAGAGAAAGCCCGCTGGCATTGCTCCGTCCACTGGACCGGATCTAGTGCCCCCTTTTTAGCGAGATCAGTCAGCGGGCTGGTGATGTCAGAATAATTAGGTATAAACCTACGATAGTAGCCAGCCAGCCCCAGGAACTATCTCACCCCCTTTTTGGTCTTGGGCCTCGGGCAGGCCGCAATTGCTGCTGTCTTGTTAATTTGGGGATGCACCTGCCCGTTGCCCAAGTGGAAGCCCAGATACCGTACTTCCACCTGCCCAATCGCACACTTCTTTGGGTTGGCTGTGAGATCCGCTCGCCTCAGCGATCTAAGGACGGCCCTCAGGTGTTGCAAATGCTGCTGCCAGTCATTACTATAAATAATGATATCGTCGAGGTATGCGGCCGCATAGGTGGCGTGGGGGCAGAGGACCCTGTCCATCAGCCGCTGAAACGTAGCGGGTGCCCCAAACAGCCCAAACGGAAGTGTGACAAACTGGTGTAAGCCGAACGGTGTGGAAAAGGCCGTTTTTTCTCTGGATAATGGAGTCAAGGGGATCTGCCAATAACCCTTTGTCAAATCCAGCGTCGAGTAAAAGCGAGCCGTGCCTAGCCGATCGAGCAACTCATTAATACGAGGCATTGGGTACGCGTCGAATTTAGACACCGCGTTGACTTTTCCGTAGTCCACACAGAACTGGACCGACCCGTCAGCCTTGGGAACCAAGACCACTGGGCTGCTTCAGTCACTGTGGGACTCCTCGACGATGCCCATCTCGAGCATGGCCTCGAGTTCTTCCCGAACCACTTTTGTCTTGTGTCCGGGTAGCCTGTAAGGGCGGCTACGCACTACCACCCCCAGGGGCGTCTCAATGTGGTGCTCTATGAGGGTGGTGCGGCCGGGCAGGGGCGAGAACACGTCCGAAAACTCGGTCTGCAACTGGGCAACCTCCGCGAGTTGGGTCGGGGAGAGGTGGTCTCCACAGGGGACCAGAGAGGTACGTGATGCCAATGTTCCCTTTTGAACCTCCGGCCCCAGCTCCACCTTCCCCGGAACCACCGATACCAACGCCACGGGGACCTCCTCGTTCCAGAGTTTGAGCAGGTTGAGATGGTAAATCTGTAGCGCCCCACCCCTATCCGCTCGCCTCACCTCATAGTCAACATCCCCGACTCGCCGTGTGACCTCAAAAAGGTCCTTGCCACTTGGCAATCAATTTGGAGCTCGATGTGGGCAACAGTACAAGTACTTTATCTCCCGGTGCGAACTCCCTAAGGTGCGTACCCTTGTCGTACAGGCGGGTCTGTCATTCTTGGGCCTGCCGCAAATTCTCCTGAGTTAGGTGCGTGAGTGTGTGGAGTTTTGCACGCAGATCAACAAGGTATTGGATTTCGTTTTTACTTGGTGAAGGTCCCTCCTCCCAATTTTCACGCAGCACATCTAGAATGCCGCACGGCTTACGCCCGTATAACAATTCAAATGGGGAGAACCCCGTGGAGGCTTGGGGGACCTCTCGCACTGCAAAGAACAAGGGTTCGAGCCATTTATCCCAATTACGTGCGTCCTCACTTACGAATTTTTTAATTATGTTCTTGAGGGTGCAGTTGAACCGTTCAACTAAACTGTCCGTTTGTGGGTGATACATGTTGGTGCGGATCGGCTTAATACCCAACAACCTATACAGTTCGTTCAGTGTACGTGACATAAACGAGGTGCCTTGGTCAGTCAGAATCTCTTTCGGGATTCCAACTCGGGAGATAACGCGGAAGAGTGCCTCCGCAATACTGCGTGCTGAGATATTGCGAAGAGGCACTGCTTCCGGGTATCGCGTTGCATAGTCCACTAGAACTAATATAAAGCGGTACCCTCATGTTGACCAATCTAATGGCCCGACGAGATCCATCCCAATTCTTTCGAACGGGGTCTCGATTAACGGTAGAGGGCGCAAAGGCGCTTTTGGAATGGCCGCTGGATTTACTAACTGGCATTCGCGGCACGCCGTACACCACCTACGGACATCGCCGCAAATCCCCGGCCAATAGAATCGGGCCATTATTCGGGCTAGTGTCTTATCCTGCCCTAAGTGTCCAGCCATGGGATTAAAGTGAGCCGCCTGGAATACCAATTCCCGGCGGCTCTTCGGAATCAAAAGCTGCGTGACTCGCTCTTTAGTTTGAGTGTCCTACATCACTTGGTATAATCTATCCTTCATAATCGCGAAGTAGGGGAAGGACGGGGTGGCGTTCGGCTGGAGCGTTTGACCATTGATTACTCTCACTTGGTCAAACGCATGCGCCAGAGTCTCGTCTCGCGATTGCTCTAATGGGAAATCTGTGAGAGATTCCCCAACAGAGAGAGGAGGAGCCGGTGGCTCCTCACTCTGACGCGGAGATGACGTAGATGACTCTGTGACAGCTGCTCCCGCCAGAGCGACACCGGGACCTCCCCCTGTTAAATGGCAGGACCCACTCTTCACCAAGTGTGTCATTAAACCCTGAAATCCCGGCCAATCAGTCCCCAAAATTAAAGAGTGGGTAAGGCGAGGATTAACCGCCGCCTTCACTATAAATTTTTCCCCTCGGAAAAGAATGTGGACCGACACTAAAGGGTAGTTGTGAACATCCCCGTGCACACATGACACCTTCACCAATTGTGCTCCCCCCAATGCCTCGTCTTGCACCAGGCTTTGGTGAATTGAGGTCTGATTACAACCAGAATCCACCAACGCCTGATATGTATCCCCTTGGATACTCACTGGTATGCGATACACTCTGGCCCGATCGAGGGCAGCTCCTGGCGCGTCGGGGATCTGAACCACCGCGCCCACTTCCATTGCCAAACACTGCTGTTGGAGGTGGCCCAGCTCCCCACAGCGCCAGCAAACCGGCCCGGGCTTCCTCTCTGCACCAGCGCCCTGGGGCTCACTCACCTGAGGGGGGGAGAGACAGACACAGAAGGGAAAAATGGGAGGGCACTGCGGATGCGACGGGCCGGCTGGGGTGGGACCAGCCCCCGCCTCCGTGGTGGGGGAACGGGGTGAGGACGAGACACAGGAGGAGAGAGGGGGAGAGAGGAGAGGATGTCTGCTGTCCTGCTGTCGGAACAGTCGTCAAATGGTCCTCCGCCAACTCGATGGCCTGATCCAGCGACGCCGGGCGGTGGCACTGGACCCACTCTGCGGTTCCCTCTGGCAGGCGGCCGATGAACTGCTCCAGCACCACCTGATCGAGGATTCCCTCGGCGTCGCGGTTGTTGGCCCTCAACCACCGCCAGCAGGCGTCCCGGAGTTGCTGGCCAAACGCAAAAGGCTGGCCGACTTCCTCCAGCTGCAGAGTGCGGAAGCGCTGTCGCTGTTGTTCGGGGGTGCGCCCCTCCCTCTGGAGGACGGCCCGGCGAAGGTCCGCGTAGGCCAGCTGGCGGTCGGCGGGGAGCTGTAGCGGGGCCAGCTGCGTCTCGCCCATTAGCAGGGGGAGGAGGCACGCCACTCGCTGTTCCACCGGCCAGCCTGAGGCCTCTGCTGTCTGCTTGAAGAGCGTGAGTAAGGCCTCGGGGTCGTCCTGCGGGCCCATCTTGACTAGGGTGAGGGAAGAAGGGCCCGCGGTGGTGGAGATGGTGGACCCCGCCGACGCGAGGAGGTGCCGGAACGCCCGTCGATCTTCCTGCTGCGCCAGCACCAGGGCCTCGAACCGGCACTCTTGTTCCTTCCGGAGGGTGACTAGCGCCTGGTGCTGGCTCTGCTGGGCCATGGTGAGGGCGTGGACCAGGTCTGTGAAGGGGGAGGACTCCATGGGGCTGTTCTGTTCCTGTGCTCCGACCCGGGTTTCGGAACCACTGTAGAAGTTCGTAGGAGGGGGAGGAGCACAGAAAGACGGCAGGCCAGAATAAAGTTCCATAACTCTTTTTATTTGGCTCTTTTCAGATCCAAAAACACTCTCTTCCATACACACACACACACACACACACACACACACACACACACAAGTATCAGGTTCAGGAGAGAGCCCTCTTCCTCTGCTCTCTCTCTCTTTATATAGGGCGCGGTCACTGGGAAGACATACAAACACAGGTTAATTGACATCAGGTGTAGTGATTCTGCCACTTACCTTCCCTGACTCCGCCCTCCTGTCACAGACCGGCGCTTGACCACACCCCCACTGCCACACCTATATGAAAGGGTTTTTAAGGAGATATACTACATACCACATAAATTAAAAATGGACCACTCTCAAGCAAACTGCAGGTAAAAGGATGTGCAATGCAGCAAGATAAAGTGTATGGGCCTGATGTGATGATGCCATATTGGTCTTTGGTATTTTAAATTTGTTGGTCTTTCTTGGTCTCTTAAAATCAGTAGTCCTGATTTTTTTTAAAAATTGACACAAACCAAATTGTTGTTACTGTATACTGACGTGCAACAGCATAATTGTACTCTGTGGCAGCGGGGGCATGGCCAAGTGTTGGTTTGCAAATGGAGGGCAGGGTCAGGGAAGGTGAGTGGCAAAGTCAGTGCACCTGTTATCAATTAACGTGTGTGTGTTTGTTGCAGTGACGCAAGAGGGTAGAAAAGGAGGGAGAGAGCAAAGAGAAGGGAGCTCTCCTGACCAGAACACGTGTGAATGTGTGTGTGTGTGAGAGAGAGAGAGAGAGAGAGAGAGAGAGAGAGAGTAGCAGCCGCAAGCGAGTCAGTGAATGAATGAAACTGAAAAGCAAAAGTCTTAAAAATAAAGTGTGTGAACATCATTTCCCACCTGCGGTGCTTCAGTACTCCACCCACATCAGGGCTTACTACAGTGATGCCAAAACCCGGGACCCTGAATGGAACCACCCACAGAGTCCTCCCCATTCAAGGACCTCATCCATGCACTTGCTACCACCCAACAAAATCAGCACCAAGCGCTGATCACCCTCCAAAAGGAGCAGGAACAACACTTTGAAGCCTTGATAGTGGCCCAGCAGGAAGATCACCAGGCGTTCTGGCACCTGCTCACATCGGCAGGGTCCTTGACCACCACCAGAGCGGACCTCCCCACATGACCCTCACGAAGATGGGGCCACACAATGATCCAGAAGCCTTCATTGCTCTCTTCGAGCAAGCGGCTGAAGTGTGGGGTTAGCCAGTTGAGCAACACGTAGCGCACCTACTTCCACTACTGACTGGCAAGGTGCAACTCACAGCGCAGCTGCTCCCCACTAACAGCCAGCTCGTATAGGCAGACCTGAAGCAAGCCATCCTGCAGGGTGTCAACCGCTCCCCAGAACAACATCATCAGTGCCTCCGGATGCTGATGTTGGAGGAGGTCGGCCGGCCATTTGCACTTGGTCAACAGCTCTGGGACGCCTGCTGGTGGTGGCTGAGGGTGGACAACTGCAACACCAAGGGGATCATTGATCTGGTGACACTGGAGCAGGTCATCGCATGTCTTCTGGAAGGAACAGCGGAGTGGGTCCAGTGTCATCACCTGGCATCACTGGCTCAAGCCACCAAGTTGGCAGAGGACCATCTGGCAGCAGTTCCAGCGGCAGGCGGACGCGTCACCTTTTCTCTTTTTCTCTCTCCTTTTCCTTTCCTCCCTCCCTCCTCTTCCCACCCCACCCCCACCCCATTCCCCCACCACGGAGACGGGGGCCGGCTTCCCCCCAACCAGCCTGCCACTCCCATGGTGTCCTCCTGGCTTCTCCTTCTGTGTCTGTGTCTTCTCCCCCCAGGTGAGTAACGCCCATAATGCCAGTGCAGAGGTGAAGCCTGGGCCAGTATGCTGGCACTGCAGGGAGCCCAGGCATCTCCAGAGTCAGTGTTTCACAATGAAGGTGTGAACTGTGGTCCGGATCCCCGACACGCTAGAGACCACCCCCAATCGGGCAGGAGTGTATCATATACCAGTGAGTGCTCAAGGGGATACGTATCATGCGTTGGTTGATTCCGACTGTAATCAGACCTTGATCCACCAAAGCCTGGTGCAAGATGAGGCACTGGGGGAGCACAAGTGGTGAAGGTTGTGTGTGCATGGGGATGTTCACAATTATCAATTAGTATCCATCCACATTCTATTTCAGGGAGAAAAACATAGCATAAAGATGGCAGTTAATCCATGCCTTACCCACCCACTGATTTTGGGGACTGATTGGCCAGAGTTCAGAGGATTAATGGAGCATATAGTAGGGGGTGGGTCCTGCAATAATGCATCATAGGGAGATCCTGGTGTGGCATTGACTGGGGAAACTGTCAGAGCCACCTACTTCAGCACTGTGTAAGAGTGATATGAAGAATGAAGAGCAGCCCACCCCTCCTCCTTCTCTTGGTGAGTCCCTCAAGGATTTCCTGTTAGAGCAGTTGCAAGACGAGACTCTGTGTCATGCATTTGACCAAGTGAGAGTAATCAATGGTCAAACTCAAAAATATACCAAACTTTGAATATCCCCCTCCTAGAACTGCCACCTTATTGTGGTGGAGGGGTTTGTGTGCTTGAATGATCCTAGGAGCTATGTTGTCGGGGGCATTATGCCGCTGTCAGGGTTTCCCAAGGCAGACAGGTCCTAGGTGACAGGCCAGACCAAGAGCAGTTCACCAAAAACCCCTATGGAGAAAAAAAAGCAAGGACCGTGACGTCGCCCGGTATGACACAGCCGGGGCCCCACCCTGGAGCCAGGCCTGGGGTTGGGGCTCATATGCAAGCGCTTGGTGGCCGGGCCTTTGCCCATGGGGCCCGGCCGGGCTCAGCCCGAAGAGGTGACGTGGGCCCGACCTCCTGTGGGTTCACCACCCACAGAGGTAGCAGTAGGGGATTGGTGCAGTGTGGATTGGGTGGCAGTCTAAGGCAGGGGCCTCGACGACCTGATCCCCGGACACAGCGGCTGGCTGTTGGGACATGGAATGTCACTTCACTGAGGGGGAAAGAGCCTGAGCTTGTGCGGGAGGTTGAGAGGTACCGGCTAGAGATAGTCGGGCTCACCTCCACGCATAGCTTGGGCTCTGGAACCCAGCTCCTCGAGAGGGGCTGGACTTTCCACTTCTCTGGAGTCGCCCATGGTGAGTGGCGGCGGGCTGGTGTGGGCTTGCTTATAGCTTCCCAGCTCAGCCGCCATGTGTTGGAGTTTACCCCAGTGAACGAGAGGGTCACCTCTCTGCGCCTTCGGACTGGGGAGAGGGCTCTTGCTGTTGTTTGTGCCTATGGGCCAAATAGCAGTATAGAGTATCCGGCCTTCTTGGAGTCCCTGGGAGAGGTACTGAGGGGTGCTCAGACTGGGGACTCCAGTGTGCTACTGGGGGACTTCAATGCTCACGTGGGCGATGACAGTGACACCTGGAGGGGCGTGGTTGGGAGGAACGGCCTCCCCGATCTGAACCCAAGTGGTGTTTTGTTATTGGACTTCTGTGCTAGTCACGGTTTGTCCATAACGAACACCATGTTCGAGCATAGGGGTGTCCATAAGTGCACGTGGCACCAGGACACCTTAGGTCGGAGGTCGATGATCAACTTTGTAGTCGTTTCATCTGATCTCCGGCCCTATGTCTTGGACACTCGGGTGAAGAGAGGGGCTGAGCTGTCAACTGATCACCACCTGGTGGCGAGTTGGATCCGCTGGCGGAGGAGGAAGCTGGACAGACCTGGCAGGCCCAAACGTATGGTGAGGGTCTGCTGGGAACGTCTGGCCGAGCACTCTGTTGGGGAGGTCTTTAACTCCCACCTCCGGGAGAGCTTTTCCCAGCTTCCGAGGGAGGCGGGGGACATTGAGTCTGAGTGGACCATGTTCTCTACCTCCATTGTGGATGCAGCTGTTCAGAGCTGTGGCCACAAGGTCTCTGGTGCCTGTCGTGGCGGCAATCCCCGAACCCGGTGGTGGACACCGGAAGTAAGGGATGCCGTCAAGCTGAAGAAGGAGTCCTATCGGGCCATGTTGACCTCCGGGACTCCTGAGGCAGCTGACGGGTATCGGCAGGCCAGGCGTGCTGCAGCTCGGGCAGTTGCGGAGGCAAAAACTCGGAACTGGGAGGAGTTTGGGGAGGCCATGGAGAAGGACTATCGGTCGGCCTCGAAGAAATTCTGGCAAACCGTCCGGCGCCTCAGGAGGGGGAAGCAGTACTCTGCCAACACTGTTTACAGTGCGGGTGGGGAGCTGTTGACCTCGACTGGGGACATTGTCGGGCGGTGGAAGGAATACTTTGAGGATCTCCTCAATCCCACCGTCATGTCTTCCACTGAGGAGACTGAGGCTGATGACTCAGAGGTGGACTCATCCATTACCCAAGCCGAAGTCACTGAGGTGGTTTGCAAGCTCCTCGGTGGCAAAGCACCGGGGGTGGATGAGATCCGCCCTGAGTATCTCAAGTCTCTGGATGTTGTGGGGCTGTCTTGGTTGACACGCCTCTGCAACATCGCATGGCGGTCGGGGAGAGTGCCTCTGGAGTGGCAGACTGGGGTGGTGGTCCCTCTTTTTAAGAAAGGGGACTGGAGAGTGTGCTCCAATTATAGGGGAATCACACTTCTCAGCCTCCCAGGGAAGGTTTACTCCAGGGTACTGGAGAGGAGAATTCGACCAATAGTCGAACCTCGGATCCAGGAGGAACAATGCGGTTTTCGTCCTGGTCGCGGAACACTGGACCAGCTCTATACCCTTCATAGGGTGCTCGAGGGTTCATGGGAGTTTGCCCAACCAGTCCACATGTGCTTTGTGGATCTGGAGAAGGCATTCGACCGTGTCCCCCATGGTATTCTGTGGGGGGTGCTTCGGGAGTATGGGGTTCGGGGCTCTTTGCTAAGGGCTGTCCGGTCCCTGTACGAACGGAGCAGGAGTCTGGTTCGCATTGCCGGCAGTAAGTCAGACCTGTTCCCAGTGCATGTTGGACTCCGGCAGGGCTGCCCTTTGTCACCGGTTCTGTTCATAATTTTTATGGACAGAATTTCTAGGCGCAGCCAGGGGCCGGAAGGAATCCTGTTTGGGAACCACAGGATTTCATCTCTGCTTTTTGCAGATGATGTTGTCCTGTTGGCTTCTTCAAACCAGGACCTTCAGCATGCACTGGGGCAGTTTGCAGTCGAGTGTGAAGCGGCTGGGATGAGAATCAGCACCTCCAAGTCCGAGGCCATAGTTCTCGACCGGAAAAGGGTGGCTTGCCCTCTCCAGGTTGGTGGAGAAGTCCTGCCTCAAGTGGAGGAGTTTAAGTATCTCGGGATCTTGTTCACGAGTGACGGAAGGATGGAGCGTGAGATCGACAGGCGGATAGGTGCAGCCTCCGCAGTGATGCGGTTGCTTTACCGGTCCGTTGTGGTGAAGAAGGAGCTGAGCCAAAAGGCGAAGCTCTCAATTTACCGGTCGATCTACGTTCCGACTCTCACCTATGGTCATGAGCTTTGGGTAATGACCGAAAGAACAAGATCGCGGATACAAGCGGCCGAAATGAGTTTCCTTCGCAGGGTGGCTGGGCGCTCCCTTAGAGATAGGGTGAGAAGCACAGTCACTCGGGAGGAGCTCGGAGTAGAGCCGCTGCTCCTCCACATCGAGAGGAATCAGCTGAGGTGGCTCGGGCATCTTTTTCAGATGCCTCCTGGACGCCTCCCTGGGGAGGTGTTCCAGGCATGTCCCCCCGGGAAGAGGCCCCGGGGAAGACCCAGGACACGCTGGAGGGACTATGTCTCTCGGCTGGCCCGGGAACGCCTCGGTGTTCTTCCCGAGGAGCTGGCCGAGGTGTCTGGGGAAAGGGAAGTTTGGGCTTCCATGCTTAGACTGCTGCCTCCACGACCCGGTCCCGGATAAGCAGAAGAAGACGAGACGAGACTTTGAATATCCCCAGGAGCACCATTAAATCCATTATAGTAAAATAGAAAGAATATGGCACTCCTACAAACCTGACAAGAGAAGGCCGCCCACCAAAACTCACAGACCAAGCAAGGAAGGCATTAATCAGAGATGCAACAAAGACACCAACCATAACACTGAAGGAACTGCAAAGATCCACAGCAGAGATGGGAGTATCTGTCCATAGGACCACTTTAAGCCGTACACTCCACAGAGTGGGGCTTTATGGAAGAGTGGCCAGAAAAAAGCCATTGCTTAAGAAAACACATTTGGAGTTTGCCCAACAGCATGTGGCAGAATCCCCAAAACACATGGAAGATCTCATCTCATTATCTCTAGCCGCTTTATCCTGTTCTACAGGGTCACAGGCAGGCTGGAGCCTATCCCAGCTGACTACGGGCGAAAGGCGGGGTACACCCTGGACAAGTCGCCAGGTCATCACAGGGCATGGAAGAAGATTCTCTGGTCAAATGAGACTAAAATTGATCTTTTTTTTTTATCCCTGAGAACACAATCCCTACAATGAAGCATGGTGGTGGCTGCATCATGCTATGGGGATATTTTTCATCTGCAGGGACAGGAAAGCTGGTCAGGATTGAAGGAAGGATGGATGGCACTAAATACAGGGCAATTCTGGAAGAACACATGTTTGAGTCAACTAGAGGTTTGAGACTAGGATGAAGGTTCATATTCCAACAGGACAATGACCCTAAACCTACTGCTAAAGCTACACTGGAGTGGTTTAAAGGGGAACATTTAAATGTCTTGGAATGGCCTAGTCAAAGCCCAGACCTCAATCCAATTGAGAATCTGTGGCATAACTTGAAGATTGCTGTACACCAATGCAATCCATCTAACTTGAAGTAGTTGGAGCAGTTTTGCCCAGTGGCTTGATGTGCTAAGCTAATAGAGACATACCCCAAGAGACTTACAGCTGTAATTGCAGCAAAAGGTGGCTCTACAAAGTATTGACTTTGGGGAGGTGAATACCTATGCACACTCCAGATTTGTTTTTTCATCTTAATTATTGTTTTTCACAAATAAAAACAATTGTCACCTTTAAAGTGGTAGGCATGTTGTGTAAATCACATGGTGATAACCCTCCAAAATCCATTTTAATTCTAGCTTGTAATGTGACAAAACAAGACAAACACGAGGGGGGGGGGGATACTTTTGCATGACACTGTATATATTTTATATGTGACTAATATGCCAAAGGCTGGCTATGGTATGGTCTGCTGGCTGGTTCTATGTCAGCTACATGTAGCATTAAAACATATGATTAAATTATGTCAGAGCAACTACTGGTGTCATGAACACAAATTCTTGTTGACCTGTTAAATAAACTTAGTTGAGGCAAATAGACCACTACTGTAGAGATTCATTAAACAAACTTTTGAGCTTGCCTGGCACACTAATCATACAGACCCTATGCTGTAAATTCAACACAACCAGGCTACACGGAGTGGTTTTTGTGCATCAACATAACGCGATAGATTACATTGTTGATACGTTCTATAGATACACGCATGATCGATGACTGACTTACCATCTGTTTTCATCTTGAAAAATCCAACAATAGTGGATTTTTTTTAAAAGTCGTCTTCCAATCAGTTCTGAATGTTCTTCTGTTGGTGGTTACCAAAATTTTGAATGCACAGCGTCCTCCCTCAGTCTTCGGACGCTGCAAGTCAAGTTCCAATCAGTTTTATTTCTGTTAATCTCTTACTTTTTTTGCGGGCAAAAATACCCAGGGCTAGGCTCAAAATACCTGGGGCTATAGCTCAGAATGCTAGGGCCTAACAACGCCACTGATATCGGGTATAATTCTCACTCATTTTTCTTGCGTTTCATCCATCCCTTGCCGCCAATTATTGGAGGCTTGACTGAGTCATCCCTCCATTCCCTCATTGGTGATAATGCATTTGGCAAATATTTACTAATTTGAGACAAACAAAAACTTCAACTCAATTGCCACTTAATTAGGAATGCTTGCACACACACAAACAGTATTTTAACCATTAGCATGTTAGCATGCTAGCAGCTAATAGTTACCATGTTAGCCTTAGCATGATAGCATGTTACCATGCTACCTGTTAACATTTTAGCATGTTAGCAGTTAGCATGCTCACTATTAGCATGTTAGTCCTGGAATGCTCACATGATAGCTGTTAGCCATTAGCTTGTTCACATGTTACCATGCTAGCAACCACCTCCTGCACCATGTTGTGATGTTGAATAATGCTAATACATGTAACAACTTAGTATCTCATTCAGAAATTGAATTAACAGTCCACTACCTCGCCACAAACACTCCAAATTATCTTCAGAGAATGTACTTTCTCGTTATTTATTGAGGAAGCACTGTCATTAATGCAAAGCAGCAGCATCTTAACATCTTTTCAATTTAGTCGCTAAACAGTGAGTGTGAATGAGTGGCATGTCCAGGTACGAGGTATATCGCACCTAAAATGATTAAATGTTTTCTAAAATCACTTAATTTTATTGAAATTACATTGTTTAATTGGTTCCATTGCTTTTCTAAAAAAAAAAAAAATAAAATAATGTACTATATTCTAAATTGTGTTGACTTGCACTAGCTAGCTACTAAACGAGGATTATTTATTATTCATCAGCAAACCAGTAATCTCTAACATTTAAATCTAAAAGTAACTTAATTATGTAGTATTAGTTTTCTTTGCTAAACATTTCATCTCAATCATATCCAAACTTCCACATGTAGCAAAACAGCAATTTATTTTAATTAGGTATTTTTCCTTGTTAATGGTGGACAATGACAGAATAAACCCTGACAAATGTTTCCACTGTAGCAGCATCCAACCGACCGACCAGGGGCAAGTTCGATAAAGTTCAAAAGATTCAAAGCTTCCGGATCAATCAGCCATAAGCGAAATATTGTTAAAACACAAAAAAAAGACACCTCTTTTCAACTGTCATAAGGTAGACAACAAGCTACAATCTAATTTTCATCCAAACACGCCGTCCTCCAAGCTGGATAAATAACACTGGTCTCTGTGCAGCCAGCTGTGAGAGGAGTGATCAAGGACTGTCTACAAAATGCAACACCGAAAAGAGATACCACAAACATTCAATAACTTCATTCTTACATGGTGTAGTGTCACAAAAATCACTGCACACAGTTATTATTATAATACATAGGGCCAAATTACTCAATTCTGACTGGTCAATCAAGGAGGGCTTTTTTCCTTAACATGGGGCCGTATTTCTGAAATGCTATTGGCTAGTTCGTTGCTTGGTTAAATTTATAACGATGAATGGTATTTGTAATTCCTTTTAGATCAAGCACAGAGTTTTCTTGCATTTAGCAATCAGCTTTTGTAAAGAAGTTCCAATAAAATGTTGTAAACCACTTTCAAAATCCAAGTGTCGTGTCACCGTGTCATGATGAAAGACGCTTTAGAAACTGATTCAAGCGTGCAAGATAGTCTTGCGCCCTGATTGGTTCAGAAAATGTGAATGAGAAGGGTTGTGAACTTGAATGGCTTCCAAAGTATGAATTTGGCCCTATATATTATAAACAAGTAATCGTATGGTTTCTCGTAAAATTAAGGATCAATTTCACTCGTTATTTCGAAGTTTTGAAATTGCCCTCGTCACTTCGCGACTTGGGCAATTTTCAAAACTTCGAAATCATTCGTGAAATTAATCCTTAATTTTACTCGGCCCCATATGATTACCTATACTTATCTCATCTCATTATCTCTAGCCGCTTTATCCTGTTCTACAGGGTCGCAGGCAAGCTGGAGCCTATCCCAGCTGACTATGGGCGAGAGGCGGGGCACACCCTGGACAAGTCGCCAGGTCATCACAGGGCTGACACATAGACACAGACAACCATTCACACTCACATTCACGCCTACGGTCAATTTGGAGTCAACAGTTAACTTAACCTGCATGTCTTTGGACTGTGGGGGAAACCGGAGCACCCGGCGGAAACCCACGCAGACACGGGGAGAACATGCAAACTCCGCACAGAAAGGCTCTGGACGGCCATGGGGCTCGAACCCGGACCTTCTTGCTGTGAGGCGACAGTGCTAACCACCACACCACCGTGCCACCCCATTATTATTATTATTATAGAAAATAGATTGAATAAACATAATTATATCAACAAGTTGTATGTATATAATATAAAAAGGTCGTTTTTTACTCAGAAAAAGCGGAAATCCACTGAAAAGCGGAAAACTCTCATCCCCGTGACCATGTCATGCATGCTAACATGGAGAATATGAACATGCTGTTTTGTAACAAAAACCTTCGAACAAAAAGTTCATGTTTTACTTACAGCTTGTGAGCTGGTGGTCGATCGTCTTGACGGTACAGATCCAGGGATTAAAACCAACCTCGAAGCAAAACCACTACTGAAGGCACCGAAGTTTGAAAAGTCACTGTGGTTGAAATGATCAGAACACAGTACTAACGTTGCATTATACTTTGCTGGTGGTGTTCCAAAGATAAATTCCAACCATGTTCAGACATGTTTTCAGCTTGCTGTTAGGTGCTCTTCGTTAGCTACTGACGAGATGGGCTCTGCTATCTCTCCTCACGCTTTCTTCCCATGGGCGGTCGCAAGCCAAGGTGGGCGAGGCCATGAATACTAATTTTCGAAGTGACGTCACTTTGTATGGCTTTTTCAGATCCGCTCGTTTTTCCAACTATTTTCTTTCATGAGCTAATACAGGGAATGGGAGTAGAATTACATTTTCACATGCAGCATGCATATGCAACTCGGAGTGAACTATGGTATTTCAAAAAGAGCCAGTATTAAACGTTTTTGGTAGAAGGGCACCTTTAAAGGTCGATATGTTTGCCACTAGAGGTAACCAGAAGTTTGTCAGTACTGGCAAACTGTGGTGGCAAACCACTGGTTAACATATTCGCCAGTAGTGGCAAATTTCCAGCAACATTCTGGCAATAATGAGAAGTTTGCCCCAATTGCCAATATTTGCAAACTTGTGGGATTTTCTCTCTTTCTCTTTTTTCAAAACTAATTGGTTTGCTGCAAATTTACTACAAACATTTTGCTTTTGTAAGCATAGTCACTTGCTAAGGAAGCTTAGGGTGTTGCTAGATGGCTGTTATGGGGTCCCAGCTAGTTGCTGTGCTGCTAGAAAGTTTCATTATGATCCCAGTTAATTGCAAGGTTATAGTGATATGGTTGAGTAATAAAATCAGCTGGTTGATAGGGTGTTGCTGTGTGGCTCTTACGGGGTCCCAGATGGTTGCTATGGTGTTTCTCAGAGGTTTCATTATTGATCCCAGTTGGTTGCAAGGTTGTAACAAGTCAGTTGCTAAGGAAACTCAGGTGGTTGCTAGGGTGTTGCTAGGTGGCTATTATGAGGTCCCAGGTGGTTGCTAATAAGGCTAATAAGTAAAATTTGTTATTGCTGAAGAAAAGGTAAATTTAATTTAAAAACTGTAAAGCAAACAAAAATACATTACATTATATTGATGCGCTTCTTAGTGAGCATATGTTTGTGAATAAATTGTTATGGGTGGATGTAGAGGAAAATTTGAAATAAAGTTAAACCGCATTAAAATGATATGTAGTTTTGTCCAGGAGTATATGAGAAGGTGAATGATGAAAGTGTAGTGCAGTAGTAATTTGCAGGTATCATGATCTTTATACGTGAGTGAATAGACAAAGGATTAAATTTGATAAATGCCTGTCTGTGTTAAATTGCAGGCTCTCAGACTTACGCCATGTGTGCAAGTTTGTGTGTGAGATTGGCCCTCTCTGACATTCCAGAACTCAACTGAAAACAATCAGCTTGTGTACAATTAATGGCTGGATATTACAAAATTATTACAGCAAACTGAGTTGTCATCATAAACAAATACTCAGAAAAAAAACCCCTCAAAGTATTCACCAAATTATTAATTTAATGCCATTGTTTGTGTAAGGAGACTTTGCTGATTGATTTGATGCAAAAAATTGACGACAGAGTGGGAATTGTTTGATGTATGGTTGACTTACAGTGGGTTTTGAATGCAAGTGAATGGGATTGTTTATCACTAGGGCAAGAAAACTATCACTCACTCATAACTTGAAAAAATATATTTTGAACAAATTAGAGGTTTTTGCAAGGGGAAATAGCACAACAATGTTCAGCTTCAATGGAGTTTCTAGGTGAAAGTATAAAGATTTTTGAGGAAATTCTTTTTATTGAAACAATGAATTCAGATAGTATACTTTCACAGCTTGAGTGGACATGGATATCAGCCACTCTAGTTTTTCCCCATTACAGTGAATGGGGAAGAAAGAAAAATGGATAGTAAAGAATGAATGAGTGCAATCTGGCTTGATGGGTCCTGGTGTACCCAGGTTTGGTCATGTAAATTGTGGTGGTTGTATCTTGAAAATTGTATGAATTAGGGCAGTTTAAAAATTTCAATGTATTTCTCTGGAAAAAAAGTTGTTCAGAACAATGCTACATGGCAACTGTAATGTCAATCCTTCCCAAAAGCGCCTCCTCCTAAAACTCATGCCAGCATGATATTGAGCCCACCAGTGCCACCAAACTCCGCTATCTCTCACGATCTTGGCTGACTGCTGGGACGTCCTCCAGCTTCAAATTAATCTGCTGGAGGTCTTAAAGAACGACATCATTCCAACAAAGGCATCTCCATCCCACCGCTGGTGGATCAAATGGCTCTTGTGGGGTGGTCATTTGTGCAGTGCAGGATGTGTCCAAGCCAACAAACATGGTGCTGTGGATTGGGGCGGAGGATATTTGGTTGGTTAGTCTTCTGGTGGAGCTCCTTGTTGGAGACACGGTCATACCAATGCACTCCCTCAACAGTCCTGAGGGCACAGGTCTCAGAGCTAAGAACACAGGTGGCCAAGGTCTTGCTGAGAGGCCAGGTACTGGTACAGCCACCCTTCTATCCTGTGAGCTCTCCATCTACAACTTCACCTTTGCCAATCTCTGCGAGGTTCGCTGGACTGATAGCAGTGAATGTTCAGCTAGTGATCACATCTTCCCAAAAACACAAGCACACTATTCCCGTATAGGATCCATGATCCTGCCAAATTTTGTGGCTCTACATAAATTGTGATCCATGAAATGGTAGAAATTTGCAGAGAGAATAAGAAGAGAAACACTAGACATACATTTCCTCAAGAAAATACAAAGTGTGCTTGCTTCAGTGCCAAAATAGAGGAGTGTGGCTCATGACATATGTGTTGGATGAGTCTGTCTCAGCTACGAAATGAAGTTTGGTGGCTCTCCAACGATGCATGACTGATCAAGACTACTTCGATTCCAAAACTCCATTCATTTCAATGGGACCAAAAATGCATTGCCACCAATGGGAGAAAAAGGGATGGACGAAAAGCAAGAAAAGAATGAATGTGGGTCAGAGCTGATTTCAGGGATGTGTCAGGCAAGTTGGCCAGAGGTGTTATTTGGTGGATCTCTGATGAATCAGAATTACTTTATTAATCCCCGGAGGGAAATTCAAATTTGCTACTAAGCTCCTGAATCAGAGAAGTAAACATTTCAAAAAATAGAAGATAAAATCATCTGAAAAAAGAATAAATAAAATAAATTTAAATAAAAAGTTCAATAACTTAAGTAAAAGCAAAATGAAGTGATTCTATATACAATGATTCCTATACATATATTGCACCTGAGTTAAGGATACAGTATACATGGTAAAGATAGTGTACCACATTTATACAGTGGCATTGTACAGCTTGACTGCAACAGGTAGGAATGATTTCCTGTGTCTCTCAGTTGCGCAGCTTGGAAGAATCAGCCGTTTACTGAATGTGCTCTTGTGGCTGATCAGCTCCTCATGTAGAGGGTGAGAAGGACAGTCTAAGATTGTTTGTTTTTATTTTGGACAGTGTCCTCTTCTCCAACACCACTGTCAAAGAGTCCAGTTCCACGCCTACAACATGGCCGGCCTTCCTGATGATCTTATTGAGTCTGTTAGCGTCCTTCACCCTCAAGCCGCTGCCCCAGCAGACGACAGCATACAGGATGGCACTGGCCACCACAAACTCATAGAACATCCGCAGCATTGTTCGGCAGATGTTGAAGGACCTCAGCCGTCTCAGAAAATAGAGACGGCTCTGGCCCTTTTTTTATACCGTGTCCATGTTTTTGGACCAGTCCAGTTTATTATCCAAGTACACCCCCAGGTACAGTGGTGCTTGAAAGTTTGTGAACCCTTTAGAATTTTCTATATTTCTGCATAAATATCACCTAAAACATCATCAGATTTTCACACAAGTCCTAAATGTAGATAAAGAGAACCCAGTTAAACAAATGAGACAAAAATGTTATTCTTGGTCATTTATTTATTGAGGGAAATTGTCCAATATTACATATCTGTGAGTGGCAAAAGTATGTGAACCTTTGCTTTCAGTATCTGGTGTGACCCCCTTGTGCAGCAATAACTGCAACTAAACGTATCCGGTAACTGTTGATCAGTCCTGCACACCGGCTTGGAGGAATTTTAGCCCATTCCTCCGTACAGAACAGCTTCAACTCTGGGATGTTGGTGGGTTTCCTCACATGAACTGCTTGCTTCAGGTCCTTCCACAACATTTCGATTGGATTAATGTCAGGACTTTGACTTGGCCATTCCAAAACATTAACTTTATTCTTCTTTAACCATTCTTTGGTAGAACGACTTGTGTGCTTATGGTCGTTGTCTTGCTGCATGACCCACCTTCTCTTGAGATTCAGTTCATGGACAGATGTCCTGACATGTTCTTTTAGAATTCGCTGGTATAATTCAGAATTCATTGTTCCATCAATGATGGCAAGCCGTCCTGGCCCAAATGCAGCAAAACAGGCCCAAACCATGATATTACCACCACCATGTTTCACAGATGGGATCAGGTTCTTATGCTGGAATGCAGTGTTTTCCTTTCTCCAAACATAACGCTTCTCATTTCAACCAAAAAGTTCTATTTTGATCTCATCCGTCCACAAAACATTTTTCCAATAGCCTTCTGCCTTGTCCATGTGATCTTTAGCAAACTGCAGATGAGCAGCAATGTTCTTTTTGGAGAGCAGTGGCTTTCTCCTTGCAACCCTGCCATACAGACCATTGTTGTTCAGTGTTCTCCTGATGGTGGACTCATGAACATTAACATTAGCCAATGTGAGAGAGGCCTTCAGTTGCTTAGAAGTTACCCTGGGGTCCTTTGTGACCTTGCCGGCTATTACACGCCTTGCTCTTGGAGTGATCTGTGTTGGTCGACCACTCCTGGAGAAGGTAACAATGGTCTTAAATTTCCTCCATTTGTACACAATCTATCTGACTGTGGATTGGTGGAGTCCAAACTCTTTAGAGATGATTTCGTAACCTTTTCCAGCCTGATGAGCATCAACAACACTTTTTCTGAGGTCCTCAGAAATCTCCTTTGTTCGTGCCATGATACACTTCCACAAACTTGTGTTGTGAAGATCAGACTTTGATAGATCCCTGTTCTTTAAATAAAACAGGGTGCCCACTCACACCTGATTGTCATCCCATTGATTGAAAACACCTGACTCTAATTTCACCTTCAAATTAACTGCTAATCCTAGAGGTTCACATACTTTTGCCACTCACAGATATGTAATATTGGATCATTTTCCTCAATAAATAAATTACCAAGTATAATATTTTTGTCTCATTTGTTTAACTGGGTTCTCTTTATCTACTTTTAGGACTTGTGTGAAAATCTGATGATGTTTTAGGTCATATTTATGCAGAAATATAGAAAATTCTAATGGGTTCACAAACTTTCAAGCACCACTGTACTTATATTCCTTCACCACATCCACACTGACCCCTTGGATGTTAACAGGGTTCACCGGAGCCCTGATTCTCTTCAGATCAACCACCAGTTCTTTCGTCTTCGTCACAAAACAAAACACAAAAACAAGAGGATGAATGCATCTTTCCAAAAGCTGTATACAACTACACTATAACCATATAGGATGGTTGATTTGAAGTTGGTTCAATAAAAAGAAGAAAATGTTGGCTCTTTCAAGCTAACAAATAAAAATTGTTTGCCATTTTAATCACGAAAAATTCTCTTCATGTTCATATGAGTTTCCTCTGTGTTCTGAGGTTTTCTCCCACTGTCTAAAAATATTCAGTGCAGTGGCTTGAAAACATGCATGTAAGCAGATTGGCTAACTTAAATTGCCTGTGTGTGAATGCGTATGTACATGATGCCTTGAGATCACTGATCTCTATGTAAAAAATCTGGATAGCTCATTGGCCAGTCAGGGTGAAGCGATCTGGCTGCCATATTACCACGCACATTGGCTCAGTACAATCGTATCGCTGCCTAGGAAACTACACAAAACTGGGCATGTTATTCATCAAATTGTTGAGGGAAAAAACCAAACAAACTGGACATGTTATTTATACATGCATGTGTGTGAGATTGAGCGTTTGAATGGTTGCTTTTTGTGGCGGTGTTTGT
Organism: Neoarius graeffei; assembly: GCF_027579695.1. NCBI lineage: Eukaryota > Metazoa > Chordata > Actinopteri > Siluriformes > Ariidae > Neoarius > Neoarius graeffei. Next base: position 42,227,336 of record NC_083576.1, on the reverse strand, counting down.
GTTTTAATAATAACTTACAGTATTCAATACATTTCATCCTCATGGATACATTCAGGAATATTACTGCATATTATTATACCACGAAATAGAAAATAAATAATACATGCATAACAGGAAGAAAAAAAAAGTGTACATTACAACATGACAGAACAATTCTGGTTTCCACAGAGATGGAGACAGCATGTTGTCAGGGTGCAGGCACTTACGGACGCAGGTGCAGGGGAGAGTGGGTGAAGCAAACAGTAGACTGAGCCAAATCGGGAACCAGGAAGCATAGTCAAAATGAATGTGCAGGGATCAGTCGATCAGTGAACAGGATATCATAGTAGAGACAAAGAAACGGGGTCGGAACAAAATGTAAACACAGGTCAAAGCACAGGGAATCAGGCAGAAAGTAAACGGCTTGGTATAGTTAGGTGGAGACCGCTAAACGATACTTCACAAGTGGAGAGTGTGAATGCTGGGCTTTAAATAGGGGAAGTGATTACAAGAAACAGGTGCAATTAATAGTCAGGTGACAGGGGGTGCTGAGACTCCTGATTGTTGTAGTTCTGAGCAGCCATGTTTGAAGGATGTTTCGAGCTAGAGCTCTCAATGCTGTTAGTGACAGAGCCCCCCCAAGGGGCTCCCTCTGGGAGCAACTATCTTTCTAGGTTGCCCTCTCCCTCTGGGTACCGGCTTGTTAGGGTGATAGGCTGTGGAATTCTTGTGTTAGGAGAGGGTCCAGGATGTCCTTAGAGTTCACCCAACTTCACTCCTCTGGCCCATAGCCTTCCCAGTCTACCAGGCACTCCAGCTGACCCTGTCTACGCCAAGAGCTCAGGATCTTGTTTACCTGGTAGACTGGTTTTCCTTCGATGTCTGGGGAGGGGGGCTCTTGGGTGGGTGTGTTTGTGGCTAAGGGGCCCTGGATAGCAGGTTTCAGACAGGAAACGTGGAACGTGAGTGCTATTCTGCTGTGCGGTGGGAGTTCCAGTTTGTAGGATACTTCGTTAATACAGCGTAGAACCTTGTATGGACCAATGTACTGAGCTTGTAGTTTCTTGCATACGTTGGCTTCTTTGAGGTCCCTAGTGGAGACCCACACCCGATCACCTGGAGAGTACTCTGGGTTCTTGCTTCTGCGTTTATCTGCATATTGTTTGTATTTAGAGTTCCAATCTCTGGTGTACCTCCTCCCATACCTGCTGACTCCTCTTGAACCATGAGTCCACTGCTTCTACCTGGGTGGGTGAGTCATCCCATGGAAACAGGGAGGGTTGGTAGCTGAGTATGCACTGAAATGGTGTCAACTGCATGGCAGAGTGCTTGAGTGAGTTCTGTGCATACTCAGCCCATGGGAGGAATTGTACCCAGTCCCCCGATTCCGCATACAAAATCTCATCTCATCTCATTATCTCTAGCCACTTTATCCTGTTCTACAGGGTCGCAGGCAAGCTGGAGCCTATCCCAACTGACTACGGGCGAAAGGCAGGGTACATCCTGGACAAGTCGCCAGGTCATCACAGGGCTGACACATAGACACAGACAACCATTCACACTCACATTCACACATACGGTCAATTTAGAGTCACCAGTTAACCTAACCTGCGTGTCTTTGGACTGTGGGGGAAACCGGAGCACCTGGAGGAAACCCACGCAGACACGGGGAGAACATGCAAACTCCGCACAGAAAGGCCCTCGCCAGCCACGGGGCTCAAACCCGGACCTTCTTGCTGTGAGGCGACAGCGCTAACCACTACACCACCGTGCCGCCCGCATACAAAATATGCATAGAAAACAGCCTACTTCCTGATTTGCATGCTCTACCTGGCCGTTGGACTGCAGGTGATAACCAGACGTGAGACTCACTGAGACACCTAATCATTCCATGAAGCAGGACCACAGTCTTGAGATAAATTGGGGGCCCCAGTTACTCACACTGTCTTCTGGGATGCCAAAATAAGGAAAAACATGGTTGAAAATGAGTTTGGCAGTTTGAAAAGCAGTGGGTAGTCCAGGTAGCGGGATGAGTCTGATTGCCTTTCAGAATCTGTCTATAATGACTATGATAACTGTGTTACGTTGGGATTGTGGTAGGTCAGTGATGAAGTCGATGGCGATGTGTGACCAGGGTCTTTGAGGCACCGGGAGTGGGCATAATTTCCCGGCAGGTGGAGCTTGAGATACCTTGGCTTGGGCACGGGCTGAACAAGATGAGACAACGTGATTGATTTCAGAGATCATATTTTCCCACCAGTACTTGTTAATTAACTGGTATGTTCTGTGACTGCTGGGATGACCCGTGGCTGGGGATGTGTGTGCCCAGGTGATGAGCTTCCCTCTGAGGTCGGGTGAGATGTACAAACGCCCGGGGGGACGTTCTCAGGAGGGGTCATGGGTTGAGAGCGTTTGATCTCTTCGTCTAGGTCCCAGGTGATGGCTTGGGTGAAACAGTTGGGTGCTAGGATGGATGTGGTAAAATGGCCTCTTGGATGCTTCACTCATCTGTACAGCGCAGATTGGCCAATGAGCTATCCACTTGTATGTGTGTATGTATGTATGTATGTATGTATGTATGTATTTATTTATTTGCTTGCTTGCTTACTTACATACAGATCAATGCTTGAGATGAACTGGTCAGCTTTGTTTTGATCAGGGCTGCAGTGGACCCAGAATCTATCCTGAGTACCCTGCATGCAAGGCAGAAAGATGCCAGTCTATCCCTGCGTCAAACATTATTTACATAAATTTAATGTTCTGTAATTACACTAAATTGGATGAGGAACATATTCTGACTTGCTTATTCATACAAATAAGATTTGACGTGGGACTCACTTGAAACTTGCAAAACAATTAGAGCAGCGGCTACAATTATCTACAGCCCATAATTATCGACACCTTTTCAGATTTACCAATAAAAAAACAATTTTACAAAGGTGAGTGTGGCAGCGGGGGCGTGGTCAAGCGCCGGTCTGTGACAGGAGGGTGGAGTCAGGGAAGGTAAGTGGCAGAATCACGACACCTGAGAACAATTAACCTGTGTTTGTGTGTGTCTTCCCAGTGACCGCGCCCTATTTAAGGAGGGAGAGTGAGAGCAGAGGGGTGATCTCCGGACTAGACGCTGGCTGTGTGTGTGTGTCTAGGCAATATAACGTTGTTCACTGAAAAGTGTGGCAATAAAGCCGTCTTGCAAACCTGATCTCTGTCCTGCCGTCCTCAGTGCTCCACCCACACGTAGGGAGTCTTACAGTGGTGCCGAAACCTGGGAAGTGGAGCACCAAATCAGCAGCCCCATGGAATCCTCCCCGTTCGCCGATCTGGTCCACGCCCTCGCCACGGCTCAGCAAAGCCAGCACCAGGCACTCGTCACGCTCCGAAAGGAGCAGGAGCAGCGCTTCGAAGCCCTGGTGCTGGCCCAGCAGGAAGACCGCGAGGCGTTCCGGCATCTCCTCGCGTCGGTGGGGTCCACCAGCGCTCCGGCCGCGGGCCCGTCTCTCCTCATCATCACCAAGATGGGCCCGCAGGACGACCCCAAGGCGTTCATCACGTTGTTCGAACAGGTCGCCGAAGCCTCGGGGTGGCCGATGGAGCAGCGCGCGGCGCGCCTCCTCCCCCTGCTCACGGGAGAGGCACAGCTGGCCGCGCTACAGCTCCCCACCGACCGCCGGCTGGCCTACGCGGACCTCCGCCGGGCCGTCCTCCAGCGCGTGGGGCGCACCCCAGAGCAACAGTGCCAGCGCTTCCGCGCGCTGCGACTGGAGGAAGTTGGCCGGCCGTTCGCGTTCGGCCAGCAGCTCTGGGACGCCTGCTGGCGGTGGCTGAGGGCCAACCATCGCGACGCCGAGGGAATCGTCGACCAGGTGGTACTGGAACAGTTCGTCGCCCGCTTACCAGACGGAACCGCGGAGTGGGTCCAGTGCCACCGCCCGGCGTCGCTGGATCAGGCAGTCGAGCTGGCGGAGGATCATCTGGCGGCTGTCCCGGCGGCAGGACAGCAGATGGCATCGTCTCTTCTCTCCTCTTCTCTCTCTCTCTCTCCCCCTCCTCCTGTGTCCCGTCCTCGCCCCATTCCCCCACCGCGGAGGCGGGGGCCGGCTCCACCCCAGCCGGCCCGCCGCACCCGCAGTGCCCTCCCGTTTCTCCCTTCTGTGTCTGTCTCTCCCCCACCTCAGGTGAGTGAGCCCCAGGTCACCGGTGCAGAGGGAAAGCCCGGGCCGGTTTGCTGGCGCTGCGGGGAGCCGGGCCACCTTCATCAGCAGTGCACAGCAATGGAAGTGGGCGCGGTGGTTCGGATCCCCGACGCGCCAGAGGCCGCCCTCGATCGGGCCGGAGCGTATCGCATACCGGTGAGTATCCAAGGGGCTACATATCAGGCGTTGGTGGATTCTGGTTGTATTCAGACCTCAATTCGCCAAAGCCTGGTTCAAAACGAGGCATTGGGGGGAGCACAAGGGGTGAAGGTGTTATGTGTGCACGGGGATGTTCACAGCTACCCTTTGGTGTCAGTCCACATTATTTTCAGAGGGGAAAAATTTATAGTGAAGGCGGCGGTTAATCCTCGCCTTACCCACTCGTTAATTTTGGGGACTGATTGGCCGGGATTTCGGGGTTTAATGACACGCCTAGTAGAGAGTGGGTCCTGCCATTTGACAGGGGGAGGTCCCGGTGTCGCTTTGGCGGGAGCAGCTGTCACAGAGCCGTCTACGTCATCTCCGCGTCAGCATGAGGAGCCGCTGGCTCCTCCTCTCTCTATTGGGGAATCCCTCGTGGATTTCCCATTAGAGCAGTCACGAGACGAGACTCTGCGGCATGCGTTTGACCAAGTGAGAGTAATCGATGGTCAAACGCTCCAGCCGAACGCCACCCCGTCCTTCCCCTACTTCGCGATTATGAAGGATAGATTATACCGAGTGACGCAGGACACTCAAACTAAAGAGCGAGTCACGCAGCTTTTAATTCCGAAAAGCCGCCGGGAATTGGTATTCCAGGCGGCTCACTTTAATCCCATGGCTGGACACTTGGGGCAGGATAAAACACTAGCCCGAATAATGGCCCGATTCTATTGGCCGGGGATTCGCGGCGATGTCCGTAGGTGGTGTACGGCATGCCGCGAATGCCAGTTAGTAAACCCAGCGGCCATTCCAAAAGCGCCTTTGCGCCCTCTACCGTTAATCGAGACCCCGTTTGAGAGAATTGGGATGGATCTCGTCGGGCCATTAGATCGGTCAGCACGAGGGTACCGCTTTATATTAGTTCTGGTGGACTATGCAACGCGATACCCGGAAGCCGTGCCTCTGCGCAATATCTCAGCACGCAGTATCGCAGAGGCACTCTTCCGCGTCATCTCCCGAGTTGGAATCCCGAAAGAGATTCTGACTGATCAAGGCACTACGTTTATGTCACGAACACTGCGCGAACTATATGGGTTATTGGGGATTAAGCCGATCCGCACCAGCGTGTATCACCCACAAACGGACGGTTTGGTAGAACGATTCAACCGCACCCTCAAAAATATTATTAAAAAATTCGTAAGTGAGGACGCACGTAATTGGGATAAGTGGCTCGAACCCTTGCTGTTCTCAGTGCGAGAGGTCCCCCAAGCCTCCACGGGGTTCTCCCCGTTCGAATTATTATATGGGCGTAAGCCGCGCGGCATCCTGGACGTGCTGCGGGAAAATTGGGAGGAGGGACCTTCACAAAGTAAGAATGAAATTCAGTACGTTATGGACCTGCGCGCAAAACTCCACACGCTCACCCACCTAACTCAGGAGAATTTGCGGCAGGCCCAGGAACGGCAAGCCCGCCTGTACAACAAGGGTACGCGCCTTAGAGAGTTCACTCCGGGAGATAAGGTACTCGTACTGTTGCCCACGTCGAGCTCCAAATTGATCACCAAGTGGCAAGGACCCTTTGAGGTCACACGGCGAGTCGGGGATGTCGACTATGAGGTGAGGCGAACGGACAGGGGTGGGGCGCTACAGATTTACCACCTCAATCTGCTTAAACTCTGGAACGAGGAGGTCCCCGTGGCGTTGGTGTCGGTAGTTCCGGAGAAGGCGGAGCTGGGGCTGGAGGTTCAAAAAGGAACATTGGCATCATGTACCTCTCTGGTCCCCTGTGGAGACCACCTCTCCCCGACCCAACTCACGGAGGTCGCCCAGTTGCAGACCGAGTTTTCGGATGTGTTCTCGCCCCTGCCCAGTCACACTAACCTCATAGAGCACCACATAGAGACACCCCCGGGGGTGGTAGTGCGTAGCCGCCCTTACAGGCTACCCGAACACAAAAAAAAGGTGGTTCGGGAAGAACTTCAGACCATGCTCGAAATGGGCATCGTCGAGGAGTCCCACAGTGACTGGAGCAGCCCGGTGGTCTTGGTACCCAAGGCCGACGGGTCGGTCCGGTTCTGTGTGGACTATAGAAAAGTCAACGCGGTGTCTAAATTTGACGCGTACCCAATGCCTCGTATTGATGAGCTGCTCGATCGACTCGGCACTGCTCGATTTTATTCGACACTGGATTTGACGAAGGGATATTGGCAGATCCCCTTGACTCCACTATCCCGAGAAAAAACGGCCTTTTCCACACCGTTTGGTTTACACCAATTCGTCACCCTTCCGTTTGGGCTGTTTGGGGCGCCCGCGACGTTTCAGCGGCTGATGGACAGAGTCCTCCGCCCTCACGCCATGTATGCGGCAGCATATTTAGATGACATCATCATCTATAGCAATGACTGGCAGCGGCACCTCGAACATCTGAGGGCCGTCCTTAGGTCGCTGAGGCGAGCGGGGCTCACAGCCAACCCAAAGAAGTGTGCGATTGGGCGGGTGGAAGTACGGTACCTGGGCTTCCACTTGGGCAACGGGCAGGTGCGTCCCCAAATTAATAAGACAGCAGCAATTGCGGCCTGCCCGAGGCCCAAGACCAAAAAGGGGGTGAGACAGTTCCTGGGGCTGGCTGGCTATTATCGTAGGTTTATACCTAATTATTCGGACGTCACCAGCCCGCTGACTGATCTCACTAAAAAGGGGGCACCAGATCCGGTCCAGTGGACGGAGCAGTGCCAGCGGGCTTTCTCAGAGGTAAAGGCTGCACTGTGTGGGGGGCCACTTCTACACTCCCCTGACTTTTCTCTCCCCTTTGTGTTGCAGACCGATGCGTCGGACAGAGGGCTGGGGGCGGTTTTGTCCCAGGAGGTGGAGGGGGAGGACCGCCCTGTCCTGTATATCAGCAGGAAGCTGTCGGTGCGTGAGGGGCGCTACAGCACCATCGAGAAAGAGTGTCTGGCCATCAAGTGGGCGGTTCTCGCCCTCCGGTACTACCTACTGGGGCGCCCTTTCACCCTCTGTTCGGACCACGCGCCCCTCCAGTGGCTCCACCGCATGAAAGATGCCAACGCGCGGATCACCCGTTGGTATCTGGCGCTCCAACCCTTTAATTTCAAGGTGGTCCACAGGCCGGGGGCGCAGATGGTCGTGGCGGACTTCCTCTCCCGTCGGGGGGGGGGGGGGGGGGGAGTCGGCTGCAGGCCGGACGGCCACCCGGCCTGAGTCGGGCGGTGGGGGTATGTGGCAGCGGGGGCGTGGTCAAGCGCCGGTCTGTGACAGGAGGGCGGAGTCAGGGAAGGTAAGTGGCAGAATCACGACACCTGAGAACAATTAACCTGTGTTTGTGTGTGTCTTCCCAGTGACCGCGCCCTATTTAAGGAGGGAGAGTGAGAGCAGAGGGGTGATCTCCGGACTAGACGCTGGCTGTGTGTGTGTGTCTAGGCAATATAACGTTGTTCACTGAAAAGTGTGGCAATAAAGCCGTCTTGCAAACCTGATCTCTGTCCTGCCGTCCTCAGTGCTCCACCCACACGTAGGGAGTCTTACAGTGAGTTTCAGTTACAACAGTTATTATTGATTAATTAATCAACCGGAAGACCCCTCTCGCCCTTTGATCTTGTCGTCTGATGACACAACTCGTTACCTGAGATGGAATTTTTTTTAGCATGATCGGCAAATTGAGAAAAACCTGGACATTATCATCGCAGGTAGGCATGGTGGAAAGATCATGGACATGTTTTCTCATTCATCTCATCTCATTATCTCTAGCCGCTTTATCCTTCTACAGGGTCGCAGGCAAGCTGGAGCCTATCCCAGCTGACTATGGGCGAAAGGCGGGGTACACCCTGGACAAGTCGCCAGGTCATCACAGGGCTGACACATATGGCCCTTTTCCACTACCCTTTTTCAGCTCACTTCAGCTCGCTTCAGCCCGACACGGCTCGCGTTTCGACTACCAAAGAACAGCACGACTCGGCTCGCTTCAGCCCTGCTTAGCCCCTAAAACTCGCACGGTTTTGGAGTAGGGCTGAAGCGAGCCAAAGCGAGCCGAGTGAGGCTGGGGGCGTGAGCAGACACTCCCCTGTGCACTGATTGGTGAGGAGGAGTGTCCTCACATGCCCACACACGCCCCGCGAGCACGCTGGGATCTGTAAACACTGTAAACCCGGAAGAAGAATAATTACGAATTACGAGAATTTCTGAAGCCTTATGCGCCTCACCTCATCTATACGCTCTTGCCAGTATCTGTTGGCGTTGTCGGTGACAACAAGCCACAGCACCAAGACCAGCAACACTAACGACTCCATGTTTATTGTTTACTATTTGGGTCGTGAGACTACCGCTTAAAAGGTCACTGATGTCACTGTTTGCGCTGCTTAACGACATCACGTGACATCCACCCACTTTCACTAACTCCACCCAATGTGTCCACCCACTTCCAGCCAGCACGGTTGTAGTCGAAATGCAACTCCAACAGCCCCGCTCAGCTTGAGTCAGCCCAACTCAGCACGGCACGGCTCAGCCGCGTTTGTAGTGGAAAAGCGGCAATAGACACAGACAACCATTCACACTCACATTCACACCTACAGTCAATTTAGAGTCACCAGTTAACCTAACCTGCATGTCTTTGGACTGTGGGGGAAACCGGAGCACCTGGAGGAAACCCACGAGGACAACATGCAAACTCCACACAGAAAGGCCCTCGCCGGCCCCGGGGCTCGAACCCAGGACCTTCTTGCTGTGAGGCGACAGCGCTAACCACTACACCACCGTGCCGCCCTGGACATGTTTTTACTTATCAAATTCACTGATATTTCATGATATCCTTGTCTTAACCTACTTTGTTCCTCACCCTTTCATTTGACAGTCGCCATTTTGTATTTCAATGCACGTCTGAGAAGTCACGTGAGGTGTCCATAATAGTGATCACTTTCACTGGTGTCCACCATTATCGACACCCTGTGGAATTAAGTGACATTTACAACTGTTATGTATCGATCTTTGTGTAACATTTGTTGAAGCATGAAGCACTTTAAAAAATAAAAATGCTGTGATTTATAATAATATTTTCTGAGTCATAACAGAATGGAATGCTTATAGAGTATTTGGAATCCTACTGCAATAAATAGAATTCGACCGGAATTAAATTCCTAGCATATAAAAAATTACATGCTTGAAATATTCAGATTTTTCTGTTCCATTCAGATTTTTTTTTTTTGCAGTTTGTTATAAATATCTACCATATATTACAATATCAGTGGACATTTTATATTTTTAGATGTAAAAATATAAAGTTTTCGTTCGAGGAATGACATGCAGCCTTTGACCTGGATTTTCATGTGGTTACAATGTCAATTGTCTGTTGAAGAAATTAGTACAAACAACAAATGATTAACAAAATGTGATCTACGAAAATATTTAACACAGGTTAAACTGTTCATTTGTTTACAAACATTAGAATTACTTCCTCATTTACGTAAGCACCGAATCGATATATTCATATAAAAGATATTTTGTACAAAATATAAGTCTGTGTAAAAAAAAATTAAATAAAAACTATATGTTTTGTTAACTTAATACCACATACCATTTTTTAAAAATAAATAATCATCTGGATGTCGATAACTGTGGAACGGTGTCACGTGATCTTATACACTAAGTAATCGGGAGTCAACTCGTTTTTTCCCTGTGGAAGTTTGAGTAACTATTCATGCACGATTTACGTATAGAAAGTCTTTTCTGCTTTTTGTAATGGCCAAAAGATCGTCAAGGTGTCGATAACTGTAGCCGCCGCTCCAGTTATCATCTGTTTTTGCGCATTTTGAGAGCTGGGACACTTGCTGTTCCAGAAACAACATGATGGCACGCAAATAACCCCAAACCCCTGGGTGGACCAGACCAGTCCTTATACTGTTCAAAACACAACACTATATGTGCACTAGGAAAATCAAAAAGTGTTTGACAGGGCGATCATAAAACGAGTGTTCTCCAGACAAAACGTGTAAGGCCACGTCTCCGTGTGTGTTCCCGAATTCATTGTATCCGTTTCCGTGACATCACACCACCTCTCCCCTGCCTGCAGCACTGCTCTATCATTCTTTAGAAGAGAACCAGTTAATCAGCTTGAGACGAGCAAGATGGCGGTGTGAGTGGGTTGCGCTTTGGGGAAAAAAGTAGCGACTACTTTTCTTTAATATTACAACAGATAAGGCGGATTCGTTTATGTATGCGTTTCACTGTGAGATAAGTTTAAACAAAGTCTAAAATCGCCCCTCTATTTGAGGTGGTTTAGAGAAAGCGTCGAACGCAGGGCTGGACGGATATATACCGTAAGAGGTTAGCGAGATTGTTTTAACAACACTTTTTGGAAAGCTGATCCGTAAACTGCACAGATTTCTAGGAATACACTTCAGGGCGATCACCTATAGATGACTAATTATGAAATATTCTTCTTCGTGAGTGTCCAGGGACGAGAGACAGACAGCAGGGTTCTAGTTTAACTAGCGAGTATTCTTCAACCTGATTCAGACCAGAACCGAAAGATAGATAGCTACCAACAGATTAAACAAACGTCGTCGTTTTTACAACGATCGAGTAGTTTCTAGGAATCACAAAAAGTCATGGCTAGTAGCAGCGGTTCTAAAGCCGAATTTATAGTCGGGGGAAAATACAAGCTTGTCCGGAAAATTGGATCTGGATCATTTGGTGACATATACTTGGCAATCAACATTACAAATGGAGAGGTAAGGTCAAAGTCTTTTTGTGAGCAGTACGAATACTAATACGATTAGTTCGATATATTCATGTAAACCGTGGAATGGAACCAGGCCCTTAGTTCAGATTTTTTTTTTTTTGTCGTTGGAATACCGATGTTTGTGCTGACTCACTTTCATAACTTGATGGCCATCGATTCATCTGTTTTTAATTTAACAATGGTAGCTAAACCTTCCATTCGCATCTCGAATGCTTTTCAAAAACTTCCTGGCGAACGTAGCAGTTTATTTTATTTTATTTATATAACATCTCCACCGAAGCATCCACCGTGCTATGAGAATTTATACTTTTGTGCTGTATTTAGGAGGTCGCTGTAAAACTGGAGTCACAGAAAGCCAGACACCCTCAGCTTCTGTACGAAAGCAAGCTGTATAAAATCCTTCAAGGGGGAGTTGGAATTCCACACATCAGGTAAGATCTATGTGTTAAATATAAAATAATGCGGCACATATATTCAAATGATAAGCTGTACATCTGCGCCAGTTGCAAATGGCCGCTCCTCTTTTGTTGTGTTTGTTCAACATGTCCTCCCTCGGTTAGAAAATGGCGGCTGAAGAGGTCGAAGGCAAGTTTGCGGATATAGCAATAGTGTTTCACGATGACTGGTATCGTTCACCCTGGACGTAAAGTGTTCTGTTTGGTGCAAGTAGTATGTGCACTTTCAAAAGACTCGTGAACCTTTAAATGTACAAAGAGAAATGTCCGTATGTCGCTCCACGAGTGCAATTACGGTAGCTAAACCTTGCTTCATCATATTTTTGCACATTCCATTACAGGCATTTAGCAAACATACAACAAACCCAGAGCAGTTGAGGGTTTGGTGCCTTGCTCAAGGGCACTTCAGCCATTCCTGCTGGTCCAGGGAATCGAACCAGAAACCTTGGGCTCCCAAAGATTTTGTAAAATGAGTATTTGCTTTTGGAAATTAAGACTTGTGAACATATTTGCCTCAAGTCTCATACAGTCCAGCTGTAATGTTTGAGTTGGGCATCTGCTTTTAGAGTTCTTTTTGACCTACGTAGAATTATTATTATTTTTTTAAATCTGGTGTGTTTCACAGGTTAAAAAGCACACATCAAGCGGCTTAAAAGTATTTTTAAAATTAACTGCAGCAGAATAATTGCAGGGCGGCACGGTGGTGTAGTGGTTAACGCTGTCGCCTCACAGCAAGAAGTTCCGGGTTCGAGCCCCGTGGCCGGCGAGGGTCTTTCTGTGCGGAGTTTGCATGTTCTCCCCGTGTCCGCGTGGGTTTCCTCCGGGTGCTCCGGTTTCCCCCACAGTCCAAAGACATGCAGGTTAGGTTAACTGGTGACTCTAAATTGACCGTAGGTGTGAATGTGAGTGTGAATGGTTGTCTGTGTCTGTGTCAGCCCTGTGATGACCTGGCGACTTGTCCAGGGTGTACCCCGCCTTTCGCCCGTAGTCAGCTGGGATAGGCTCCAGCTTGCCTGCAACCCTGTAGAACAGGATAAAGCAGCTAGAGATGAGATGAGTATTTGCTTTTGGAAATTAAGACTTGTGAACATATTTGCCTCAAGTCTCATACAGTCCATGTTTGAGTTGGGCATCTGCTTTTGTTCTTTTTGACCTCAAATTGATGTAGAATGATTTTTTTTTAAATCTGGTGTGTTTCACAGGTTAAAAAGCACACATCAAGCGGCTTAAAAGTATTTTTAAAATTAACTGCAGCAGAATAATTGCAGGGCGGCACGGTGGTGTAGTGGTTAACGCTGTCACCTCAGCAAGAAGGTCCGGGTTCGAGCCCCGTGGCCGGCGAGGGCCTTTCTGTGCGGAGTTTGCATGTTCTCCCCGTGTCCGCGTGGGTTTCCTCCGGGTGCTCCGGTTTCCCCCACAGTCCAAAGACATGCAGGTTAGGTTAACTGGTGACTCTAAATTGACCGTAGGTGTGAATGTGAATGGTTGTCTGTGTCTTTTGCCGCTTTTCCACTACCAACGCGGCTGAGTTGGGCTGAGTCGAGCTGAGCGGGGCTGTTGGAGTTGCATTTTGACTACAACCGCGCTGAACCGTGCTGGCTGGAAGTGGGTGGACACGTTGGGTGGAGTTAGCGAAAGTGGGTGGACATCACGTGATGTCGTTAGGCGGCGCAAACAGTGACATCAGTGACCTTTTAAGCGGTAGTCTCACGACCTGGATAGTAAACAATAAACATGGAGGACATGGAGTCGTTAGTGTTGCTGGTCTTGGTGCTGTGGCTTGTTGTCACCGACCACGCCAACAGATACTGGCAAGAGCGTATAGATGAGGCGAGGCGCATAAGGCTTCAGAAATTCTCGTAATTCGTAATTCTTCTTCTTCCGGGTTTACGGTGTTTACAGATCCCAGCGTGCTCGCGGGGCGTGTGTGGGCATGTGAGGACACGCTTCCTCACCAATCAGTGCACAGGGGAGTGTCTCCTCACGCCCCTAGCCCCACTCGGCTCGGTTTGGCTTGCTTCAGCCCCACTCCAAAACCGTGCGAGTTTTGGGAGCTGAGTAGGGCTGAAGCGAGCTGAGTCGTGCTGCTCTGAGGTAGTCGAAACGCGAGCTGTGTCGGGCTGAAGTGAGCTGAAAAAGGGTAGTGGAAAAGGGCCATATGTGTCAGCCCTGTGATGACCTGGTGACTTGTCCAGGGTGTACCCCGCCTTTCGCCCGTAGTCAGCTGGGATAGGCTCCAGCTTGCCTGTGACCCTGTAGAACAGGATAAAGCAGCTAGAGATGAGATGAGTATTTGCTTTTGGAAATTAAGACTTGTGAACATATTTGCCTCGTCTCATACAGTTCAGCTGTAATGTTTGAGTTGGGCATCTACTTTTGTTCTTTTTGACCTCAAATTGATGTAGAATTATTATTTTTTTAAATCTGGTGTGTTTCACAGGTTAAAAAGCACACATCAAGCGGCTTAAAAGTATTTTTAAAATTAACTGCAGCAGAATAATTGCAGGGCGGCACTGTGGTGTAGTGGTTAGCGCTGTCGCCTCACAGCAAGAAGGTCCGGGTTCGAGCCCTGCGGCTGGCGAGGGCCTTTCTGTGTGGAGTTTGCATGTTCTCCCCGTGTCCGTGTGAGTTTCCTCCGGGTGCTCCGGTTTCCCCCACAGTCCAAAGACCTGCAGGTTAGGTTAACTGGTGTGACTTAATTGACCGTAGGTGTGAATGGGTGTCTGTGTCAGCCCTGTGATGACCTGGCGACTTGTCCAGGGTGTACCCCGCCTTTCGCCCGTAGTCAGCTGGGATCGGCTCCAGCTTGCCTGCAACCCTGTAGAACAGGATAAAGCAGCTAGAGATAATGAGATGAGTATTTGCTTTTGGAAATTAAGACTTGTGAACATATTTGCCTCAAGTCTCATACAGTCCATGTTTGAGTTGGGCATCTGCTTTTGTTCTTTTTGACCTCAAATTGATGTAGAATTATTTTTTTTAAATCTGGTGTGTTTCACAGGTTAAAAAGCACACATCAAGCGGCTTAAAAGTATTTTTAAAATTAACTGCAGCAGAATAATTGCAGGGCGGCACGGTGATGTAGTGGTTAGCGCTGTCGCCTCACAGCAAGAAGGTCCGGGTTCGAGCCCCGTGGCCGGCGAGGGCCTTTCTGTGTGGAGTTTGCATGTTTCCTCCGGGTGCTCCGGTTTCCCCCACAGTCCAAAGACATGCAGGTTAGGTTAACTGGTGACTCTAAATTGACCGTAGGTGTGAATGTGAGTGTGAATGGTTGTCTGTGTCTATGTGTCGGCCCTGTGATGACCTGGTGACTTGTCCAGGGTGTACCCCGGCTCTCGCCCGTAGTCAGCTGGGATAGGCTCCAGCTTGCCTGCAACCCTGTAGAACAGGATAAAGCGGCTAGAGATAATGAGATGAGAATAATTGGAAAGCGCACTGGCCAAGAATCAGTTTATGCCCAAGAGTTTGTAGACTTCTACTTTTAAGAAGAAGAAACCTTTGTCACATGCACACTCAAGCACACTGAGATTCATCCTCTGCGTTTAACTCATCTGAAGCAGTTAACACTCGTGCGCACACATCCAGAGCTGTGGGCAGCCATACTTAAAGGGGAACTGAAGGCAATTTATTTTTTTTAATCAAAATTCTATTTATCTCGTTTTATAAAATGTAGGAATGCATTTCTGACAGCTATTTTGTCACTGCTATAGCAAGTTATGAGTGTTTGAAATATGTTGTATCAATCCATATGTCAAAGCAATGGTCGTAAACGAGATTCGCTGAGACCTGTGCGAGACTTCGTAGGACGGAAGTAAAACATACAATGGAAATCAAAGTGACCAACATCTTCCAACGTTGTCAAAAGACGTGCGTGCGTCCTCCTTCAAATGCTGACGTAATCAAGCGGGAAGTTTTCCCTATGTCCAAAATCGCTCCCTGGGCACTATATAGTGGGGACACCATTTTGTAGTGCTGTTTGAAACCTTGGTGAGGATTATGTGGGAAATGCGCTCACTTGTAATAATGTCATCACAAAAATACATGCATGTATTTATTAATTTGCAAACCCACCAGCCACCTGATCTGGCACGTTTTAATTGTGCGACGGTAATGACGTAATTACCAGTGTGACGGACTAGTCCTTATCCCGTCGTCTTTCCAGCTCTCCTCTACTCTACGTTGGATCGAAGTCGTATAGAATAATCTCCATCACTGATGAAGCTGGCAAATCTGTAAATTAATCTAAATTGGAATGATATGGAGATCTGGCCATGTCATGTTTTTGTAAACAGTTTTCAAAATGGCGGTGCTGACACTTCACGTTTGAAGTCTTGAACAAGTCTCGTGAAGATTGTGCGGATAAGCTATGCTTGCTGTGGACCATACGAACTACATTCAACGTGGCTAAAAACTGAAAAGGCCAATTAGTGTAATATGCCACTGCGAGTCACGGTATAAGGTTAATAAAACCGAAAATGTAATTGAATAACACGTTAATTAAGAAATAAAGCAAGTTTAAAAATGACTTCAGTTCCCCTTTAAAGACCTTGTTGCTTTTACTGGACATGCGTTCAGCACAATCGAGACTTTTTACCTCGCCCACTATGGAATAAGCGGGGTGAGGTATTGTTTTCGGTTGAATTTTTTTGTAAACTAAATTATGGGAAAACAGCTGGATCAATCTTCATGAAACTTTCAGGATAGATGGGCATTGGTCTCAAATAGAACCTCCAACATTTTGAGGGTCATCCGGTCAGGGTCACCAAAAAGGTCAAAATCGTTTTTATTCTGTCTACTGCCTTATATACAGGCGCTAGCCACTACGTCATCGTGCTGTAAGAATGTAAGTGTAACGATCGCGCACTGCACATACACGTGCTCTGATTAAAATGGCCGGTGAGTGTAAATAATTCGGTTCACCATTTGAAATAAATGGACTAGAATAAAGAAATGGCTTTCAGACATGTTTGTTTATTATAGAGGGAAAGTGCATTCCACTGAGCTCTAGCGCCGGGCCATTTCCAGGAAATAAGAGTTTTGGTCATGGTGACAGCATGTGTGTCAGCCTCAGTTTGGACGTTTCAGTTTCGAAAACTGTAAGAGTAGCATAATATAAAGTACAGATACTTGGTATATTTTACTTCTGTGATTTTTACATTGTTCATTTTTGGATTATGCTTCATTTTTGTGGCTGCTGCCTCATAGAGTAAATATAGATGCTATATTTACTGTATGGGCATGGTATCAGAAAACAACTTTATTTATAAGCAGTAGCCACATGTACCCATAGGGTACCAATTTTATTTATTTATTTATTTATTTTTTGCGATATCTTCCTTCATATTCATCATAAGTGCTACCGGGCAAGGTTTGTTTTGCCTGGCAACACTTGTTTTTATTTTGTAGTATACAACCCTGATTCCAAAAATGTTGGGACAAAGTACAAATTGTAAATAAAAACCGAATGCAATAATTTACAAATCTCAAAAACTGATATTGTATTCGCAATAGAACATAGACAACATATCAAATGTCGAAAGTGAGACATTTTGAAATTTCATGCCAAATATTGGCTCATTTGAAATTTCATGACAGCAACACATCTCAAAAAAGTTGGGACAGGGGCAATAAGAGGCTGGAAAAGTTAAAGGTACAAAAAAGGAACAGCTGGAGGACCAAATTGCAACTCATTAGGTCAATTGGCAATAGGTCATTAACATGACTGGGTATAAAAAGAGCATCTTGGAGTGGCAGTGGCTCTCAGAAGTAAAGATGGGAAGAGGATCACCAATCCCCCTAATTCTGCGCCGACAAATAGTGGAGCAATATCAGAAAGGAGTTTGACAGTGTAAAATTGCCAAGAGTTTGAACATATCATCTACAGTGCATAATATCATCAAAAGATTCAGAGAATCTGGAAGAATCTCTGTGCGTAAGGGTCAAGGCCGGAAAACCATACTGGGTGCCCGTGATCTTCAGGCCCTTAGATGGCACTGCATCACATACAGGCATGCTTCTGTATTGGAAATCACAAAATGGGCTCAGGAATATTTCCAGAGAACATTATCTGTGAACACAATTCACCGTGCCATCCGCCATTGCCAGCTAAAACTCTATAGTTCAAAGAAGAAGCCGTATCTAAACATGATCCAGAAGCGCAGACGTCTTCTCTGGGCCAAGGCTCATTTAAAATGGACTGTGGCAAAGTGGAAAACTGTTCTGTGGTCAGACGAATCAAAATGTGAAGTTCTTTATGGAAATCAGGGACACCGTGTCATTCGGACTAAAGAGGAGAAGGACGACCCAAGTTATCAGCAGCACTCCGTTCAGAAGCCTGCATCTCTGATGGTATGGGGTTGTATTAGTGCGTGTGGCATGGGCAGCTTACACATCTGGAAAGACACCATCAATGCTGAAAGGTATATCCAGGTTCTAGAGCAACATATGCTCCCATCCAGACGACGTCTCTTTCAGGGAAGACCTTGCATTTTCCAACATGACAATGCCAAACCACATACTGCATCAATTACAGCATCATGGCTGCATAGAAGAAGGGTCCGGGTACTGAACTGGCCAGCCTGCAGTCCCGATCTTTCACCCATAGAAAACATTTGGCGCATCATAAAACGGAAGATACGACAAAAAAGACCCAAGACAGTTGAGCAACTAGAATCCTACATTAGACAAGAATGGGTTAACATTCCTATCCCTAAACTTGAGCAACTTGTCTCCTCAGTCCCCAGACGTTTACAGACTGTTGTAAAGAGAAAAGGGGATGTCTCACAGTGGTAAACATGGCCTTGTCCCAACTTTTTTGAGATGTGTTGTTGTCATGAAATTTAAAATCACCTAATTTTTCTCTTTAAATGATACATTTTCTCAGTTTAAACATTTGATGTGTCATCTATGTTCTATTCTGAATAAAATATGGAATTTTGAAACTTCCACATCATTGCATTCCGTTTTTATTTACAATTTTGTACTTTTGTCCCAACTTTTTTGGAATCGGGGTTGTACAACTGTGGAAGAGTAACATAGGTCCAAGGTTTTCAACTTCCAAATGTCGATCCATTTCTGAAGTTATGCTGGAGGCAGAGGTTATGCAGTGGCTGGCTAACGGTGGCAAAGCCAGCAAGTGGGGAGGGTGCAGGAGGGGGGGGTGCCCCCAGGAAAAAAAAAAAAGGCATCGAAATGTGACTTTTCAAGCATTTCAGCTTATATAATATGACAAAGGTTGCCGGTTTGGTACCGTGAACCAGCAGGAATAGCTGGAGTGCCCTTGAGCAAGGCACCTAATCCCAAACTGCATCCTAAGCTACTCTGGATATGTTGTATGTTGCTCTGGATAAGAGTGTCTGCTAAATGCCAATAATGTAATGTAATTTATATTGGTATCAAAACTTACAAGTGGATTGTGTATCTGTTGACAGTTTACAACAGCGCATGTTTTGCATCTGACAGCAGCGAACAGTGTTTATTTTGATGGGGCAATGACCTTGACACTTGCTAAATCACGCATTAGTCTTGGATCATTCAAGACATTCGACTATTGGAGGCCTACGTTAGAGTTTATCAGATTCAGATCTATGTTTTAGATGTATTAAAACACTGGGATATTTCCAACATGCACTACCGTTCAAAAGTTTGGGGACACTTTGAAATGCCCTTATTTTTGAAAGAAAAGCACTGTTCTTTTCAATGAAGATCACTTTAAACTAATCAGAAATACACTCTATACATTGCTAATGTGGTAAATGACTATTCTAGCTGCAAATGTCTGGTTTTTGGGTGCAATATCTCCATAGGTGTATAGAGGCCCATTTCCAGCAACTATCACTCCAGTGTTCTAATGGTACAGTGTGTTTGCTCATTGCCTCAGAAGGCTAATGGATGATTATAAAACCCTTGTACAATCATGTTAGCACAGCTGAAAACAGTTTAGCTCTTTAGAGAAGCTATAAAACTGACCTTCCTTTGAGCAGATTGAGGCTACATCCACACGACAACGGCAACTTGATGTTATTTAAAAAAAATATCGCGTCCAAATGGGCAACGATCAGTAAAATATCAGGTCCATATGGCAACGCAACACTTGCTGAAAACGATGCAATACACATGCCACACCTCTAGGTGTGCTGTAAGACGGTCCCTTTGGAGACACCAGAACAATAGAAGTAAGGACGCATGCGCATAAACTATTATGTGCGAGACTTCATATTAGCCACAAAGTCAGAAAAATCTGTTCGTAAAATTACATTATAATGACCAAATACAATGAAAAGTATTTTTCCAGTCTCATCTGTGAAAGGTAATCCCATGTGATCTCGTTTGGACGGTAAACCTGTTGGTACAGTTAAACGCAGCACATGAATGAGGCATCTTTATTTTCCGCTTTGACCCATCCAATATGGCGGCGAGGATGACGTATGATTCTACGCGGAAGGCGGCGTCTTTAATGATCCGGAATAAATTGAATGCTACACGTTGATGGATTAATTTGTTCTCTTACGCCCTTTTTGAGGAATGTATTGTAGGACTTAAACCAACATCTGAAGAGGTGAGATCGCTCCTTTTTTCCCTATTTTTGCTGGCGGGATTGACTCTGCCCTAAGAGCTATTCTTTTTCTCTCTCTCTCTCTCTCTCTCTCTCTCTCTCTCTCTCTCTCTCTCTCACTTTGCACCATTACACAATACATATTCACAGTGAAAATATTTTGTAAGCGCGTTTCATGAACCAAGTTATAGGATTTGTTGACAACTCGCATCGAGTTCATTACACTTCTACCCGGCGTGAAGCACTCAGTCATGTGGTTGTGACGTCATCGTAAACAAATCCGTTCTACTCATCCAGACGACTTCGCAACGGCAACGTTGCCAGATCTTTCCACTCTGGAACCCGTTCTCAAAAGATTGCGTTTTGGGTGCCCCAAAACGCCGGTGCCGTGTGGACGCCAGGCCGAAACGATAAACAATTGTATCGGATTCACCTGAATCCGTTGCCGTGTGGACAGGGAGGGCCTGAGTTTCTGGAGCATCACATTTGTGGGGTCGATTAAATGCTCAAAATGGCCAGAAAAATGTCTTGACTATATTTTCTATTCATTTTACAACTTATGGTGGGAAATAAAAGTGTGACTTTTCATGGAAAACACAAAATTGTCTGGGTGACCCCAAACTTTTGAACGGTAGTGTATGGATCTCTTTACAAACCAGAAATGTAGAGGGAAATTTTAAGCCTTAGGCCAAGATCTTGTAAATAAGTTATTAAAAATAATATATACTTGCTGTGCAGAACGCTTTGCCTGGCTGGTCTTTCACATGCTGTATACATGGAAATGCAAAAGACCACTTTTTATTGAACTTTGTTTTGGAACTCTCACAGTTTCTTTATTTGTACTTGTTCAGTCATAATCTGACATAACACAAATGACCAGTTGTGTGCGTGAGAAATTACGTATTGTAAAGATTAACTTGCATATGTACATGACAATAGCGGTCACATATCTGTAGGCTTGTAAACTTGCAAGCCCTGTCAAAGCAATTGGAAAATCTTGGCGTGTGAAATGCCATGAAGCAGTTTTAGAAGTGGCTGGGTGGTCAGAATGTGAATGAAGAGACCAGATTTCATTTGTCACTTGTCATCATGACCAGCAGGGGTGCCCAACTAGCACCATACATACCAGAAAACGTACAGGGTGTGTGTGTGTGTGTATTGTCTTGCAAAAGTATTCATCCCCCTTGGTGTTTGTCCTGTTTTGTCATGTTACAAGCTGGAATTAAAATGGATTTTTTTGGGGGGGGGGGTTAGCACCATTTGATTTCCACCAGTGTTTCTCAACCACTGGGCCATGGCCCATTAGTGAGCTGCAAAGCGCCATTTAGTGGACTGCAAATTTTTTTTCGAGTTTGAAGCCAAATACTAAATAGTTCAGAATGACAGATCCGTATCAATGCACTGTCGAAGCGCGCAGAAGGTGTTAGTACGCCTGTCATTATAGTGCGGACTTTCCATAGCATAGAAAATCGCTACGTTTCAATTTGTGTAACTGAACTTGTTTCATGTCACTGGTCACATAAACCTATGTAAACAGGAAAAACGTGGAAGAGTTTGGTCGCATCTAACTACAGCCCCAAAAAATACCATTGGCCATGCTGAGCCTAGCTACATTGCTAACAGGAGTGACAGCGCGTCTGACTGACTGGGAGGTCGCGCAAAGCTCGGAGAGGTACGGAGCAGCTCGTCTCAATTCGGATAAGAGCATATTTCATTATGGAAGTACGGTGGACTGTTCCTTTTAAAGTAGAAAAGGTTGAGAACCCCTAGCCTAGACCTATATATTACAATGTCTTCCTATTTCTATAGTTATTACTCATTTTCAGAGGAGAATAGGAGATATTTAGGTGTGGAAAGTACTCTGCATTGTTCAATTTATGGTATTGCAGGGCTCGACATTTAACTTTTTAATCCAGTCAGACAAGCAGCAAGATTTTTCACTTGTCCTGACCCTAACGTTTTTATTACAGTGCATTTACTAGTTCAACGAGCGTGGTTGTCATACCTGTGCGCAGTGGACTTTGACTTGTGTGCGCTCTGAACAGTGCGTGCCTCCAATGACAAGCACTTGCCCTGGATTAAGTGCAATCAGCACGCACATAAAAGGACGCTGCACACGCCTACACAGTGTGAAATATATCGCGTTGTTCATTGCTATTACTGAGCCGTTGTTATTGCCTTGTCTTCCTGGTTATTAGCTCTTGTTTGTGTGTTGGGTTCCGATCTTGTCCTGCCCAGTTTACTCTGTTTGTGCCTTGCTAGACCTTTTTGCCTGTTTATCATTATTGATTCAGCCTGCCGTTTTGGACTATATGCCTGTTTTCTGTTTCTTTTATAATCAAGACACTATTCCTGCACATCCATCCATCTCCAATCAACCTGCACTTACTGATGGTGGTTAACAAAGTTTATCAAAAAGCAGGTATAGTTATGATCATTATGCTTAAATGATTTTTGAATAAAACTCAAACTTTATAACAATAAACAAAAACTATCTAATGCCTTATGGTGCATGTTTTATAACCCATTACCTGATCTGCATTTTTAAAAGTCAGATTCGTCCAAATTCAAAGCTTCTGGAGGAAATACAGTTAAAGCTTGATTAATCTAGTAAAACCTGAAGTATAAATTAATTTGAAGAAATGAAACCGAAAGAAAACAAGTTGGACATGATAAGGGTGACAATCACGTTGTGAATGAAAACGAACCGTGAGTGAGTTCGGCATTGTCGTAAAATTCCTGCAAAATATTTTACGATATGTGAACCATACAGAAGGAAAGGACAAAAGTCAGAATGAAATCAAGATTCACCCCAGATATTTAGTTTATTGAGGTATTTGATCGCCGTTTCTCCGATTTCATTGAATTCCGAGTCTGTTAATCTATAATTAGATATTATGATGTAGTTAATTTTACACACACGCACCTGCTGTACTCAACTTCCCCGGAATTTTGTAAACAAGAACGCGGCCGGATCACTGAGGGGGTTGAACTAGTTTTGTTGGAACTTTGTTGATGTAACTCTGGAATAATTACTATAAAAAAATATTTCAACAATCCCTAAAATATGTGATCCCTAAAAGATATAAAAGCATAAGGTATCATTACTATATTGTCTGGAGCAGTTATATGTAATACTTTGAGTAATTTTCTCTTGTGTGTAAACCAAGTTAGATCAGCCTATAGACCCTTTTCAGTCACGTGACCTTCGTAAACGCGACCACCATTTAGGACATGTAGCGGACTTCGGCTCGAATTGGTTTGAATGCGAGGAAGGCGACAAACGGAGAACATACAAGAAAAAGGAGCGAGATGCAGAAAACACCTTTGCTATCCAGCGACGTAGGGCATTTACAGGGTGAGCAGAGGGAGAGGTATTTTCAAAAATTGAGGTTAGCAGGCTTAGAGAGCGACGTTTACCATCACACTGCCCTGGCACTGTGTACAGTTTACCTTCTATGGTTTGTGCACTCACTATTTGCCATTACTTTCTCCAACCGTTGTTACAGATTACAAGGAACGGCCTGGATTTAAGAGACAAATACATGTTCCTCTTGTTTTGAACACTTATTTGTAGGCAGTGCTTAATTTGTAAAGTGGGAGGTCCCGGAGCGCAGAGGATGAGCGGCTCCGGTGCGGGGAAAAAAGAGGGGGGGAGGGGGGCGCGGCGCTGCGCTTCTGGGTATGTTTTGTAATAACACTGCAAATTAAGTTCATCTGCAGATATTTTGTGGATGTCGTTTCATGAGAGAAATCACCAACAAGACAGATATCAAAATCAGACATTAACACTAAATAAACTTACATTTTTTTATTTAATTATTATTATTATTATTTTTTTTGTTACATAGTCAAACGAGGTGTCGGATCACCGGATCCAGTGTAAATAGCTGCCGGAGCCAACGCCCGAGGTTCCGGAGTGCGCTCCGGCTTGCTCCCCCCCAAATTTAAGCGCTGTTTGTAGGACACTGCCTCTGATCTGTCCTACAGTCTACCAACAGCAAAGGAACACAACGCTAGCTAATGTCGTTAGCTAATAGCTACTACAGAAGAACAAAGAGGTTACAATGGGTTATTTTAGCCTATTTGGTTACACACTCGCCGCCACAGAATGTTAACAGCAATGTAATGCCTTTTCTGGCTAATTTTATTCGTCTTACCTCCAACAAAGTGGTCACTGCACAAGCGCTGGTATGCCGAGGGCTGCCAATCTTTCGTGTTTGTGGCCGCTATCCATCTTCTCCGTCGGTCAGCATCTACCGTGATCCGATAAAATGATAACCCTTGCCTTGTTTGTTGATGGTTACTACATCCAGGTGCATAACAATATAGTGGCATGATGGAAGTCTTGCTGAAAATAAACACTTTCTTTGCTGCCGTTCCTCAATGCTGGCTGTGGTAAACTACTGGTAGTACATGTCCAAAATGGCGGCCGCGTTTGTCGTGACGTCACGTGAAAAGGGTCCATATGTAGAAAATGTGACAAAATATGTGGACTGCTTTTATACTATGTATGTAAACTGCTTATTACTATTATTTAACTCATTATTTTTTATATTTGATTGCAACTGTAGCAAGTCTTCAAGGAGTTTGGCCTTATTGTGCAGCTTGCCAGCTGGTCTAAATAATCTGCATGTGAACAAATGACACTGTTGGACTCACCTTAGCATGTCTTTTACAATCATTTACCCTGCCGTGGGCAATGCGACAGTCACGGTTACAAACAGTACAGTGTGCAACACTCTCTCATTATTTTACCCCTATTAGCCAAGGGGTAAAATGATGTGGGTCTTAGATGAAGTGAGGTGTTTTTTTTTTTTAAATATATATTTTGTTTTTTTGGGGCACTTTGCTATGACACTCCTGGATACACTGAACTGATGTACTCTTGGTCTGGGATAGAAGACGTAAAGCCCGCCTACACAGAACATTGATTGTTTTGTCTTAAGTAGACCAATCAGGATGGTGTCTCTCTCTCTCGGAGAGAAGAAGTAAAGCCTGCCCACACAGAAAACCAATTGGTCTACTTAGCAAGATCAAGCAATCAGCTTGCGCACTCTCTGAGGGAGCTGCTATCAGTATGTGGGAGACTCCCAGAACTTCTGGGAGAGCTGGGAATAATTCAGCTTGTCTCATTGGACAAGCGGCTGCAGATTTGACTTGTCTGGACCAAGCATTTATTTGTCCCGTCCAGTCGGACTACCGCTAAAGTTGAGCCCTGTTTTGACCTTTTTTGCATGTAAGTGACAATGTGGTGCTGACATTGCACAGCGTGGTGGAGCGCTGCGTATCTGTGCTTTGGGGAAAGCCCTGCCTTGTCCAGTCTGAGAGTTTTGGTGGGTGGCCTTCTCTTGTCAAGTTTGTAGTGGTGATATTATTTCTATTTTGCTATGGTGCGGAGTCAGGGTCCTTCCAGAACCGATTATACAGGCATCATGTGACGGATTAGCTATGTCTTACTTTGCACACAGGTAGAGCTTAATCAACTAATTATCTGACTTATGAGGTGAATTGGTTGGATCAGCTCTTATTTAGGGGTTTCATACGAAAGGGGGTAAATACCTATGCACTCTCCAGATTTTTTTTTTTTCATCTTATTGTTTCACAATAAACAATTTTCATCTTTAAAATGATAGGCACGTTGTATAACTCATGGTGCTAACCCCTCCAAAAATCCATTTTTATTCCAGCTTGTACTTTGACAAAACAGGACAAACACCAAGGGGGATGAATACTTTTGCAAAACTCTGTACATTGTATTATCCATTCTCAACGGGAGGTGGGTTATTTTTGGTTTTGTACGTTTTGACACGCATTGCTTTTTGACGTATTCATCTTGGGTGGTTTGTTGGATTCATGTCATATTTGGTGTACGTGATGTCAAGATGTTGCGGATTTTGAATTGCAAAGGCATTTGCAATATCTTGCAAGATGTTGAAATGGCGAACCAATAAATTTATCCGTTACGCCACGCAAACAGGAAGTGTGTCATAAATTAACCGTGCATTGCCTGATATGGTTAAAACTTCACAGGTTTTAGCATATAATGGTTCTGATGACCTCCACATTCCCAATTTGACCCTCTGGTATAGCGCCACCATTTGGAGCCAGACAGTAATGACTCCATTGCCGAAAAACTCTCATGAAATTTGGTACGCATCAGTCCTGGCCACCGCTACTCTTGGATAGAGGCTTTAACCTGGGTTGGGTGTGTCCGTGGGACTCCATAGCGCCCCCACATGACCTTGAGACTTCTGCCCGGTATATAGTTTCATCTGTCCGTGTCAAATTTTGTAGGTGTGGTGTGCCCCAAGCCAAACAAAATTGCAATATACATTTCATTAGCCATAATCAATAGGAAGTAAGTTATTTTTGTGTGTTTTGACATGTTACATTTTGACACAGTCCTCCTTGGCGGTTTGTTGGATTCATGCCATATTTGTCATATGGGTTGTTTTACAATCAGGGTACGCAAACTAAAAATCACATTTAACACTTATCTTCAATATCAAAAGGCTTGACTAAATAAACTTGGTTGTTTATTGTAGCCCTGTAGCTCTATTTACCATGCAAAAAAAAATTTGGTGATAATGTTATTTTTGGTGAATGTATGGTAGGGCTCGGCGATTTTATGATTACGATGTTATTCACGATACAAAATCTCTACGATTAGAAATTAGACACGTACAATATGCCTACGATAAGCCTACGCCTTCAATAAAATTACTTCATCCGAAGTTTTGACAGACACGCGAATAGCCAATCATAACTAAACAGTACCGCACGTAACCAATCAGTTGGAAGAGAGCCATGTCAAGTTAGGTTGCGTGCACACACAAACACACACATGTAGCAGCAACGCACAGCATGGCTGTGGTGAAGTTTGCAGGAGCGCGGCATTTCTCCAACAAAGCGTGAAACAAAGCGATTATAAAAATGAGCGAGAAGCCGACTGACCGGAGTTCTGAACAGGAAAGTCAGAGCACTTAGCTGCCTTGCAAAGCGCTATTTATGCATCCCTGCAACCAGCACACCCTCTGAGAGGGTATTTAGCACAGGGGGTAACATTGTGACCTGCCACAGGGCAGTTTTAAAACCTGAGACAGTGGATAGACTTGTCTTCCTCGCTCATAACCTGTAAACAGTCAAACCTTAAAGGGCTGATGACACGAACATGACTCTATGCAATTTCTTAAATAAACTATACACCATGGCAAACATGTTAGATTTCTGTTATAATTACGTGAAAAGAAGCTGTTGTTACGCAAATATCCAACTTTTAATTGCACAGCGCAAGAAAACTGGGTCCGTGGCTTGCGGCCATGTTGTGACGTCAGCGGGAGAACACGCTGCGGTTCACTGGCTGTTCTACTCATAGACATCCTATGGTTCTACTCTGGTTCTACTCAATGGAAATGGCGCATGAAAACGCCGGTGAACTCTCTAGTGCTAGCTGTTCCTCTTCTGGGAGTCTAGAATTGTGTTGATCTCTTCCGAATAGAATCTATGATAGCCTACCCTCTTTACCCTTTGCCTCTCGTTGCTAGGCGGCAGTTACATGAAAGCCGCAAGCTTTCACAAGCAAATACATGACTGATATCACGCCGACTTTATGATTACATTTATGATTATCATGTAGAATCTATAGCTCTACGTACCTTTATCTTATGTCGTTTCACAACACTTGTTCTGACAGGAGGACTGTCTTTGGATCCGGCATAGCTACTAGTAGACCCCCTCCGGAATACTGGCAGTGTTGCCAGATTGGGATTTTTACCGCCCAGTTGAGCGGTTTCAAGTGCATTTTGGTGGGTTTTGAACATATTTTGGGCTGGAAAACGTCAGCAGTATCTGGCAACAGATACTGCTGACGTTTTCCAGCCCAAAATGTGTTCAAAACCCACCAAAATGCACTTGAAACTGCTCAACTGGGGGGGAAAATCCCAATCTGGCAACACTGTGTAGGCACTGCTGATGGTAGTAACACACGTTTGTGATGAACTGAACACCCAAGAGATTCTTTTAAGCTGGGAAGGGTGTCAAAACAATCCAAATCGAAGTGTTCAGAGCACAGGACGGATGTTGGTGAGGGCTCCCACTTGTCACGAGTGCGCCTGACTTGCTTCACCCACTTCGCATGCAGCTCGGGATCTCTGGGAAACTTGAATAAACTTACCCCATCCTTGTAGGTTTTGGAGCAAAAGCCAGCAACACAACGCGAAGGCATATACTAATAATGACAAACTGAACACCTGTCGCATCAACAACAAACTGGTAAGTTAGGAGGAAGATTCTTTCGCTGATGTCATATAGCTCCTCCTCCGTCTCCTGGGTGCTGCAGCCCCGTCAAATTTGCCCAAATAGCCGTGTTTTTTATCATAACTTGTAAAATAGGCGCCTTCGTGAATTAATATATGGATCATCGGGAATTACTTTTTATGTTATAAAACATCGCCAAAGATGTCAAAAACGTGTCATCAGCACTTTAAACACACTGACGTACAGGATTGCACTTTTTTTTTTCTCCTTGCAGCATAAGGTTTACACGTCAATATGTCTTTTATGTTTATTTGAAAGCTGCTAGAATTTGCACAAATGATTAACAATGGTATATAGTTTTTATTTTTCAGTTTATTCATTTGAACAAAGAACAAAAGAATGTGCATCCAGTTTGTTTTGGTTCTGTGAAACTTGAAGGCTTGTTAAGCTATTTTTGTTAATTAGGAAGGAACTACTAATTTGTAATGTTCATATTTTGAGCAGAAAATTAAAGAAAATACAAAAATGGTAATTTGATTTATATCGTGATATATATCGTTATCGAAAATTTTGTAAAAATATATCGTGATATAATTTTTTCTGATATCGCCCAGCCCTAATGTATGGCAATATGTGTCATATTTAGCAAAATTACTCGTGTCATTTAGAAAAAGTGCTTTTTTTTTGACCACAGGTAGCTCCAAAAGGGATGCACTTGCATCATTCTTTATACCATAAAACAAATATTTGGTTCCATATCATTGGAAACGTAGTTAAGTTTTAATGTTGAATGCCAGTAAGTTTTCAGACTATTTTGATCAAATTAGTATGTAATTGTGTCAAAAAAATTTCCTCTCCGAGACAGCTAATTTTTCAATATAAAATAACATATCTAAAATGATGATTTTCATCCTAAAATGTGGTCAAGATATTGGGACATAAATATTAGAAATAACTAACACAAAGCTTACAGCCTTGTATTTAAAAGCACGATGGAAGTAGTGGATTCTGAATTGTCAAAAAAAAAAGTCCTCTCCGAGAATCACTTCATTTGTTTCTCCCAGCCCTGCTTAAAGCTACACTTAATCTTCTTCTAATACAAACTATTACACATGCCTATGTTCATATGTGTATTAATTTCCAAAAGTGCAGATTTGATAGTTTTTGTTTTTTTTTTTAATTTGAATTTTGGACACCTGTGACACAAACTTTGTACCCTGATTGTAAAACAACCCATATGTGATGTCAAGATCTTGCTGACTGAATTGCAAAGGGGTTTGAAACAAGTTGCAAGCTGTTGAAATGGCGAGACAGATTTGTTCCGCCACGGAAACAGGAACTGTTAAATTCACCACGCATTGCCTGATATGGCACAGACTTCACAGGTTATAGGATATGATGGTTCTGATGATAGCCACATGCCCAAAGTGACCCTGTGGTATAGCGCCACCATTTGGAACTGGACAGTAATGATTCCATTGCCAATGAAATCTGGTACACACATCAGTCCTGGCCACTGCTACTCAGGGTTGGAGGCCTGAGTGTGCTTGGGGGACTCCATAGCACCCCCACATGACATTGAGCTTCTGCCCGGTATATAGTTTCACCTATCCGTGTATAATTTGGTAGGTGTGTGTGGGGTGCACCAAGATGAACAAAATTGTAATATACATTCTATTAGCCATCCTCAGCAGGAAGTGTTATTTTTGGTTCTGTGCTTTTTGAGGTGTTACATTTTGACATGCTCCTTCAAGGCAGTTTGTTGGGTTCGTGCCATATTTGGTATATGTAATGTCAAGATCTTGCTGACTTTGAATTGTGAAGGCATTTGTGAAATCTTGCAAGATGTTGAAATGGCAAAACGATAAATTTATACCACGCAAACAGGAAGTGTCATAAATTCACTATGCATTGCCTGATGTGGCTCAAACTTCACAGGTTATAGGATATAATGGTTCTGATGATCTCCACATGCCCAAAGTGACCGTCTCGTATAGCACCACCATTTGGACATGGACAGTAATGGCTCCATTACTGAAAAACTCCTCACTGGTGGCACACGCACACAAGATGTCCAGGCTTTTCTCTCAGATCTCGGATGCATGTGCATTGTACGATGAAAACGTGTGACGGGTCGCGGAACCGGAGGTGCGAGGGCCCCTCATCGCCGCTTGTGGCTATCTTTTATTCTTTCTAACCTCTGAACATGCAGCGTTGAAAACATGGAGACCAGGACTCCGAATCAGTCAGTACACGTATAATGAAGGGCCCTGTTGAGTGTTGACTTCTTTCCGATTCTGGACAATAACTGCACGGTAGTCATTTAAAACGAGCCCGTCAAGTCCTCTAGAACCGGACTCGGTCCAACACAGCAAGGCACATAATGTGTTTCGTCACTGACGGTATCCATCCCAGTGATTTGTGGACAGCGAAAACTACGCTTGCGTGATTGATGCATTTGCACTATAAATCAAAATATCATTCGCCTGTTTTTTTTTTTTTCCCCTTTTATGGCAGAAGGAAGATCTGTACTTGTCCCAGTCATGGATGATGTTCATATTGGTAAATGTGTCCTGTAGGGTTGCTATTGAATTGATTATTTGTTGATCATGACTGGATCAGGCAGAGAAAATGGTGCAAAATATCATGCACGTTTCTACACGTTCTGTAAGCAGAGCATCTGGTACAAAAATCCTGTGGCATCTCTCTCTCTCTCTCTCTCTCTCTCTCTCTCTCTCGTGTGTAATGTAATATACAAGGCTCGAAATTCATATATTAGATTTGTTCATGTATGAATTTTACTCAGGGGTGAAAGTAACTTTTATTTCTTGCTGTTACTATTATTTTGAGTCATAGTGCACGTGCACAGCGAGCGCTGAAAAATACACCTAATTATTTATTATTGTCTACTTATCAAGCGTTCACTAGGACTTCTTATCACTCAGTAGTACTAGTATAGTACTTTTATCACACTATCACTCTTTCATCTACCTGTATCAGTTTTTGATTTATAAATAAATTGCAAACACATCATTTCAACAACACAATCGTTTTAATAACTTTTTAGCTGAACAGTTGAAAACTAACTTTTCATTCTGGACATTCTGTCGACTAAAACACTGGATACCAGCTGCGCACGTTGGCGCAAGATGGTTAAGCAGTGGGCTACGCGCACTATCTCGCATGCTGTCTGTCGAGTGAAACACGGAAGGAATTCACTTCAGACTTAATTCAGAGACAGGTCAGAACGAGTTCTATGCAATGTATATTGAGGAAAGCGTGTTGCTTTTGGGAAATTGACGTTAGCAGGGGTGTTATGCTGAAAGTGCTTCCCCCCCAGAGACAGTATATTTTTCTTTCCGGTACGGCCAAATCTTCTAGTGGTACGCCAGACCGGCTTACTTTCACCCCTGATTTTAATTCTGTCAAAAATAACACACGAGAGTAGTTACCAT
This sequence comes from Neoarius graeffei, assembly GCF_027579695.1. NCBI lineage: Eukaryota > Metazoa > Chordata > Actinopteri > Siluriformes > Ariidae > Neoarius > Neoarius graeffei. The sequence continues at coordinate 42,195,549 of NC_083576.1, read as the reverse complement.
TTGTTCATGACTAATGTGCATTTATTTCAAGAACCGGAGTATTTTGATACTGTTGTTAAATACATAAATGAGAACAACACAGAGCACCATAATATAATATCAACAAATAATAAATATATTGGACTTTTTTCCCTGGTCTGCAGGTTGGGATGTCTGTAAACCAATCAGGATGCTCTTTGTCTAGCATGCTCTACATGAACAGGCACACACGCAGTCTCCCTCGCGCACTCCGTCATATGCGTGATGCAGACATTTAATGTTTCGTGTGCACGCTCTTGCTCTAGATTCCGGGAGATATTCTCCAATTTGTGGGCATCAGGGAGCAGTGTTGCCAGATGCTGCTGACGTTTTCCAGCCCAAAATATGTTCAAAGCCTGCCAAAATGCACTTAAAACTGCCCAATTGGGCAGGAAACCACCCAATCTGGCAACACTGTCAAGGAGCCACTATCAATATGCGGGAGACTCCCGGAACTTCCGGGAGACTTGGGATGTCTGTTATATGCATGCGCAGTAGTGAAAAAACCGACAGCCTGACCGTCCTGCCGATTAACACAGACACGGCACACGCTTAGTATGTGGCGGCTTTAGTTGACGGTGTGTCTGAATCTTCGCTTCATGTATCATTTTTTTTTTTTTTCCAACTAGCCAGCCGGGCTGGCTAGTGACAGGAATTACTCGCCAAATGACAGATTAAGTTGCCTCGGGCGACCGGACCACCGCGAATTTCGAGCCCTTTTTTTAATATATATATATATATATATATATATATATATATATATATATATATATATATATATAAAAAAAATATTATTTTAACTCTCCTCTCCTCCGGGCGGTATTTTTCCCGCAAGTTTGAGGGTCCTGTGCAGTATCTTAGCTGTTCTTAGGATTGCGCTTTTCTGGACAGAGATCTTGGATGTTGTTCCTGTGATTTGTTGGAGCCACTCTCCCGGTTTGTGGGTCACTGCACCGAGGGCTCTTATCACCATGGGGACCACTGTTGTCTTCATCTTCCACATCTTTCCTTGCTCCCATTGTAAATATGTTCTAATCAATCTCAATCATTAGCTGGTGGTTATTAACTGATGACAATAAAAATAGATGCCTATTTACATGGGCTGTCATCAGCTTGTCCACAGCTTTCCTCTTCTTGATTGGGGGGGGGGGGGGGGGGGGGGGGGGTAAGTTTTGTTTCTACAAACCTCACCCGCTGTCACTTTAGTGCCTTTTCTCGGAAATTCATGAACCGAATGTCCTGTTGTATATGAATTCGAGCACCCAAACACAATGCAGTGCTTTCCCATTTGTTATTTTTGTAAGATTTCTACAGCAATATCCATTACTGAGTAAACAAGCTCGGAGTCAGATGAACGGAAATGACTTGGATAACCGGAATTCCATGTGTGACGTCATGCAAGATTAGCCCTGGGGCAAGGTTGCCTTTTTCTGTGATCTAGAAGCCGCGATTTATCGATAGTTTTGTGCTTGATGACACGCACAATTTTTATATAATTTTTCCCCCTTGCTTTATTAATTCGTTTTGCTTGTTAATGATGTATATTCATTTTAAAGCATTACAATAAGGCATTACATACATTTTAAAAAAACAAAAAAACATACATGAAGATGTTGTAAAAAGCAGTTTTAGAGCGGTATTGGAATGTGTGAAAAAACATTACCTATTGTAGCAAACCATTTTGATCACTTGCCCTGATGGGATTAAGAGTTGGCAGTGGGAGAGGGGTGTTCACTCGTCTCATTGAATGGAATGGAATTTTTTACTCTTCATTGAATACCCTTCCCACTGCCAACCCTTTGTCCCAAAACAATCGGACATAGATTTTTTTGATGGCCAGTTAATTGTCCAAATTAGTGGAGCAGATTGAAGTTTTTGTGCTTGATACATTCTTAAGACTGTATAGAATCACCTCAAATGTTCAAAACGGTTCACCACAATGGGTAAGGTCACGTGTTCTCCCCCCCCCCCCCCACGCACACATTCCAACACTGTTCTAAAACTGCTTTTTACATCATTTATCAAATAATATTTAAAAAAAAATTAAAGTACAATCAAGACATAAATACGACTTAGATATTATTGTTGCTAAGCTTGTGCTGAATACATAAGTCATATGATTTTGAAAATACTGCTTAGATTTGTTAAAATTGACGACAGAATCATTAATGCCAGAAAACACCCTCAGATCCCAGAGGATGAAGAGCCTTGCCTACGGGCCCTCACTGGAGTTGCCTCAACTTGGGCACAAACCTGTAACCTACTGCACCAGAGTGCACTAAGTCAGTGATGTTATCAACTGAGCTATATGTATTTAGTCACACGTCCACTCATCTTATCCGCTAATGATGCCTGACAGGCGTGTCCGTGTCCTGCAGCTGTGGCTGCTGGTGGATATGTATAAATATTTATTTTATTTATTTATTGGAAGGACATGGTCCAGGCACATCAGGGTTCATACACACACACTTGTAAAAGGTTGGCCTATATTCCTCCAGGCTTGTAGTACTCGTGTCTGGGACTTGAGTCTGACTCATGCCCTACTTTTAAGGACTTGTGACTTGACTTGGACTTGAGCACTGATGACTTGGACTTGTGCATTAAATTGCATTTGGACTTGTAAATTGGAGGTGAGGACTTGGATTTTTTTTTTTGTAATGTATCATAATAATTTGGCATAAGATATTTTATATCTACACTCACTTTTATACTAATTTTGTGCAAGTGTGTCACACCTGCGCGCCTTGGCGCATGCATCAGATAGATCCTCGGGCGTGCTCCGGACAGCTAAGCAGAGTCTCCCGTGTATGCCGTAAACCAGTGTTTCTCAACCACTGGGCTGTGACCCACTAGTGGGCCACGAAGTACCATCTAGTGGGCTGTGAATTACACACACACACACACACACCCCCCCCCCCCCCCCCCCCAATACTAAATAGTACAGGCTGTCGTAGTGTCCCAAATCTGGTAGCCAGCTTGCCGTACACTTCAAGTGGAATGAATACGTTTATGGGTAAATTGAAAAGTCTTTGTCACGTTCTTCACTGTGCGCGCACACGGTGTGTATGCACGTGCAGTGAGCTGAATAAATAAATACATTTGTGGGTAAATTATATGGATCTATGATGCCTGCTGAAAGAGAAGAGCAGGGAGGATTGAGAGTCGAGCAACTGTGATTTGTTTACACCTGATACTAAAACTTCTTGGGTCCTAGCAACCATCGCAAAGATGCGTACAAAGCCCAGAAATTCCTCCTTACCTGGGCAGAAATGATGGAGGATTTATCTTGGTGTCCTGATCCCCAAATCTTTAACCCAGCCATACACAAAGTTGTACACCTCCGTGCTCTTCTAGGTTTTCATCTGTCTGTCCATGTAGAACGACGTCTGCAGCACCAGGTAGTTTGAGATGTTTGGGAACTCAACGGATGGATAATTTTCCAACTCATAATGAATGAATTAATGACTTAAACGCGATAAGTTGATCAGCAGAGCTGGTGGGGTCGTGCATGTACAGATGCAAATAACCATGAAGACAAAAGACTAAAAAAGTCTTTAAAAAAAAACTTATGTTGATTTATCTGTTAATTATCTTAACATTAAATTAATACTAGGCATAACTTTTGTCTTTGTATTTAGTTATGGCTACAATAGGATTAAAATTTATTGTACTAATGTCAAATTTAGCTCTTAAATTTGACATTAAATTTGTGGGCGGCACAGTGGTGTAGTGGTTAGCACGGTTGCCTCACAGCAAGAAGGTTCCGGGTTCGAACCCAGCGGCCGGCGAGGGCTTTTCTGTGTGAAGTTTGCATGTTCTCCCCGTGTCTGCGTGGGTTTCCTCCGGGTGCTCTGGTTTCCCCCACAGTCCAAAGACATGCAGTTAGGTTGACGTGGGGCAGCCTTGGGCTGAGGTGCCCTTGAGCAAGGTACCGAACCCCTGACTGCTCCCCGGGCGCTCTGGTGTGGCTGCCCATTGCTCTGGGTGTGTGCGCGTGTGTTCACTGCTTCAGATGGGTTAAATGCAGAGGATGAATTTCACTGTGCTTGAAGTGTGCATGTGATGAATAAAGTTTTTTTTTTTTTTTTTTTCTTCTAAATTTTTTCTTTCATAAGAAAAATCCTTCTTTGTTAGCATGTAAGGATCTATCCCATTGAATGGTTTCTATATCCACTTCTTCTTTTGAGTGTACTACTTGGTTTTAATAACTTGCTTGTTTGCTGTACACAAACGTGGCAATAAGTTCTTGTGTTAATCGACCAGACTCCACTTTTGGGCCATTAATCCCTTTTGACTGAGGGCGTATTCACACCTACGTTGTTTGGTCCGGACCAAACGACCAAACGAACCAAATTTCCCTTGGTCCGGACCTTTTGGGTTGGTCTGAATACAAACCACCGAACTCTGGTCCGGACCAAACAAGCGGACCGAGACCGAGCTGCAAGGTTGGACTCGGTCCGGACCAAAGGAACCCTGGTGCGGATCTTTTGGAGGTGTGAAAGCAGACCGGACCTAATCCGACAGTTTTGCTTTTTTGTACCTCGGGAGCTTCCGTTGTTTGTCGAGCATTATGGGAAACAGAGTCTTGACACTCCACTGCAAAGCGCAAACACTGTTTCGGTTGTCAAGGGAACCTTACAACAGTCATTCAGACCAGTGGTAGGCTAGACTACAGAGTACAAAAAATGAGTAGGGGGCAAACGTGGGCCGAGGAAGAAACGCGTACCCTTGTGGATATATGGGCAGATGTCCACATATCTGAGCTTTTGGAGAGAACACACAAAAATGCTGACGTGTTTGCTGTATTCAGTGAGAAAATGAAGGAGAAGGGGTTCACGCGCTCCCCAGAACAGCGCTTTGTGCGCGTGTCGTCTCTGACCAATAGCTGAACGACCTCAGGGCGCGTGGCTTTATTGACAGATTTTGGTCCGCTTACTAAAATGTACAGTGTGAAAGCGAACCGCACCGAAATGAAAAAATAAAAAAAACATTTGGTTCGGACCAAAGCAAGTGAACTATCGAACTATCCTGGTCTGAATACACCCTGAGAATGCCCTGCATGCATGGTTTTATGTTGGCTTCTGGCACATCCATATGGTTTTAAATACAATACTTCCAATTAAAGTTTTTGTTTTAACTGCATTTAATTCCTGTACTCCCATCTGTAACAGGGAGTGATGTTGCATCCCATTAATACACTTTACAGTAGATTATTAGATTCTAATAGAATAGATGAGCCAAAATAATTGGGAATCTTTTTTATTTTATTTTTTTTAAATGGGCCCCGACTCATTACAAGTATGAAAAGGTTGAGAGCAGAAAAGGTTGAGAACCCCTGCCATAAACAGCTCGTACCTGCACAGGATTAAGGCACAATCAGTGCGCCTGTAGAGGATGTGCAGTCACGTGACCCGTCCGTGTTTACTCCGCCATATTGGACGGCTTCAGGATAGTTTACCTTGCGCGAGCGTAATGGATCCAGGGAGTAATCCCCAAGAAAATTCGGAAAATACCCCATCTACATCGCGCGATAACTTGTCTAAGTTTGTTCAGCATCTTGAAGGTGACGTGAGGCAGCGTTACGTGGAAAAGTGTTCCAGGTTGGTGATTGCAGATCCGTACAACTTGCCGCAATCCTTGTTCAGGGAAATTCGGAGCTGCGGTGCTGGCGATTTGCCCGATCTGGCCTACCACGACATTTACAATTTTCTTGTTAATCTTGAATCGTGTTACACTGGCAAAGCCCTCAAAGCTTACAAGAGCCTGGAAGCTTATAAATATTTTGTTGCGGGATGGGTATCCCAACTATACCACTGGAAGGTTCCGAAGAAGAATGTCTACTTGATAACCTCACGGGTAAGTGGCATTAAGACGTTTATCATAAAACGTCCTGCATAGTCCCTTTATCGTAAGAATGTTCAAAATCTAAACTCAGTTCCAGATAATGACAGGGTTGTAAATATGTATGTTTTTGTCTGAAAAAAAATATCACATCACCGACTATGCAGTTATCATTCAATCCGAAAATCAACTTAACAGATGTACTAGGAGTATTGAATTAGAAGATTACACCTACCTGATATGAAGTGTTCACTACAAATTCGGCTGGTAGAACTGGGGTACCAGTTTTCTCTTTGCACAGTGGACACCCATTTTGCGCGTCTCTCCTCGTCTGCGGGGAATCTATAAAATGACAGGCCCTCCTTTTGGCCCTGTCTATTGGTACAACCAAATGCTGAACAAGATATAACCATTCTCGAACGATCTACTCCCACACACTTGATAATTAGAACGGGTTCGTCTAAGTTCTATGCGCGGCCATGCCGTCCAAGATGGCAGATAAACAAATATCACGTAACCTCGTGACGTCACGTGCACGCTCTCTATATAAAGACTGAAAGCACACTTGGCAAAGTATTGAGTTGCATTGCTGAGAGAATGCTGAGCCTAATTTCCTTGTTTGGTTTCCTGAGCCCTGATTTCCTGTCTCTCATCTTTGATTCTGCCTCTAGTCTATGAAAGCCTGTTTGTGCCTCGCTTGACCTATTGCCTGCTGTTCTGGATTGTTTACCTGTCTTCACTTGTATTAATAAACACACCTTCTGCACTTGCATCCGTCTCCCAACCATTTCTGACGGAGTACTTTGCACTCCCTGACAAAGAGAATGCACATTCGCCTGTTCATACATCATGTTCAGGAACATGCTAATGGCGCTAAAACGGCCACTGTCGAATGGTGTGGTTGGAGTCTTGTTCTCGTATTCAACTTGGATCAATAGTGAACTCGGACTCTCTTCAGTTTTATTTATAATGACTTGGACTTGACTCGGATTTGAGACTGGACTCTGACTCGAGGTTTAGTGACTCGACTATAACCCTGTGTTCCTCCCTTTCCACCAAGGCAGTTCGAGGGCCGATGCAGAGCCAGTGCCTAATCTCAAACCAATTGTTTGCTTTTCTATAGCCAAAGAACTGGCGCTCATGTTTTCAAGCCGCACTAACTCTTTGCTGGTTTAGAACCAATAACTACTTGCGTCAGGGATGTTTTTTTTCATGTCATGCTTGATTGCAGTCTTCACGTGGTTAAATGGTTGTCATTCTGTTTCTTAGAGGTAAAATCATAGTAACAGTGTGGATTTCAGTTATCATTGTTGAGTGTTAACTGGTTTGACGACCATTCTGTTGCGACTCGTATCGTTATTGGTCAAAGCGATTTTGTTTTTGACCTTTTTATTTGACCATTGGGTCTGTCAGGGCAAAGTAAACAGCTGCTTGCTGTTCAAGGTAGCCCTCGTCCATGTTGTGCCTAGAGTTCTCCCAAATGGGGACATCGTGAATTCGGGTATGGATTTGTTTGCAGCAGCTTTTGCTTGGTATGTACGAATGTACAAAACACGCTTACTTTTGATTTAGGGCGGCACGGTGGTGTAGTGGTTAGCGCTGTCGCCTCACAGCAAGAAGGTCTGGGTTCGAGCCCCGTGGCCGGCGAGGGCCTTTCTGTGCGGAGTTTGCATGTTCTCCCCGTGTCCGCGTGGGTTTCCTCCGGGTGCTCCGGTTTCCCCCACAGTCCAAAGATATGCAGGTTAGGTTAACTGGTGACTCTAAATTGACCGTAGGTGTGAGTGTGAATGGTTGTCTGTGTCTGTGTCTCAGCCCTGTGATGACCTGGCGACTTGTCCAGGGTGTACCCCACGTTTTGCTCCAGCCTGCCTGTGACCCTGTAGAACAGGATAAAGTGGCTACAGATAATGAGATGAGATTTTTGATTTAATTATAGAAAAGAATAACACGTCAAACAAATTAATGTAGCTTAACCTGATGCCCCTTGACCTCATGTGTCAACTTGTCATAGCATCAGTGAACTAGATTAATAATCAAGTTGCATTCATAGCACAGTAATGCTGTGGGAAAAAGGACCTTGTGACCAGCACATGAATGGAAGCAAAAATACAACTTTAAAAAAAAAAAATGCAGCCTCAACACATACTTGGCAGTGAGCTCAGAGATCAGACCCAGCTTAGCCCAGTTGCTACCTTGAGCAACCAGTCTCATCAAGCCACACTCGAACAGCCATTCAGACACCAACTGAAGAAGTTTTAACTGTGACAGATTAACCCTCTCAGTAGCTAAATAGATTGCAATGGACTGCAGGCCAATATCGGTGGTGGAGGACGGGGGCTTTACAGAATGTGTCTTGACAGAATTTGTAAGCTGCCACAAAGGAATACATTGTTTGCAAAATCCAGCAGCTTTACCATTCCGAAATAGGGGGCAACACAGAATGTATTATAGAGTCTGTATATGCATGTATGTATCTAACTGCAGATATTTATACATACAATTAATTTCGATTTAATAAATCGCAAAGCAGGTTAGGTTGATTTTTTTTTTTTTTTTTTTAAATTGCTGCGCAGCCCACAAACAATGTCTGTCTACATGCGCGTGCGCACACATCACCCACTTTATTTGGAACAGTATACTAACTAGGTAGGTGCACTCTTTTGCTCTCAAAACTGCTTCAATTTTTCATGGCATGGATTCCACAAGATTTTGGTAACTTTTTTTTTTTCCTTTGAGTTTCTGGTCCATGATTGCATTATGCAATTCCTGGAGATTTTTCTCATTCTACCTCATCCGAAGGTGTTCTTTTGATTTCAGATCTTGTGACTGGGAAGGCCACTGAAGAACATTTGAACCCCTTGCCTTGTTTATGACGTCAGATTAAGATGACATGAACTTGGTAATATTATGGTGCGTTATGCTGGAAGTAACCATTAGAACAAGGGTGGGCAATTATTTTTTCCATGGGGCCACATGAGAAACAGAAAATTTTGTGGAGGGCCGGACCAAAAGGCTGAACTAAATTCTGCGTAATATTAATTGTATTTCTTTATATGAAGCAATAAATAACATTGTTTTTACAAGCTGCTAAGACTGGTAAGAGTATGGAAAAAACGAGGTTGCCTTACAAAAAATTTAATTTATTCAATCAAATTTCCCAAGACAATGGTTAACAAAATGTGAAAGTTTGTACCTTTTTTTTCTTTTTTCCAGTCACATTCACCCCAAAACACAATAAAGACATCACAATATTGTCTTTCTACTCCAAATATCAAGCAAGATACATCATATTATAATAATGATACCCGCATTTGTAGTTTAATCACCTCATTTGGTACTTTTCGCCGGAGATCGGCTCCGGCGCCTGCTGGTGACGTCACACAATGTGATTGGCTGGACCGTTTGAAGGATGACGTACAAGTTTGTGGTTGGTCTGGACAAATTACAGAAGTAGTTATCGCGGGATTAGGTTTCGTGGGATTTCATGTCATTTTCATGTCGCGCGCATTGCGTTTTTGTTGAACACAACTTCAAAATAAAAGCAATGCACATTCAGTCCATGCATGAGGTAAAATTAGAAAATACGTTTATTTTGTAATTTCTAATTAACCTTACGCGGGCCGGTCAGAATGAACCAAAGGGCCGGATGCGGCCTGCGGGCCGTAAAATGCCCAGGTCTGCATTAGAAGCTGGGTAAATTGTGGCCTTGAAGGGATGTACATGGTCAACAACAATACTTCCATAGGCTGTGGCATTCAGGAAATGATTTATTAATGGATCACAAGTGTGCCAAGACACCCCCCCCCCCCCCCCCCCCCCCCCAAAAAAAAAAAAATGCCCCCATGACCAGCCAGGACTGTTACAAGCCAAGTTGGGTCCATGGATTCATGCTTTTGGCACCAGATTTTGATTCTACCATCTGTGTGCTTCAGCAGAAATTGAGGTTCTTCAGACTAGGCTATATTTTCCAATCTTCAACTGTCCAGTGTCGGTGAGCCTATGCCCACTGCAGCATCAGGTTTTTGTTGTTCTGTAACACACATGGAATCTGAAGTGGTATTTTGCTGTTGTGGCCCATCTGCTTCCAGGTTTGACGTACGTTCTGAAATGCTCATCATCTCCCCACAGTTGTACAGGGTGGTTGAGTTATCTGAGCCTTTGTTTGGTCTGGCCACTTTTCGTTGACCTTTCTTAGCAAGTTGCTTCCATCCATAGGACTGCTGCCCACTGGATGCCTTAACCACCTCCTTTTTTTTCTTTCCCTTTCTTCCTTTTTTCCCTTTTTTTTTAAATTGCACCATTCTGACTAAACTGTAGAGGCTGTTGTGTGTGAACATCTCATGGTATCAGCAGTTATAGTGGAGCAGAGCCTCATATTTAAGAGAACATGGTTAATGCATCAACCTGATTTTTCTGATTGCTTTGACTGTACAGACAGACAGACGTCTGTACATATGAACGTGTACCACCACAGGGCACAAGGTAATGCATCTCAAACACTTGACCACCAGGTTATGACATTTGGATCTTTATTTACATAAGAGAGATGGTTTTTATCCGTCGCTTAGCTTTTTAAAAATACCCTGGGATTACTTGATAACACGTTTTATGAAAAATATTCATGTTGGTTTCATATAAGGCCAAAAGAAAAGTGTGTTTCCGGTAACATGAAATACTAAAATAAGGTCGGTAGGTAGGAAAATTTTTTTTTTTTTCCTCTTAATTTTTTTTTTTTTTTCGAAAAAATTAACACAAGTAAACATCTTACAAAATAGTATTTTGGCACAGAATCCTTTATACCACACATAATAAAATAAGTGTTTTAAATCTTTAAACGAATAAAAAAAAAACATCGTGAGAGTTCGAGTTATGATCTACGGAAGTGTATTGCTGCCACACTAAAAAAAAAAAATTGGCTTAGAATCAAGTAATTACGTGAAAAGATATTGTTAAAGTTATCACGTTTTTACAATATATCATGTAATAACATCACGTAATTTCATGATATGAAATTATTTCATGATATTTTCATGTAATAACGTGAAAACACCTTATCAAGAAATAACGTGAAAATAACATCCTAGGCTAGGCTACTTCCATTAAAAGCAGACGGCCTAGCCTAGCCTACTGTAGAACTTGGGTCGAGCAAAAACATGGCTGAATCCTGAATGACTCCTACTTGTATAACTAGGGGACTACATAGGCGGCAAAACAGTGTTTTTCCCTGCCATGGAAGTGCACTTGTATACTGAAGAGGAAGCAATTTGCATTACAGCCTTGAATGAGGATTCAAAATGGCGGCTTGGCTCAGTTTTCCCTTCCTCCTTCAGTATACAAGTGCGCTTCCATGTTTATGCAGGAGGACTGATAGAAGTGGCGAAACATTTTACTTTTTATCGTTTCTTTCACAACTTGAATGCGTTGAAACAAAAAATTATGACAAACTAACGCCGCTTACACTAAAATATCGAGGGAAATTTGTAATAAAAACTTTACGGTCGGCAATTTCGACGCGGAAATTCTCGATCGGTTGGGTTACCGGAAACACTTTTTTTTGGCCTAAAACTACTTAACCATTTTATTAGTCCACAACTTGTTGGACAGTTGAGTTTGTCATGTAAGGGCAATAGATGAATGTAAGTGCAGGAAGAGTTTTATTGAGGGCATGCTAGCAAACGGAGCCAAAATGGAGAGACCGGCAGGGTTGAGGTGAGGCACAGACAGGATATCAGAGGTAAGACAATACTCAGAATCCAAAACCACAAACACTGTGTCCAAACCAGAAAAGCGATACAAAATTCAAGGCTTTGGTAAAGTCTGTGTGTTATGGAGAGTCCTTATGTATGCGCTGTGATTTGTGCTATAATCAGTAACGGGTGCATGCTAATTAGCCTTAATGGTGTATGTGCGTGCTTTGCAATTTGCGGCTGCGAGTGCCGAGCTCCAAGGCACGTAGAATCGAAAGATGTAACCAGACAACCGATATTCGATTGTAACAATATAGTAATGATATAAAGGGAAGGCGCTGGTTCATTGCTGTCCACAAAGCACCCAGCAAAGTCGCACCATAATGCCATTTTTTCCAACAATTATTGGGATCACCATCACAAAACAATGCAGCAATTTACTGAAGTGCAGTACACTACAGTTTGATGGTTCATATGCTATAGATTTAGGCACTGCCTAAAAGCGGAGCTCCCATCTGTTTCTGGGTTGTAGAATTTTCTTACATCATAGCCAGTCTCTTTTGTTTTATTTCTTTACTGGCTAGCACTGGCCACTAGGCGGTGTGTATGACTGGTAATTACTAACACTGACCACTAGGCGGTGTGTATGACTGGTAATTACTAACACTGGCCACTAGGCGGTGCGTATGACTGGTAATTACTAACACTGGCCACTAGGCGGTGCGTATGACTGGTAATTACTAACACTGGCCACTAGGCGGTGCGTATGACTGGTAATTACTAACACTGGCCACTAGGCGGTGCGTATGACTGGTAATTACTAATACTGGCCACTAGGCGGTGCGCATGACTGGTAATTACTAACACTGGCCACTAGGCGGTGCGCATGACTGGTAATTACTAACACTGACCACTAGGCGGTGTGCATGACTGGTAATTACTAACACTGAGCACTAGGCGGTGTGTATGACTGGTGGCACACGTACAGTACACGGACAAACCACAAAAAATCGACTCGATGGGTTTACCATTTTTTCTTAGGTATGGTGCTCTGCTGGAGCTCCGCTAATATTCTATTTGGGTTGGTTTTCTGCCCTTACAAATATTTTGCTTGTACACTCGTCAGGAGCTCTGGTTTTAGACAGTGCCTAAAAATCTATATTTGAAATTCTTGAACCTGCTTGTCTGGCACCAGCAATCATGCCATGGTGAAAGTCATTGAGATCCCCCCCCCCCCCCCCCCCCAATTCTGATGTGAATATTACCCAAAGCTGCTTACCTATATCTACATGATTTTATGCATTGCACTGCTGCTAGTGCAGGGGTGGGCAATTATTATTTTTTTTTTTCCATGGGGCCACATGAGAAACAGAAAATTTTGTGGAGGGCCAGACCAAAAGCCTGAACTAAATTCTGCGTAATATTAATTGTATTTCTTTATATAAAGCAGTAAATAACATTTGTTTTTACAAGCTGCTAAGACTGGTAAGAGTATGGAAAAAACAAGGATGTCTTACAAAAAATTTAATTTATTCAATCAAATTTCCCAAAACAATGGTTAACAAAATGTGAACGTTTGTACCTTCCCCCCCCTTCTCTGTCACATTCATCCCAAAACACGATGATGACGTCATAATATTGTCTTTCTACTCCAAATATCAAGCAAGATACATCTTATAATAATGATGCCCACATTTGTAGTCCAGTCACCTCATTTGGTGTTTTTCACCGGAGATCGGCTCGGGCTCCGGCGCCTGCTGGTGACGTCACACTATGTGATTGGCTGGACTGTTTGAAGGATGACGTACAAGTTTGTGGTTGGTCTGGACAAATTATGGAAGTAGTTATCGCGGGATTAAGTTTCGTGGGATTTCATGTCATTTTCATGTCGCGCGCATTGCATTTTTGTTGAACACAATTTGAAAATAAAAGCAATGCACATTCAGTCCATGCATGAGGTAAAATTAGAAAATACGTTTTTGTAATTTCTAATTAACCTTACGCGGGCCGGTCAGAATGAACCAAAGGGACGGATGCGGCCCGCGGGCCGTAAAATGCCCAGGTCTCTTCTAGTGAGTAGGTGTACTGGTGTTGCTAATATAATGCCCAGTGAGTATATGTACTTTCACTATCCACTTTCATAGGAATACCTGTACATCTGCTCGTTTATGACCAGGTGATATATTTTTTCTAATCTTCAGCTGTCCACTTTGGATGAGCCTGTGCTCATTATGGCCTTAGATTCCTGTTCTTGGTTGACAGGAACGGAACCCACTGTGGTCTTCTGCTGTTGTAGCCAATCAGCCTCAATGTTTAATGTTTTTTTTGTGCATGCTGAGATGCTTTTCTGCTCACTGTTGTTGTAAAGACTGATTATTTGTTAGTATATCCTTCCTGGCAACTTGAACTAAGGCCCTGTCCACACGGCAACGGATTCAGGTGAATCTGATAAAATTGTTTATCGTTTCGGCCTGGCGTCCACACGGCACCGGCGTTTTGGGTGCCCCAAAACGAAATCTTTTGAGAACGGGTTCCAGAGTGGAAAGATCTGGCAACAGCGCCGTTGCGAAGTCGTCTGGATGAGTAGAACGGATTTGTTTACGATGACGTCACAACCACATGTGCTTCACGCCGGGTAGAAGTGTAACGAGCTCGATGCGAGTTGTCAACAAATCCTATAACTTGGTTCATGAAACGCGCTTACAAAATATTTTCACTGTGAATATTTATTGTGTAATGGTGCAAAGAGAGAGAGACAGAGAGAATAGCCCTTAGGGCAGAGTCAATCCCGCCAGCAAAAATAGGGAAAAAAAGGAGCAATCTCACCTCTTCAGATGTTGGTTTAAGTCCTACAATACATTCCTCAAAAAGGGCATAGAAGAACAAATTAATCCATCAACGTGTAGCATTCAATTTATTCCGGACCATTAAAGATGCCACCTTCCGCGTAGAATCATACGTCATCCTCGCCGCCATATTGGAGAGGTCAAAGCGGAGAATAAAGATGCCTCATTCATGTGCTGCGTTTAACTGTACCAACAGGTTTACCATCCAAACGAGATCACATGGGATTACCTTTCACAGGTGAGACTGGAAAAATACTTTTAATTGCATTTGGTCATTATAACGTAATTTTATGAACAGATTTTCCTGACTTTGTGGCTAATCTGAAGTCTCGCGATAATAGTTTATGCGCATGCGTCCTTACTACTTCTATTGTTCTGTGTCTCCGATGGGACCGTCTTACAGCGCACCTAGAGGTGTGGCATGTGTATTGCATCGTTTTCAGCAAGCGTTGCGTTGCCATATGTACCTGATATTTTACTGATCGTTGCCCATGTGGACGTGATGTGTATATGTATATTTTTTTAATCTCGTTGCCGTTGTCGTGTGGATGTAGCCTAATCTGATTATTTTCTTCTGACCATGCAAGAAGTTTTTCTACCCATAGAACTGTCGCTCAGTGTGTGTTTCTTTTGTTATGCATTTTTCTGTCTGTCAAATTCCCCAGAGATCAGCAGTTTATGAAATACTTTAACTAGTCGTGCCCCCGATTTATGATGCTCACATTAACTGAGGCTCCTGTCCTGTATCGGTATTTTTTTTAAAAATTTTTTTCCTTGTGCTGCTGTCCCATGATTGGCTAATTAGATAGCTGTATAAATGTGTAGTTATGTGTGTTCCTAAAAAAGTGGATAGTGAATGTACACATACAAGTCTCCTGTGTTAATTTTGTAAAAGACACCCATGAAAAGTATTTAAAAAAGGATTGTTTCAGTTAAGAGTTCTGCAATGTCACAAAGGGACAGTCTTTCACACATGGTGCAGATATGCAGGCCTGCATTTTTATATACACAGCAATTTTTCTCAAAAGGAGAATCCCCTTTCTACAACCCCAATTCCAAAAAAATATTTGACACTGTGGAAACTAAATAAACCCAGAATGCGATAATTTGTAAATCATGGAAAACCCTATATTTCATTGAAAATAGTACAAGGCCAACATATCAAATGTTGAAACTGTGGAATTTTTTTTTTTTTTTAAATCTACGCTCATTATCCCCTGCTGGCTGAAAAGCCCAAAGGGGGATTATGTTCTGGCGATTTCCGCCTGTCCATCCCGGGAAGGGCGCTGACCTTCTGAAATCAACTCCTCTCACAATTTTTGGAGGAATTTCACAAAACTTGGCAGGATTCTTTTGTCATATGTTGGGTAATACGCATATTGTAATTTTGTTAAATTGGGTCACGTTTTACCAGTTACAGCCCTTGATGAACAAAATTATACTTTGACAATTTCATGAGTGTGTTTTCCTTTTGAAATCAACTCCCCTCTCAGTTTTTGGAGGAATTTCACGAAACTTGGCAAAAGGCTTTGTGGGTAGTACGCATATTTTGTTCAATTTGGTCACATTTTACCAGAGTTGTGGCCCTTGATTAACAACTTTGTACTTTCACAATTTCATGAATGTGTGCTTGCCTTCTGACATCAACTCCTCTCACAATTTTTGGACGAATTTCTCGAAACTTGGCAAAAGGCCTTGTTATATGACGGTAATACGCATATTGCGATTTAATTTTGTTTTTGAAAATTTTACCAGTTTTGATCCTTGATTTAAATGACTTGTACTTTGACAATTTCATGAGGGTGTATGTTTTTATGAAATCAACTCTGCTCACAATTTGTGGAGGAATTTCACCAAACTTGGCAAAAGGCTATGACAGTTATATGCATATTGAAATTTTGTTTAAATTGGGCAAATTTTACCAGAGTTATGCCCTTGATTATTAATAAACTTGTACAACCCTGATTCCAAAAAAGTTGGGACAAAGTACAAATTGTAAATAAAAACAGAATGCAATGATGTGGAAGTTTCAAAATTCCATATTTTATTCAGAATAGAACGTAGATGACACAACAAATGTTTAAACTGAGAAAATGTATCATTTAAAGAGAAGAATTAGGTGATTTTTAAATTTCATAACACATCTCAAAGTTGGGACAAGGCCATGTTTCCCACTGTGAGACATCCCCTTTTCTCTTTACAACAGTCTGTAAACGTCTGGGGACTGAGGAGACAAGTTGCTCAAGTTTAGGGATAGGAATGTTAACCCATTCTTGTCTAATGTAGGATTCGAGTTGCTCAACTGTCTTAGGTCTTTTTTGTCGTATCTTCCGTTTTATGATGCGCCAAATGTTTTCTATGGGTGAAAGATCTGGACTGCAGGCTGGCCAGTTCAGTACCTGGACCCTTCTTCTACACAGCCATGATGCTGTAATTGATGCAGTATGTGGTTTGGCATTGTCATGTTGGAAAATGCAGGGTCTTCCCTGAAAGAGACGTCGTCTGGATGGGAGCATATGTTGCTCTAAAACCTGGATATACCTTTCAGCATTGATGGTCTCTTTCCAGATGTGTAAGCTGCCCATGCCACACGCACTAATGCAACCCCATACCATCAGAGATGCAGGCTTCTGAACTGAGCGCTGATGATAACTTGGGTCGTCCTTCTCCTCTTTAGTCCGAATGACACGGTGTCCCTGATTTCCAGAAAGAACTTCAAATTTTGATTCGTCTGACCACAGAACTGTTTTCCACTTTGTCACAGTCCATTTTAAATGAGCCTTGGCCCAGAGAAGACGTCTGCACTTCTGGATCATGTTTAGATACGGCTTCTTCTTTGAACTATAGAGTTTTAACTGGCAACGGCGGATGGCACGGTGAATTGTGTTCACAGATAATGTTCTCTGGAAATATTCCTGAGCCCATTTTGTGATTTCCAGTACAGAAGCATGCCTGTATGTGATGCAGTGTTGTCCAAGGGCCCGAAGATCACGGGCACCCAGTATGGTTTTCCGGCCTTGACCCTTACACACAGAGATTCTTCCAGATTCTCTGAATCTTTTGATGATATTATGCACTGTAGATGATATATTCAAACTCTTTGCAATTTTACACTGTCGAACTCCTTTCTGATATTGCTCCACTATTTGTCGGTGCAGAATTAGGGGGATTGGTGATCCTCTTCCCATCTTTACTTCTGAGAGCCGCTGCCACTCCAAGATGCTCTTTTTATACCCAGTCATGTTAATGACCTATTGCCAGTTGACCTAATGAGTTGCAATTTGGTCCTCCAGCTGTTCCTTTTTTGTATCTTTAACTTTTCCAGCCTCTTATTGCCCCTGTCCCAACTTTTTTGAGATGTGTTGCTGTCATGAAATTTCAAAATGTCTTACTTTCGACATTTGATATGTTGTCTATGTTCTATTGTGAATACAATATCAGTTTTTGAGATTTGTAAATTATTGCATTCTGTTTTTATTTACAATTTGTACTTTGTCCCAACTTTTTTGGAATCGGGGTTGTACTTTGGCAATTTCATCAAGGTGTGCTTGCTTTCTGAAGTCCTCTTCCCTCACAGTTTTTATCCCCCACTGGCTGAAAGGCCCGAAGGTTGATTGTCATGTCTGTCTGTCTGTCTGTCCGTCCGTCCATACTAGGAAGGGTACTCCCCTTCTGAAATCAACTCCTCTCTCAATTTTTGAAGGAATTTCATGAAACTTGACAGGATTTTATGTCAGTAATATGCATCTTGCAAATTCATTCAATTCAATTGCATTTTACCAGAGTTATGGAATAGTTGCTAGCAGGGGATACTGTGCTCTCAGAGCACACCCGTAGTGCAGCGTCAGCTGAGGGCCTGAAGGTCACAGGCATCCAGGGGTTAGTTTTCAGCCTGGTCTCTTACATACTTTGAATTCTCCAGATTGTCTGAATCTTTTAGTATGTACTATAGATGATGCAATTTTACATTCAGGAATCTTATTCTTAAATTGTTGCACTGTTTGCCCATGCAGTCTTTCACAGAGCGGTGAACCCCTCCCAATCTTCTGAGACACTCGCCCTCTCTGCGATGCTCTTTTTTTAATTTATTTATTTATTTATTTTTATTCCCAATCATGTTACTGACCTGTTGCCAGTTAACCAAATTTATTTTATTTTTTTTTAAATAAACATTACACAACTTTTTTAGTCTTTTGTTGCCCCTTTCCAACTTTTTTAATGTGTTGCTGACATCAAATTCAAAATGAGCATAAATTTTTCATAAATCAATAAAATTTCAGTTTCAACATTTGACATGTTGTCTTTATACTATTTTCAATGAAATGTAGGGTTTCCATGATTTTTGCAAATCTTCACATTTTGTTTTCATGTTTTACACGTTGTCCTAACTTTTTTTTCGATTTGGAGTTGTATGTTGTACATGCATATTGACCACTATGCCTGCGAAATACCAAGAGAGTTAAAAATGAACAATTTAATGCTTTCACATAGTCTTTAGCCTTTTAAGCTGATCTGTTCGTATCAACCACGTAGGTAGACCCTAGGGTTAGCATAGCAGCACTTTTTGACTGTGTCTTTGGACTCTGCCTTTCACCTTTACCTCCACCATTCTTTTTGTGCTTCGCGTGACCATTGCCCATTTCACGACCCTGCCTTTGTCTTACGTTTTTGAACCGTTTGCCTGCCTGTATGTAAATAAACACACTTCCTGCAGTTATCATTATTCACCTGCTTACATCACACACAAAGCTATACGCGCCTGTTCCCACCAGAGATGAACAATAAGTAATCAAGTCCGCAGTTAAGTTAATACGCGTTATAATAAAACGAGGGCTTAAAGGCAGAGAGAAATGCCTTTTTTCTTTCTTTCTTTCCTCGCTAAATCAGAATAGCAGTTAAATTCAGTGAGGTTTATTGAGTCCCTGGACAGAGGCAACTATTCTCTAAATCACACGGTAGCGGATATATTCACAGATAAAAGCTGAGTAAATTTAACCCTTTTAGAACCACCTGCCAAGCAACTGGAAGTAGCCGACTGGAGCCACGTGACGCCAAGAGTGTATGTCGGCTACGAACAGCAGCATAAGCGACCAAAGTGAGCAGCCATTTAGTGAGGGAGAAAACTCAAGTTTTAGTAGTTTTTCCGCCAGCTCAAGTTGATGACAACGTACTGACAGTAGTGGCCAGCAATAGGGAAGGAGAGAGAGGTATCGAACCGTACCGATTCAAGCCAGAATTGTCTGAGTGCGGGGTCAGTGACAATGATGCACCTTAAGTTTTGATTTGATTCACGGCTTCAGCCGGCCTTTAAGCGCTCAGAACTCGGCCACTGGCGGTCCCAGCAAAGCCAAATTTTGCAGGCACCTCCCTCTACATGATCCCCTATGAACCAGCACGGGCACGGCCTGGTAGGACCGCACCTTGGGATGTTATTTGCCCTGGCATGAACTCTGCTCCGCACCTTGGGTTTCTATATGATGCATGGTTACTTTAAAAATTCATAACTTGGCGAGGGAAGCTTGCAGCGAGGTGAAATTTCGCAGGCATGTACCTCTCCCCGTGCCCTCGTGAACCAGCACGGACACGGCTCGCTAGGACTGTATTTCAGGACATTTATTCACCCTGGCACGAGCTCACCTCTGCACCTTAAGGGGTTTGGATGACTGGAAGTTGAAGATGCATTCCTCAAGTTAGCAGTATTACAGTATGTTGGAAACAAAATGCTTTGCAGTTCATTGTAGCAAAGTCTTGACTAATTAGTGATTTACCTTTTTATGTTTCGGGAAAAGGAATAGGGCCACTCCCTCCACGGCATGTGTGTTGCTGCACCCAGCAGCGATATGTTGCTTTCCGGGCGCTTTCCCTTTTTATTTTTTTCCCTCTCCCCCTTCTCCATAACAATCATAAATTGTAATTTAACGACTCGTCTCTCTTTCTACATTGTGTTCTGTCTCAAGTTTCCGTCAAAATGAATGTAATCTAGCAGAGTGTCGGACAGAAGCTACACTGTGTGGATGTCGGTGGAAAAACTGCCGGTAAGACAACTTGCACTCGTGACGTCATGCGAAGGCCTGCTAATAATGGCGACGTTGGTACTGGAATTCCCTTGGCGGGGAATTTAAACTTGATAAATTCTGAATGTTCCCAACATTTACGATGTGGGTTTCAATGGTCAGTTTTCATTATTGAGACTAGTACTATTATTATCCAAGGGGGAAAGGGGTGCATTTCTCTAGGCCTTTAACTAGCCTAGCTTGGGTGTTGGTCACGAACAGTTATTGAGGACGGTGATCAAAAGATCAATAAAGGATGAAATGAATGCTGATGCTGCTAAACTTAACATGTAGTTAAAGCATACCGGCAGCATTTTTATACCCCCTGCCCTGTGATGTGACACAAATGACTGATTTGCAACACATGAATGAACTGAATGGTGAAGATTTAGAAAACATAGCGAGTCAGTGGGTGGACATTGATACACCGGTGATCTTTCATTTTCATAATGGGTGAAACCCTCGTCTCCGTTTGTGATCCTTTAACTCAGTCAATGACCTGTGATCATGACTTGGAAGGAGAAATTTGTGATGAGAATGTGCCAAAAATTTTGCATATAATTTGAGTGGTGTGACAAGTGGGTCCATTTCAGCATTACCAACTTTTTGGTACAGCAATCTCTTTGGACTTCCCCCAGGGAGTTCCTTATGGAGGGGTTACAGATTATTTACAATTGAAACACATCAGTTATGGGCGCATATATATATATATATATATATATATATATATATATATATATATATATATATATAAATATAAAAAAAATTTTTTCCCCCTCCAGCAGTGTGGTCAGCCCTCCAATCTCGACATCCCTTTAGTTGTGCTGCCCCCCCCCCCCCCCAATAGCAGTTCCTGTCTACAATGAAGCACAGTGCTGCATCACAGGGCGTGCGCTTCCATGGTGTCCATTTTCTTTCTGTCCACCTTTTAGCACCATTCACAGGTCCTACGTCCTTGTGTGGCTTTCATATTTATGTCTCTGGGGTTAGCAATGGCCACGGGCAGGTGCTGTTCTGTCTGCCTGACATTTCTGCTGGGACACCCACTAATCTCAGGTGGTGTTTACATTAGACCGTATCAGCGGATCATCAGATTAACGGTTTTAAAACGATTCGCGTGCACACAGCAATGCCAATACACGGATACGCTAATCACATGACTAATTAGATGGCACGTCACATGATCCCAGTGCATATCGGGCATGCGCAAGTCACTCACCACTTGCAAGTGGAAGGATGGCAAGCGAACACCTTCTCCAGCAGATAAACACACCTGGCTGTGATGTTCATGTTCTCACTGAGTTTAAGCGCCTGAAGGAGGTCAATAAGTTGAAATGTGTAAATAAACCTCAGTGCGGCTCAGCGCTTCCTCCTGCGCTCCAAATCACTTCGCCCTGAACAGCGAGTGCCCTCTGGAGGGTGCGCACTCCGGCCCTGCGCAGCTCACAGAGCGCGCGAGTGAAGCGCACGAGCAGTGATTCGGGACTGAGCCGCTGTGTGTCGTTTCCTGTAGTCCGCGCCGTTTTTCAGCAGTCGCGTCACATGACCAACGCCAGCGAATCAGGAAGGTGGATGTCACAGTGACGTTGTCCAATGACGACGTCAGCTAGAGCTCAGCACTGCGTTTCCTCGTTCCTCAATGTTTACACAGCACCGGATCAGATACGAACTGGGTTGAATACGTGGGCCCTGGCGGATTCAAGTTGTTCCGCCTGTGGAGTCGTTTCCCGGCGTTTTAATGTGAACGGACAGTGCATCCACGACGAAAACGAGATGGATATGGTCTAATGTAAACACCACCTCAGTCTTACACAGCTGGGCAGTGAGCTTCTCCATAAACAATTTGTGTCGGGGGTTTTGATGTCTTGTTTGGACGATCTCCCAGTGCAGACGTTCAGCAATTGTGGTAGTTATGTCCAGAAAGTTTTTTTTTTTTTTTTTTTATATATATATATAAAAGTCCAGCGTGTCAATGAAACGTCTTGTTACATGCTACAATACTCCAACAGTTGGTGAAACAACTCGACTTCACCAATTTGTTATATGCTTCAACTGCAGTAGGGCATGCAACATTTTTCACAGTACAGTTCTTGTCTACTTTTGACTGTCCTTCAGATAGTATTACCTGACAAGGCCCAGTGAATTGTGGAGCATACAGACACCTCTTGTGTATCCATCTACTTCTTAAATGGAAAAGGGTCCTCTCTGATCCATTTTATGGCTCCCTTGGGGATATTTGGTCCAGAGCATTCGGCCTGTTTTGAGGCGACGCGGTGGTGAAGCGGTTAGCACGGTCGCCTCGTAACAAAATGATTCCGGGTTTGAACCTCACAGCCAATGGGGGGCCTTCTCTGTCGAGTCTTGCATGTTCTCCCCGTCTTTGCTTGGGTTTCCTCTGGGTGCTCCAATTTCCTCCCACAGTTGAAAGACATGCAGCTTAGGGAAAAATACCCACCCACTGGGGTTGTATAAGCCAGTGCATACTTGGCGCTGGTCCCAAGCCTGGATAAATTGGGCAGGGTTGTGCAGGAAGGGCATCCGGTGTAAAAGCCTATGCTGAATCAAATATGCAGCTCATGATCCACCGTGGTAACCCCCTAACGGGAGCAGCCGACAGAAGAAGCATTCTGCTTGTTTTGGGTGCAGCCTCAATATGTCCAAGCTCTAGAGTGTACCTGTACAAAGTCAAGATACACAACAAAATTCAGTGCACTGCCTTACAAAACAGTCCTCAGATATGTATATTACAGATTTTGCATAAAAGATTCAAGATTGACAAACATGAAATATGTGTAGACATAAGGGTTTACAAGTACACATAACGATTTATAAAATATAGACAATATTTACAAATGTATAGACATTCACAGAACTCAACATTATGCTTGAGAAAAGTGAAACTGAGCTGTGAAAAGCTCAGTCTGTCTATGAAAAGCCTGGGACTTGTATAAAAGTTATCCCCATAGAGGTTTTATCCAGTTCCCAGGTAAACTGGATTTGAGAGAGCCATAAGCAGGCCTAGACATTAAGCATTTACCACTGGTGGCCCATTGGGCCAGTGGAATTGAAAAGCTACTGGCCCAAATGGAAAATGTGGTGGCCCGAATGCGCGCGGTACCCGAACCACAGCTGCCAAGCCACTGCAAGCACCACAGGTCCTTGCACAAAGAGGGGGGTCTGGGGGCCTTCCCCTGGAAAATTTTGATTTTTCAATTCATATTCGTGCATTCTGGTGCATTTTAAGGTGAAATTAATGAAAAGATTTATTCATATTTTGCTAACATTTATTATATCTTTGTTTGTTCACATTGATATCTTATTGTTTGCATTTCTTGTTCTATCAATTTCTTAGTTACATTTAAAAATTCTTTGTTCTTGTTCTCTGTTCGTTTAACACATGCTGTTGATTACTGTTTTACATTAACAATTGTTTGTATAAGTTTTAGAATAAGCTAAGTTTTGCCTCACCATGCAGCTAACTTGTTTATAGAATAAGCTTTGCCTGTAACCCACCCTGTGTGATGTAGACATATTTTCCTTTTTTGTCATGGTTTCAACTTTGGCTCATATTCTCAACATTGTAGATATTCTTATAGAAATACAATGAACTTTTTATATACACCTTGATATAATAGCCACAAGACACACACAGGCCAGTCCCAAGTCTGGATGAAAGGTGAGGGTGGCATACTAACCCTTATCATGCTGGATTTAAGTGGGCATTTTTATTGCCTATGAAGAAGTTTTATTTCTTAATTAATAAAATATCATGAGAATCACTGACAAACCATACATTTCCTGAAAGGGTGGACTTTGGGGAATAATCTAGTGAGATTTTTGCAAAGCCTTACCTGCTCGGGGGTGATTTATAACCCTAATTACCTGTTAATTAGCTAATGAACAGGTATGCTCAGGTGAGCCAAAAAGGGGTGAAATGTTTGGGTTTTTTTTTTAATAAGACAAGATATAAACACCAAATTTTCAGGATATGTCCTTGGGGGAACTAGTAGTAAATTTTTGCAAATTCAGCTCATTTGCATAAACCGTTGCCATGGCAACAGCAGATACCCTAGCAACTGGGGGTATACTGGGTTTAGCATGGTCTGGTTGTACCAGAGAGGGTTAGAATAGTTATTATTTTTGTTGTAATGAACTAATGTAGACCTAGTTTGGCTATTTTTGATAGATTTCATTATCTTTGGATATTTGAATAATATAATATATGGGATCAGATCTAATTTACCACATTATTTTCTCTGTTCTTCTATTTCAGTCATAGCAACCAACATTTATACTTAATTCTTTAATCACTAAAAGTTGATACATGTGTAGCCATATTTCTTGGCAGTGTATCCTGAAATTTTGATATTAATATACAAAGTCTAAACGATTTTACACCATCTGAAGCTAAAGCGCGTGTGTTGAAATGCTGTTTTACGATTTGGCGAGTTGTAAACCGAGCTTGACGTCGCGCGCTCTGATTGGCTGCCGAGTTCAAAATGAAGCCGTTCGTTAACACCTGATAGTTAATTTATGCATGATCGTATTTAAACTGTTTACCTGGCCTTTGGCCAGGTTGGGGAGCGTGGAGTTTGAACATATTTCTATTTGAATTTCACCGTTCTGATGGTCTCCTTGCCGCAATCGTCTTCGTCTACAAGATGCTATTTTCCCACCAAAATGACGCTTCCAAACAGCGCTGAACATCTCCGAAGATGCACGAAGACGACACACTCCTGCCGCGGAGCGGAGCGTGACGAAAACAAAGATGGCGGACCTCGTATCGAAAAGGTGCATTTTACGAACAATTTCTTCACAATTCTGGGTAAAATATGAGTAATAAAATTTAATTTGTATCAAAAACGTACTAGCCCGCCCGGGCCACTGTTTGGCCGAATTTAGTGGCCCGAACTGGCCCGAAAGACGTAAAAAACACCACCGGGCCATCGGGCAAGTGCTAATGTTGAGCCCTGCATAAGGCTGTCATAAGATGGTCCATTCCCACTTGTTTTTCCAGTGTACACAAAGTTGTTGTGTAGCCGTTAGAGGAGTCCGCTAACACACAGCTTGAACTCTCATTTTGTCAGCTTGTCCTTCATATAGACCCCTTTCACATGACGTCACCGCGCCGCGAGATTTTGTTAGGCGCCGTATTGGAAGACCAAGTACATGCACTCACAATATAAAACAAAGTACGAGCGAGAGTAAAGTGACACGATGGATGATAATTCTGGTTATGTGAGTACATTACCAGTTGCAGAAAGGGCACGGTATGTGGAGAAACTGGCTGTGATTGATGGGTTTGACCCATATGATAAGACTCGGGGCAAGGGAGATTGGAAACATAAGGAGGACCTGACACCAATTCTGCCATCTGTTTGCTACCCAGACATTGTAAACTATTTGTTGTTTACACCCAGTGCCTACACTCAGTGTTCGAACTATGCCGATATTTTCGGGGGGTCCCTTTTTTTCCCTTGGGGAGGGGGGGTGCTTGCGCTTGTCTCGGAGCGCAGATCTCCAAACACATGAGAAGCCTATCTTGTGCACATATCACGTGGACTCCACACCTCCACACACGCATCGCGTCTGAAGTCATAACTCATCAGGGGAAATCGTGTCCGCATTGGCATGTTCAAAAAACAACCTCGCGTCAACAATGATACCACACGCAAGAAAAAAAAAAAAACAGGCAGGCTACTCAACAACCAACCTGGCAGCAGCGAGCAAGCCCCAAACCATCCTAAATTATTATTATTATTAAATTGTAGAAGTCTGGGAGGCTTGCTCCTCATACAGTTATCAACTTGGGGCCAATTTAGCATGTTTTAAATCTGAATTTCTTGCGTTTGCTTACCTCAAAGTGTCCGCAGATCATGCACAGACTTATCCATTATATCCACAGTTTTTTGCCAAGTCTCACACAGGTTTCTTTCAAGTCTACTGTTGGGCCAATAAATCATAAATAAAACAGCTCAGATTTGTTTAAGTCGTTTGCCACTCCACTTTATTCTCGTGGGTTCACATACCGCTGCCGTTATTATCCCCTTATCACGAGTTTGTTGGTCTTCCAAAATGGGGCAGGGTCTGTTTACTTCCGGTTTCGGGTGACGTCAGTGAAAGGGGTCTATACTGGGTCATTCCAGATTTAGCTGATGTTGCCACTATTCTCTCATGTACTGCAAGCTCTGTTCTTGCACAGTCATATTCCTGGCAGGCAGCAGGTATCTCATTGAGAAGTGATCTGGTGTGAAACAGCTTGTCATGGTCTGGTGTCCCCTTCTTCCTGTTGTTCGCCACACCTACAGTCACTCATGAATGTTCCAGGAAAGTCTTAAGTCTCCATATATGGGGGAAATTAAGTTTTTTTTAGCAAAAGTACAACTTGATTTATAAAACATCTCCATTATTGCCACTTCTTTGTAAACAAACAGTCATCGTCTCTCCCACTCATGGCTAACTTGTCTGGTGGTTCACTTGATGCATGTGATTGCCCTTACATGTGTTCCTTTAAATGATCTTTGTGCTGGGACCATGAGTGATTTTAATATTGTTTTTTTTTTTTTCAAAGGCATTCTTAAAATCTTTCTGAAAAAAATATTTAAGCTAATTATGAGAGAACTTTGAAGACCTTTTTCCAAAAAAGTGGTAATTTCCCCTATGTATGGATACTTTTGTATGAAACTACCCTGTAATTCACACCCTAACTCATTCGGATTTATTTTTGTTTTTTTTTTGGGTTCCTTTTTTCAGAAGTTTTCTTGATTTGTGTTAGTCTGGAGCTTCAAGCCGTTCAACATTGCACTGACCTAAGGGACGCTACCTCTCAAGACCGATAGTCAGGCCTAGCATCTAGGAAGAGCAAAGCGGGTTCCATCCGGGCCGTAGCACAGTGGACTAGCTTTTTACTCTCTCTTACAGATGATCAAGGGGGATCAATCCAATCTGCATGTTTTTGTAGACTTGGAGAAGGCTTATGATTGGGTATGCCAAGGGTTTCTGTGAAAGGTACTTTGGGAGTATGGGTCACTATGGGCCCGGGACGCTTCTGCATGCTGTTAGATCCTTGTACACTTGGAATGAGAGCTGTGTTCGCATGCTCGGCATTTGTCAGATCTATTCATTGTGGATGTTGGACTTGTCAAGGCTGAATGTTGTCTCTGCTCCTGATTTATGATGTGATATGGACAGGTTTTCAAGGAGCTGTGGTCAGGAAGCAGTGTTTTAGTCAAGTCACTAAACATCGAGTCGGGGTCCAGTCTCAAGTCCAAGTCATTAAAAATTTGTCGAGAACAAGACCGCAACCGCACCGTTTGACTGTGGCTGTTTTAGCGCCATTAACATTAGTTTGTTCCTGAACATGACGTATGAACAGGTGAATGTATATTCTCTTTGTCAGGGAGTGCGAAGTATTCTGTCAGAGATGGTTGGGAGATGGCTGTACGTGCAAAAGGCGTGTTTTCATACAAGTGAAGACAGGTAAACAAACCAGAATGGCAGACAAAATCATAAAATGGTGAAACAGGCGGTTGAGCAAGGCACAAACGGGCTTTTGTAGATTCGGCAGAATCGAAGACGAGAAACAGGAAATCAGGGCTCAGGAAACCAAACAAGGAAATAAGTCTCGGTAATGCCCTGGATTTGAGTACTACAAGCCTGTCAGAAAGGCATCCAACAAGGTGGTCGCATTTCTGTTTTTTGAGGAAGATGTCCTCCTGGCACAGTCACAGGAGGGCCTCCAGCACTCACTTGAACAGTTTGCATCAGAGTGTGATTTGGTTGGAATGTGGAACAACATCTCCAAACCTCAGGTCATGGTTATCTCCTAGAAAAGGATAGCATGCTTCCTTCACATGAAGGGGGAGTCTTTCCCAGGTGGAGGGGTTCAGTTATCTCAGGGTCTTGTTCATGAAGGTTGGGAAAAGGGCCTGTGAGACTATTATGTGGGTACAGCTTCTGCAGCGATGCATACATTGGTGGTGAAGAGGGAGCTGAGCCACAAGCTCTTGATTTATAAGTCAGTCTACATCCCTACTCTCCTCCATAATCATGAACATTGGCTCATGAGTGAAATGACTCCGCATTGAGAGGAGCCAGTTGAGGTGGTTTGGGCACCTAGTAAGGATGCTCACTGGGTGCCTCCCTTTAGAGGTGTACCCGGCACGGCCAGCTGGGGCCAATCCAGGATTTGCTGGATGGATTACATCGCTGAAGTCCATTTCACATTCGAAATCTGTTCTTGTATGATGTAAAAACATGGAATATTTCCCCACTCAGTCTTCCATAATGGAAAAGTAACACATTGTATATTCCCACCTGACTGTGTGTAATGGAATGCTCCAGAGCGCCAGCCTCTTGTGAGACGTGAACCATGAAAGACCGGATATCGCCTATAAATCACAAAGCGGCTAGTCCACTTGTGCGTGCTTAAGGCTGATTTATACTTCTGTGCAAAATCTACACCGTAGGTACAGTGCAATAGTCCTGTAGCCTGATGGACACACCCCCTTTTTTTTCCCTCACCACACTTTGTTTCAATATGATGACGATATGCATATAGACCCCTTGTGCATGACATCACGCATCACATGATAATTACAACTGGGGGTCAGATGGGCACCATCGTTTGTGTAAGTAAGGCTTAATCTGTCTTAAATATGGTTCATTTTTGCGCTGTTTTTGGTTTAAATCGTTCAAATAGAGAAATAAAATATTACCGTCTCCTTGCTGTCAAGAAAAATATTAACAAAGAGAAGCATATGCTTCAAGAACAGTGAAGAAATTAGTGGTTAACAAGAATACGATGGGAGGAGCTAAGCCTGAAAACTCCAGAGAAATCCATGATTGTATTTAAAATGTATTTAAAAAAATAGGAAGTTGGAAGTGAGTATGGAAGAGTTTGCTTAAGAATCTAATTTTATTTTTTTCTCCTCGCTTTAGAGTTAGCTTCTTCATGAAAGTGTTTGATTTTCTTACAGGTGAAGCAGCTTCCTTATTTGACACGGAAAACCCAGATTGGTTTCAAACAACTCAGACATAACTCAGTAAAAAAGCTCAACAAGGAGCGACATGCACAATATATCCTGAAAGAACAGAAAAGATTAAGAGCAGGGAGTGAAGCTTTTTTCTTTTATCAGAGGAACCCAGTCCTGTGCAAAATATCAACACGGAGCCAGAGTGTAGTAATGAACCGACAGTTCGAGTGTTGTACACAAACAGACAACTTTACAACAGTTGCATGCATGTGAAATGGAAATAAATCGACTAAAGCAGGAAAAGCTATTTTGGATAAAATTGTCTGTTGCACACATCAACCTGTGACTCAGTTGTGCTTTTTGAATAGAATAAATGAAGAGGAAACTGAACGTTACTCGTTTATTGAAATTATTATTATTACAAGGGTGATTTTATAGTTACTTATGACTATAACTACAATTGGGATGTGCTGATTGTTAGTGTTTGTAATTATTGTACCATCCACCATTAGATAAAATTAAAATAGTCTTACAACATTGAAAGTCTAGAGTAAGATATACATGTTATTTACCAGCTGGGAGGTCTGTATTGTGAAATATCACGACCGAGGTCTTGAAAGTACTGAGCGAGGCCCTCTGGGCCGAGGTCGGTATTCAAGGCCGAGGTCACGGTATTTCACCATACGGACCGACCTCATCTCATCTCATTATATCTAGCCGCTTTATCCTGTTCTACAGGGTCGCAGGCAAGCTGGAGCCTATCCCAGCTGACTACGGGCGAAAGGCAGGGTACACCCTGGACAAGTCGCCAGGTCATCACAGGGCTGACACATAGACACAGACAACCATTCACACTCACATTCACACCTACGGTCAATTTAGAGTCACCAGTTAACCTAACCTGCATGTCTTTGGACTGTGGGGGAAACCGGAGCACCCGGAGGAAACCCACGTGGACACGGGGAGAACATGCAAACTCCGCACAGAAAGGCCCTCGCCGGCCGCAGGGCTCGAACCCGGACCTTCTTGCTGTGAGGCGACAGCGCTAACCACTACACCACTGTGCCGCCCTCAGACCGACCTTAAGCTGGTAAATAATATATTTTTTTTTCTTTACCAAATTCTAACAGAAAACGAGAGCGCCCGAAAGGGAAAACCGAGCCGCCATTTTGAATCCTCATTCACGGCTGTAATGCAAATAGCTTTCTCTTCGGTATACAAGTGCACTTCCATGGCAGGAAAACAACATTTAACTTCATTTTGCTCGACCAAAGTTATACAGTATTATGACCTTTTATATTCCATAAATAAAGCCATGTGGTGAAACTTTGAAGAAGAGATTGTACTGGTTTAAAGTTTTTACCTAACGTAATATTATTACCTAACGTAATATGTTAGGGTAACATGGTCCAAAATGGGCCTCATTTAACTAATGAGATCAAACTGTTAGCAAGTTAGAGGTTTTTAGCTTTCTCCTGAAATGTTTTTTTGTTTTGTCTTCCTCAGGGTAGTAAAACTCGCTTTCGCTGTGAACACTGTCGTTATCACTATCCATGATGTAAAATTAATGCTATTATGCTGAGAAATGCTGGCAAAAATGTATAAGATTTTTGATAATCTTATAAATAAATCTTTATAAAAAAGATAAATGTTGATTAAAAATTGCTGCTATGTTTGTTGTTGTGAACGAGCGAGTTGCCAGAGGTCCGTAACCAGGGTCTGTAACTGGGGTCTGTACTGTAGGATACAGGCCCACTTGCCAGCCAATCAGAGCGCAGGATTTGATGGAAACAGGACCCTGAAAAAATTAATTATTTTACAAATAACACTTCAGATATTGTTTTAACAATAATAAGTATCAATGTATAAATGATAGAATGTAATTAGCTCTGTAACTAGATGTCCTTGGGGTTGCTGAGACATGGAGGGCCAGGAATATGATCTAGCCCAGAGTTCAGGTAGGAGTCCTTTGAGAGTAAATGCTTTTGCAACCTTCTGTTAAGCCCGTCATACTTATTCGGAATTAGCAGGAATCAAGCAGAACCAGCCGGAATGAAAAAATTTTCAAAATTTGTGCTACATTCGGGCGGGAATTTCAAACTGACCAACATTCTTAGAGCTTTGTAAGAATGCCGTTCGAGTGCTTAGAATGTGCTTTGAACCCGCCTCGAATGATTCTTGTACATTTCGGGCGTATTAGCTTTCGAATGCAGTTCAGATGTAGTTGGAACACCGTAGGAATAGCTAGAATGCTGTTAGAATGCAGTAAGAATATTAAGAATGCACTTCGAATGCTGTACGAGTGTGGCTCGATTGCTGCCCAAATACCACCCGAAGTCTGGTTGGAAGGTGCCTCGAATGCTGTACGAATTCACCTCAAATGCAGTCAGAACGCTCCCGGAATAGCCGCTGAATGTTTCGAACGTCTAAGAATTCAAAGAGAATGCACCTTGAATACTTAGAATGTACTTCGAATGTGCTTAGAATGTAACACGAATGTCCTGAGTGTACCAAGAATGCCACCGGAATGGTCCCCGATAGGGTATAAAGCGCTGCCGAATCTAGCATTTTCATCAGTCTCAGCCCAGACACCATAGAGTATGAACCCCCTGGACCATGTTGCTTTGCTCCAGATTGCTGTCCTCCAGGAAGACCTGCTTGAAAGAGATGTGGAGAACGCTAGGAGGAGAAAACCCAGAAGGTATCAGACCTGACCATGGCCGCGGCCGGTGGTGAAGTTCTTGACCTTGGCTCCCTTCATGCCGCCAAGGAAGATGTGAGAAACTTGGGGAAACTTTTTTAAAATGATGGACAAAAGGTTGTTGAGCAGGCGGCAACTCAATGCAGACTGAAGTTCCAGCGGCAGCTAGCCGCATTTTTTATGCGATTTGGTGGCGTTCTGAATTACGTCCAGACTCCTCCGAGGGCCAATCCGGGACGTTCCGACTGCATTCGAGATGTATTTGAGCGGCAATTGAAATATTCAGACGGCATTCGAAGTGCGTTCTAGCTGAACTATTTTAATGTCGGAAATAAAATTCCGGCGGCAATTGAAATGCACTCGAGGTGCATTCTGGCACATTCGGGACATTCTGGCAGGATTTGAAGTGGCTTGCCATTTTGATTTTTCCCTCAAACGCGATCAGAATGTTTCGAATGCTGTTGGAATGCCTTAACATTTTAGAATGCAGTTAGAATACACTTTGAATGCCGTTCGATATTTCTCCTCTTCAGATGCACCTCGAATGTTTTGAGCATGAGCAAAACATTCGGGCCAGCCACAAGAATGGGCCCGAATGTTTGGAATGCAGTCAGAATTTTTAGAATGCACTTCGAATATCCCGGAATGAAGAATTTTCATTCAGACAGCATTCCAGCTCATTCCACCTCTAGTGTGACTACCCTATTACCAAAAGCTGATGTCGGGGGGGATTCTTGACACACAGGTTTTCCTGCTTTTGTAGGTTTTTTTTTTTTTTTAAAGAAACTTCTTCCGTGTTGGGACTCTGGGGGGGAGAAAGTATATTCCAACATGTAGTTAATGCTAGGCCACAAATTTGCCCTGTCACTCCAGTAGTTTGGAGGAATTTTGTATGGATCATAACCATTAATAAACTAATTTCCACGTATATCTATCCTTCACTTGTTTCTTGCTAAGATTATCCAAGTAATCCGGTAGTAGAGCTTTTTTAGCTGTAGTTTTCTTCGGACGACAGCAGTGGGTGTCCGGCATCTTCACTTCACAGGCGATTTGCTCTAAGACAATGAGGGAGGCTCAGCCTCCTCTAAAAATGACGAACATGCAGAATACTGGCCCGATATATCGGCCAGGCCAATTATCGGTTGACCCCTAGCTGTTAGATCCTTGTACACTTGGAGTGAGAGCTGTGTTCGCATGCTCGGCATTTGTCAGATCTATTCATTGTGGATGTTGGACTTGTCAAGGCTGAATGTTGTCTCTGCTCCTGATTTATGATGTGATATGGACAGGTTTTCAAGGAGCTGTGGTCAGGAAGCAGTGTTTTAGTCAAGTCACTAAACATCGAGTCGGGGTCCAGTCTCAAGTCCAAGTCATTAAAAATTTGTCGAGTCGAGTCCAAAAACAAGAACGTGTAGGATGAATTGCGCTAGGCTTATGTTATAGCCGACCTTATAACATTGCTATTTCAGATCCAGAATCATAGAAATATATGTGCTCAACCCACTACAGTGCGAAATCATTCCCTTATAACTTTAATGTGTGTGAGTTTTTCCCCGTCGTGACAGCGCGATGCAGCGCAGCCTCAGTGCACTTCAATGGCATTTGGGAGCTATGCGCTTTTCAATCTCAAAATGCAAGACGGTTATTGGACAAATACTGTGAAAATGCCCGCCCACGGACTCCCAGCCTCACATGGGAGGGACATGGCAGTTTCCGCGAGGAGACTGGTGATTGGTGAAAGCGGCCGGATATTTTCTTTGATTGACAGCTCGTTTCAACTATAGACAGGCAGCGGTGAATTTCAGTTCAGTCCCATGTGGATTCGCGAGTGCTGTGGTGTATTGTAAGAGATCAGCTTACATTTCGATTTCATTCATTACATACGGTTTCTACCAGCTTTTTTAGTTTGTATATATTTTTATTGTAAATAAAGTGTAAATATAGTGTTGTCAAGTTTGCTATCTTAGTTCCAGAAATGTCGTTTATTTGAGTGACTGAACTTGAGGGGGCTAGTCAGCTAGCAAGAAAGCTGTGCACGGATGCCAAGCATTGCTGATTTAATTTTGGCAAAGCCATTTGCCAGTCTTCCTTTCGAGGAAAAAATTAAAATTAAAGAGCAGGGTAGACCAACGCCTCAAATTGACTTGGTGAAAAAGGTAGGGAATAATACTCGTTCCTTTCAGCTCTCCTGGTACGAGAAAGTGAATTGGCTAACAGCAAGTGACCCACATCAACAACAGTAAATAGGCTACTTTAGTAATATGTCATGGATGGACCAAAAATATAGAATCTATTTAAAATGTTTATGCTGAGTATATTATATTGGAATATATATATTTTCTGGATATGAATTAAACACAGCTACAATTTGGAAAACATTTTTAAACAAAAACACAGCCGAGAACATTTCACACTACAGACCTGGATTAAAAGTGAAGGGTTATCAAAATTGTCAATAAAACATTTCTCAGTCAAAATAAGTAAAATATAGGGAAAGTGTCATTGAATAAAATGTGTGGCACCCAGCTCTACTGCTGAGGTTCCTGACAAAGAGCTGCTTTCAATAATCAATTTTTAAACAACGTGCCACAATTTTAAAATATAAAATGTTAAAATATACCCCTCCCTCCCCCCAACACCACCATCATGTATATTGGACAGTAGGCTAATGGGCCAAAAGAACCTGTTATTTCACAGTTTGTGACCCTGCCAACAATCAGCCAGATCAGAGGCAAGAGTATGGGCAAAATTGATGTGTTTTTTCTTTTAAAATCTGGAAATATCGTAACCGACCAGCCTCCCCTGTTTGAAAGACTACCAGCCGCCACTGCTTCACTTGGCTTCAGTATGTGAACAGTATGTAAATAAAGTTTGCTTATCCCCCCAGGTATAGGGTAGCAACAGTTGCTAATGTAAATGTGATGTCAGTGCAAGGGGTCTATAGAGGACTTTCACTGATGTCACAGATTGTTTTTCACACAGTGTCTGCCATATTGCTGGGCAAACAAAGAAACAGCCGTGATGGTTAATAATGAAAATTGAGACGACTGCAGTCAGGACAATCTCTTTGAAGCGATTTAAAAATTATTATACCAGCAGATCGTTCCACCTTTAAAAGTTTTAAACTTTCTAACTTGTATTGATGTAAAAAAAAAAAAAAAAACGTATTTAAATTATTTATTTGTTTAATTGTTTAAAAAAAATTGTGTAATATTTTACCTGCTTTGGCCGTAAAATAGCCACAGATGCTAATACGACAATAAATTAAATATTATACCAGCAGATCACGTTACATTAAAAAGCTGAAACATGTAGGCATCACAGATCCATATAATTTACCCTCAAAAGTATTTATTTATTTATTCTGCATGCACTCTTGCTCTCTCTGTATGTTCACTGCTTCAGATGGGTTAAATGCAGAGGAGGAATTTTGCTGTGCTTGAGTGGACGTGTGACAAAAATAAAGGCTGCTTCTTAATTTACCCACCAATGTATTTATTCCACTTAGTGATGGCAAACCAGCTACTGGATTTTGGACACTATGAGATCTTGAACTATTTAGTATTTGGGACTTCTAAATACACCAGAGTTGCTAAAGGCTTACAAAAGTACAGATGCCTACCAATATTTCAAGGCAGATTGCGTGCATGCTGAAATGTTATGAGAAATTCCCAATAAAGAAAAATGGCAAGCAAAACTCATGTGACTGAATGCAACCACTTGCAAAGGATGACCAAAAAACACCAACACTGTAGATTATCAGTGAAAACAACAATGACAAGATTGTGGCCGCACACTGCGACTGTATGGCAGGCCTTGGAGAGAGCTGTTCCCACATAGCATCCTTGTTGTGGGCTATTGAGAATGGAGTGAAACAAAGGGATTCACTGACCGTTACAGATAAAGGCATACTGGGTTATTCCTACTGCTGTGAAAAAAAATCTCCTCCTCCTGGATCAGAGATTTCCTTTCTAAAGAAATGCCCAAGTTAAGGTCCTAAGCCACAATCAGAAGTTCAAACAAAGTTCTAGGGAGATGGTAATACTGTTTTTTTTTTTTTCTCTTCTATTTGAGCGATTGAAACAACCAAAAATGGTGCAAAAACAAGTGGTGTCAGGCAAAACAAACCACGCCCGGCAGCACTCACTTTATACCTACGGTGGCATGCAAAACTTTGGGCACCCTTACTGAAAATGTCTGTTACTGTGAATAGTTAAGTGAGCAGAAGATGAACTGATCACCAAAAGGCATAAAGGTAAAGACGACACATTTCTTTTCAGCGTTTTCTGCAAGGTTTGTGTATTATTTTTGTTTTGTACAATTGGAGAGTGAAAAAAGAAAAGGAACACCAATGTGAAAGTTTGGGCACCCCAATACATTTGAGTTCTCAGGTAACTTTTACCAAGGTTCCAGACCTTAATTAGCTTCTTGAGCTGTGGCTTGTTCAAATTCTTCGTTAGGAAAGGTCAGATGATGCAGATTTCAAAGCTGTATAAATTCTCTGACAACTCAAACTTGTCCCTAAAATTAACAGCAATGGGCTCCTCTAAGCAGCTCCCTCGCATTCTGAATAATAAAATAATTGATGCTCACAAAGCAGGAGAAGGCTACAAAAACAGTGTTTTCAGGTAGCTGTTTCCTCAGATCGTAATGTTAAGAAATAGCAGTTAACAGAAACAGTGGAGATCAAGGTGAGGTCTGGAAGATGAAGAAAACTTTCTGAAAGAACTGCTTGTTGGATTGCTAGAAAGGCAAATAAAACTCCCTGTTTGACTGCAAAAGACCTTCAGAAAGATTTAGCAGACCCTGGAGTGGTGGTGCACTGTTCGACTATGCAGCGACACCTGAACAAATATGACTTTCATGGAAGAGTCATCAGAAGAAAACCTTTCCTGCGTCCTAGCCACAAAATTCAGCGTCTGAAGTTTGCAAATGAACATCTAAATAAGCCTGATGCATTTTGGAAACCAGTCCTGTGGACTGATGAAATCAAAATAGAACTTTTTGGCCACAATGTGCAAAGGTATGTTTGGAGAAAAAAGGGTGCCAAATTCCAGGAAAAGAACACCTCTCCAACTCTGAAGCATGGGTGTGGGTCGATCATGCTTTGGGGTTGTGTTGCAGCCAGTGGCACAGGGCACGTTTCATTGGTCGAGGGAAGCATGGATTCGAATAAATACCAGCAAATTCTGGAAGCAAACATCACACCATCTGTAAAAAAGTTGAAGTTAAAAAGAGGATGGGTTCTACAATAAGACGATGATCCAAAACACACCTCAAAATCTCCAATGGAATACTTTAATAGGCACAAGCTGAAGGTTTTGCCCTGGCCCTCACAGTCCCCTGACCTAAACATAATTTGAAAATCTGTGGATAGATCTCAAAAGAGCAGTGCATGCAAGACAGCCCAAGAAACTTGTAGAACTGGAAGCCTTTTGCAAGGACGAATGTGTGAAAATCCCCCAGGTAAGAACTGAAAGATCATTAGCCGGCTACAAAGTGTTTACAAGCTGTGATACTTGCCAAAGGGGGTGTTGCTAGGTACTAACCATGCAGGGTGCCCAAACTTTTGCTTTGGGCCCTTTTTTGTCATTTTGAAAAGGTAAAAGATGAAAATAAATTTTTGCTTAAAATATAAAGGGAATGAGTCATCTTTAACTTTATGCCTTTTGGAGATCATTTCATCTTCAACTTGCTTAACTGTTCACAGTAACAGCAATTTTGACCAGGGATGCCCAAACTTTTGCATACCACTGTATATGTTGATAATGGTAATATTTCTCAATCAGCAGCTGTCAGGTTCTAGTCCTACGAAAATCCATGACCTTGAGTTAGACATTTGTCATTCAAGGTCAAAGGTCATGGTGCCAACTGAAAGCCCATATAGCACTTCCTACAAGTTGATAATGATAAATATCTGTCTACAATCAACTGTTTTCAAGTTTCAGCCCTCTGAAAATCTGTGACCTTGAGTTTGACCTTTCAAGGTCAAAGATCATGGTGCCAAATGAAAGGCCATATGTGAGTTCCTATATGCTCATAATATGCCCCTTTTCCACCAAAGCAGTTCCAGGGCTGGTTCGGGGCCAGTGCTTAGTTTGGAACCAGGTTTTCTGTTTCCACTGACGACGAACTGGCTCTGGGGCCAGAAAAACCGGTCCCAGGCTAGCACCAACTCTCTGCTGGGCCAGAGGAAAGAACCACTTACGTCAGCGGGGGGGCGGAGTTGTTAAGACCAACAACAATAACAAGACCGCGAAAGATCGCCATTTTTAAGCGACGAGAAGCAGCAGCTGTACAAACGCGAAGTCATTTATTATTATTATTGTTGTTGTTGCTGCTGCTGCTTCCGTGTTTTTGCGTCGATATTCGCGCCAAGGTTTATGCAAACGTAGCGACGTAACTGACGTATACAGCGACGTAATGACGTAGCTCCATGAGCTATGGAAAAGCAAACTGGTTCTCAGCTGGCTCGCAAGTTGAACGAGTTGTGAACCAGCACTGGCCCCGAACCAGCCCTGGAACTGATTTGGTGGAAAAGGGGTAATAGTAAACATCTGTCTATCGGCAACCATTTTTGAGTTGTAATGGAAAATGTTTTGACCAAAAGGTTGACCTTTCCGGTGACCTTAACCTTGACCCAATTACCCCCAAAATTTAATCAGGTAATCTATGGACCATTGCCCACCTACCCTGAAAATTTGAAGTCAATCGGTGCAATCGTCTAGACACTAGATTGTTAACTGACACGCACAAATGAAAGTTTGAAAGAAAACTATGGGAGACCTCCCCCATCATGCAGCATATCATTGGAAGCAGAATTGAATGATGAGCATCTTGGAATTGGTTTGAAGTAAATATGATGAATATGAAGGAAGATATTGTGGGGGGAGTTTTTGACCCTTTGGTGACCTTGACCGGATGACCCTCAAAACGTTGGAGGTTCTATTTGAGACCAATGCCCATCTATCCTGAAAGTTTCATGAGGATTGGTCCAGCCATTTTTCCCGTAATGTTGCTTTAAAAAAAAAAAAGACCCCACTGAAAACAATACCTCGCTCCCTGGTGGACTCTGTCCCGGGTGAGGTAATGAACCATATGGAAGACAGATTAAGCCTTGCTTACAGAAAAGACTGTATCTGGTTGTCCCTCAGGAGAAATTGTCATCTGATGCGTAATGTCAACAGCAAGGAGTCTATAGTCCTTCCCCCCCCTCCCCCCCCCCAAAGTAAAGGTGCAGACAAAATATTTGTGTAGTTCATAAAACGAAATTTGATAGTTTTGTTTGTTTCTATCTTTCTGAGGTTATTCCAAGAAAATTGTTATTCGAACGTGGGGGTGTGTACATCGATTTTGGAGCCTTAAATGCATGTGATGGTATATAAATTTTTTTTTTTTTTTGCGCACTTATTTTTGTGTGAAAATGTAATAAACTATGATGTTGGCCTATTTGACAAAGCAAGTGATTAGCACTGTACAGTGTGCTTTTCGTTATTGTTTAAAACTTGGGCTGGGTGATGTAGCTAAAAATTGTATCATGGTAAAATGTTTAATTTCAGTTGATATCGATAATTATTGATAATTTTTAATGACCTATTTTTAATAATTATCAAGAGAAAAAAGGTTGAATTGAACTATTTTATTTTCACTTTCAACACTTAATTTCCTCATTGTCTGCACAGTGTTTCCTACACATCGACTTTACTTGGGCAGGCTGCCTAGTATTATTAATGGCCACCAAAAGTATGAAGAAGGAGAATGTGTTGTGAGCGATAGATAAACGATAATGAATATAACGTGCTGTGCTGGAATGAGTGGCCGAGTAGCTCACCGCATGAAGAGAGCTTTTACACTGTAGACAGTCTTATGCTGTGTTCACACTTATACTGGTACGAAAGTGGTATAACTGTATCGATACAAAGTATACCGGTACAGTTTAGCGCATCTGTCCACACTAGCGAGAAATGTTTGTGGTTTTCTTTCACAGTAGTTGAAATGCGCGTGCGCGAAATGTTTCCGTGGTTACCGAGTAACTTCCTTCCGAGAATATATGGCATCCGTTATTTCGAGATCTCGAGAAAACAAAACAATTATTTCATGATCTCAGCTGGATCATTTTATCTCCGTCGATAGAGACGAAGCCGGGCTAGTCTTCTGCGGAGGTGCCGCGGACTAATTATCCCTTATTAAAAGACTTAATGCAATCTCTCCCTGTGTCAACCCCTGATCAAAATATTGCCTTATTAGGTGATCGATTATTCCAGACATTCTAATGACCAAAGTTGCGTCTATACAGAATGAGAAATGGCCCCAAAGTCAGCATATCACAAGTCTCTTAGCGTACCTGAATGAACCATTTCTCAGCTGTTTACTCGAGATCATGAAATAATTTTGTTTTCTCGAGATCTCGAAATAACGGTTTTGTTTTCTTGAGATCCTGAATTATGTCGTTATCTCGGGATAACAAGGTGAATTAAAAAAAAAAAGGGACTATATGAAGGGCCTCTCTCGGCTTCCGTACGGATGAAACAACGTGTGCGCGCTTTTTGTTGTCAATGTACAGTCTGTATTTCTGGTGGTCATTTATTCAGTCTAATCGTATAAAACGCGTGAGGCAGTTGAGAAAGAAACAAACGAATCTCTGTTCTTCACCATTTTATTCAGCGAAGACATCGATTGAGGTGTGTGACTTTGCGCATGCGCATTATATTTGTATCGGTACAGAGCCGCTTCATCTGTCCACACTACAGCAAAGCGCTACAGTACCAATACTGTACCGGCACGAAACCCATACATTTGTGGGTTTCGTACCGATACAGTTATACCGCTACAGTACCGGTATAGTTGCTAGTGTGGACAGGTGTTGCGGTACGAAAGTAGTTTGGTATCGGTACAAAATCCCTAGTGTGGACAGGATATATATCAATATACACGTTACTAGGCCTATCAGATGCTCGCTGGCCGTGGTGTGAAAATTGTGCATGCAGACGCTCATTTAAGTTTACAAATTTGTCAATGCTTTACTCTTGAACATTTTCTATTGTGAATACTATCATTAAAAAGATCTGTTCAGTAGTTTGGAAGTAACGGCAGGTTGAAGTAGGCACAACAGAGTAAAAACTCTGCGTGACGTCGGGAAACTGCCGGTGTTTTTTGAGTCTCAGGAAAGTGGTCAGGCTGTCTTCTGATTGGTTTCTGACTGAGTTACTCATGGATATCAATCAGGTAACTTTTATTGGGATGTTCTCTAGCTCTCACGGTTTCTGATGAAGTATTCAGCAAAAATTTCCATCAGCTAGTTTTGATGTCATGATGCACAGAAGACTTTGAAGTAAGTTTTCATAGCTTACTTCATTCATTGAATTTTTACCTGATACGCCTAACATTATTGCCGATGTTGCCATAGCATTGAGTGAGTGATTCCAGTCAGCACCTTCAACTTTGTAGCGTTTTTTTCTTAGCCTATTTAACTTTTTTATTTTAATAATTTTAAACAATTATTAAACAGACGTTAGCAGTCCCTGTACATCTGATCATTCTATTTTAGTGTCAGTAGCAAAAATAGGCCATTTTTGTTTTCATTAGGAATTGCAGATGCATAATTTTAAAGGAACAGTCCACCGTACTTCCACAATGAAATATGCTCTTATCTGAATTGAGACGAGCTGCTCCGTACCTCTCCGAGCTTTGCGCGACCTCCCAGTCAGTCAGACGCGCTGTCACTCCTGTTAGCAATGTAGCTAGGCTCAGCATGGCCAATGGTATTTTTTGGGGCTGTAGTTAGATGCGACCAAACTCTTCCACGTTTTTCCTGTTTACATAGGTTTATATGACCAGTGATATGAAACAAGTTCAGTTACACAAATTGAAACGTGGCGATTTTCTATGCTATGGAAAGTCCACACTATAATGACAGGCGTACTAACACCTTCTGCGGGCTTCGACAGCGCATTGATACCTTCACCTCTCTGAGCTCCGTATCAATGCGCTGTCGAAGCGCGCAGAAAGTGTTAGTATGCCTGTCATTATAGTGCGGACTTTCCATAGCATAGAAAATCGCCACGTTTCAATTTGTGTAACTGAACTTGTTTCATATCACTGGTCATATAAACCTATGTAAACAGGAAAAACGTGGAAGAGTTTGGTCGCATCTAACTACAGCCCCAAAAAATACCATTGGCCATGCTGAGCCTAGCTACATTGCTAACAGGAGTGACAGCGCGTCTGACTGACTGGGAGGTCGCGCAAAGCTCGGACAGGTACGGAGCAGCTCGTCTCAATTCAGATAAGAGCATATTTCATTATGGAAGTACGGTGGACTGTTCCTTTAAAAGCAAGCTGTGGTTGTCACTGAC
The DNA here is from genome assembly GCF_027579695.1 of Neoarius graeffei. Lineage (NCBI taxonomy): Eukaryota > Metazoa > Chordata > Actinopteri > Siluriformes > Ariidae > Neoarius > Neoarius graeffei. The sequence goes on along the minus strand of NC_083576.1, from coordinate 42,153,073 downwards.
GTGCACAATTTACTGAGCAGTGTGAGCAGAACAAATTCCAATCTGCATTAGCAGAGTAGACTCCAATGCAATCTGAAATCACGAGGTAGAGCATTTTTGTACCGGCAGGTAATGCTGGCCCGCTCAGCCGGCTGCCATCAGAAGTATATTTAAGACCTGTAAGAAATGCTGGTTATTTTCTCACTCCATGCTTTTTCTGTTACATGTCAATGGTTTAGTAATATACCTGTTAAATGTATGGCTGTTTTGTATGTCACTCGTAACATGCTTCATTATCAATGGATATGATAGGCTGTTTATGAGCACCCATAAGGGGTGTTCACACGGCACATATTTGCATCGATGCTGCACCGATGTATTTTGTTGCGATATATCTTACACCGGTGTAAATTTTGTGGAGCGTTCACACGTCACAAACCTGCTTACTAGAGAGAAGCGTGTTAGCACCGGTGCAGCCCCACTTGTGTTCACACGTCAGTTTTTGCGACCGTGCTATACGATAGTAATAATGCGGAAATGAAATATGCGCATGCGTAAAAATGTACTTCCTTTTCCCGGTTGTCATGGCATCACCAAGCGCCGGGAAAACAATGTGGATGAAGACGTGCAGTTCTGTTGTTGTTGTTGATATTCGCCATTTTGGAAGCACAAAATACCAGGATGCAAATTATGCACTGCCCGTATGTAATCAACTCTCCTCACGCGTAGCAAGTCTACCCCGTAGCGTTCAGACGTCCCATTTTATATTGGTGCTGCCCTGCAAACTAGCATTTACTCTGGAGTAAATTTCTTAAACCACCTCCCGAGCAGGGTTAGATTTGCACCGGTTTAAGCAGCTTTCAGGGGCTACACCGGTATAACTTTGTACCGTGTGAACGCTCTACCGGGGCAGCCCCGGTGCTACACCGGAGTAAAAGCTGCCGTGTGAACACCCCTTTAGTTTCTTCATGCAACTGAATTTTGCATATTCATTATGTGCTTTTCTGGCAGTTTGTATTCAATGATTTTAAGTGAAACTAGTGAATATTCTGTTGAACAATTTTTTCTTATTGCTATTGAAAAGGGTGTCTCTTGACGGTACAGGTCGGTATCGTTTTATTGGCCTGGCCTATTTAAAACACCAGAACGTTTTTGTTAATTTTGTATAACTCCTAAATCCATTTTGCATTTTGACCCAGTGCATGTGTGGTGGTCTTTGTTTGTAGGTGGTATGGCCAAGAAAAAGACTATAATGTCCTGGTGATGGATCTTCTGGGCCCCAGTCTAGAGGACCTCTTTAACTTCTGTTCCCGCAGATTCACAATGAAAACGGTTCTTATGCTCGCAGATCAGGTAAGGTGCAACATGAAAAGGTTTTCTTCTCAAAAGATCCATCAGTCTACAAGTGCTGCGATATTTGTTTGGAATTCAGTGTTTCTGAACTCTGAAAAATACATCTCTTCAGTGTTGCTTTGAACCAAGTGTTTAGTGAATGACTGACTAGATAGCATTTACATTAAATAGACGTAACAAAATGGAGGCACAGGTTCAAGGTGCAGTCATGGTCTAATTCAGTACACTTTTTGTCAAATTAAGCAAGTATCTCCTCATGGTCCATTAGCTGTTTATTCTTTGTGTGTGCTGAAAAACATCCAATGCTCTCACACAGTCATGGCTCTTTAAATGGGAACCAAACTGGCATGGACTGAGCCACACAACACTATTCCAGCCAATCACCAACAGGAGGGGAGTTGCACAGGAGCAGCGGAGGGGGGCGGTTGGGGAAAGGCAACGGTAGAAGCTAGAAGGAGGGTGATCCACACTAGGGATGTTAACCGATGACCGTTTGACCGATGATTGACCGAATCAATGTCAACTGGTTAATTTTTTTTGGTTGTCTGTTAAACTAGAGACAATTCCCCTGTGGGAAATTGTGAGATTGATGCAGTGCGCGTAGCAGTCGCTATGGACCCTTTTCACGTGACGTCACGACAAACGCGGCCGCCATTTTGGACATGTACTACCAGTAGTTTACCACAGCCAACATTGAGGAACGGCAGCAAAGAAAGTGTTTATTTTCAGCAAGACTTCCATCATGCCACTATATTGTTGTGCACCTGGATGTAGTAACCATCAACAAACAAGGCAAGGGTTATCATTTTATCGGATCCCGGTAGATGCTGACCGACGGAGAAGATGGATAGCGGCATACCAAGGCTTGTGTAGTGACCACTTTGTTGGAGGTAAGACAAATAAAATTAGCCAGAAAAGGCATTACATTGCTGTTAACATTCCATTCTAGTTTACTGTAATTATGATCTGGCAGCTATTTACACCGGATCCAGTGTAAATAGCTGCCGGAGCCAACGTCCGAGGTTCCGGAGCGCGCTAGCTCGCGGCCGGCCGGAGCGCGCGACGGCAAGCTCGGACGTTGGCTCCGGCAGCTATTTACACTGGATCCGGTGTAAATAGCTGCCAGATCATAATTACAGTAAACTAGTAAATACAGTTTTCTGCATCTCGCTCCTTTTTCTTTTATGTTTGTCGCCTTCCTCGCATTCAAACCGGTTCGAGCCGAAGTCCACTACATGTCCAAAATGGCGGTTGCATTTACGAAGGTCACGTGACTGAAAAGGGTCTATAGCAGGAGCTGCACTTAACTGTGTCTCTCTCTCTCTCTCTCTCTCTGAGAAGGAGCAGCCCCTCCCTCATATATATATATATATATGTATATGTGTATGTGTGTGTGTGTGTGTGAGAGAGAGAGGGAGCAGCCCCTCCCTCGTGTGTGTGTGTGTGTGAGAGAGTGAGCAGCCCCTCCCCCATCCGCGAGCAGAGACAGTGTGAAATTTGGTTTTTTTAAGAGTTTGTTTTTTTAATTTTTAAGGGTGTTTAATTTTTTTTACGTTTTAATTCTGTATTAAAATTACTAAACAAGCAAACGCCGCCACAGTCCACGAAACACAGGAAGCATGAGAAGAAAACAGCAAATCAGTAAGCCGCGCACACCTGCGCAGCTTCCGCGAAAACGTGCGCAGCCCTCCGACCCACTGCCCCCCCACCCCTCATGGACCGCAACAGCACCTGCCCACTTAGTAATTTTAATACAGAATTTACTCTGATGAAATTATTCAGACACTCCAACGCCCCCCCCCCCCCCCCCCCCCCCAAAAAAAAAAAAAAATCAAAAATCGGATCTGCACGATTCAGCCGTGAAAAAGGCGTCATCCGCCAAAAGGCACGCCGTTTGCATCCCTGTTTAAACTCATAGGTTAACCGACTTTAACCGGCTAATGAGGCTCGGTGGTCGGTCAAGATTTTTTTTAGTTTTCGCCATCCCTAATCCACACTCCTCCATACTAGTTGATGGCAGTAACGTACCAATTCATTCTTTGCTAACTGCCAATGAACTTCAAAAATAAAGAAAATAGAGCTGTTGATTGGAAGAGGCAGTATCGTAAGCAATGGGTGTGTGAGGAAGCAAACAAAACAAACCGTAGTCAGCCAGCTTTCCCATCCATCCTCTTTTCCAATGGCTGCTTCCTGGACAATAAACTGTACTATGCCCTACTCCAGCAGACTACTCGGCCAGAGTTTATTCCACTGGCTGGGCTTGCTTCATTTCATGCCGGCAGAAATGCATCTCCTTGCAGTAAGGCTCACGGTGATTGCTTGTGTGTTTACACCAACACAGAATGGTGTAAGAACTCAGTACTAGTTTCTAGTTACTGCTCATCACTTCATGCACAGTTGAGCTGTGTACTAGGGTGGTCCTCAAATTTTTTTTTTTTTTTTAGGATTTTGTTACGACCACCTTACCTTTTTTTTTTACATTGCCTAAAAGAAGTTATTGTGTGAAATGTGGTTAAGATTGAACAATGTTTAAAGGTGCCACAAAGCCATTAAAGTTTTCACTCAAGACACAATATAAAATAATGTGGCTTATTAACTGTTTCATATTGATACAAACAATACAGTAATATAACTTCCTGTGTTCAAAGTAACAATAGCTATCACTTGTCTGTGATTTTCTAAACCCTTCGGTATTATGGTATCTTGTGGAGATAAAAGAACACACTAAGGACTTCCCGAGCAGAAGGAAGCTTTCTCCCAGACAGTTCCTTGGAAGTGGGACCAATTAACCAAACGTAATCAATTGTCCCTTTTGGTTTTGTGTTTTGCACCACCGGTAGGGCTGTGCGATATGGGGGGAAAAAAATGAATATCCCGATACATTTTCTCCATTTCACGATATACGATATATATCTCGATATATTTAAATCTCCTCTAAAGGACCCCATGAAATCTAACTTTTACTCTTTACTGTTTTCACTGCAGATTAAATAACATTTATTGGTTAACTTCACAGGTGGTTTTCAACAACACATTTTAAATTGTCATGTTGGTGATTAATCACAATTGAATTGAAATAAGACTATTTTTATTCAACAAAGATGTGGCACAAACTGCAAAAACAATCTTGAAAATTGCAACAAAGGGGCAACACAATACAGAGCTGCTCAGAGCTCAAATCAATAAAGTGCAAACTCAACACTGAGAAAGACATTTAGCCTAAATAAGAAAAGTGCTCTTTCATTAAATTATTTAAAAAAAAAAATAGATCTCCAAGCTATTAACCTGACTACTGAGAACCACTGGAACATTCACAATAGAGAGAGAGAGAGAAAAGAGAGAGATCTGCAAAACATCATTTTTCTCTTTGCACACTTTTGAACTGAAATGTTTTCTGGCTCTGCCTCTCAGATGTGTATAATTCTGGCTGCTGCCTTTCGTGATGACAGGTTTGTTTGCACACTTTACAAATTGGCATTTGCTGTTCCACGTCCTCCTCGCGATATCCAAAAAAATGCCAGATGACTGACCCCTTACTAGTTCTTTTAGGAACCAATTCGTCCGCTTCCATTTTTAATTTGTCGCTGAAATTGACAGAGCTTACACAGTAGCCTATGCAGCACCAGCAATTGCACGAACTGAGTCAGCGCTGTAAACCAGAACCAGGAAATCTTCCCGCCGGCAGTGTTGCCAGACACTACTGACGTTTTCCAGCCCAAAATATGTTCAAAACCCGCCCAAACGCACTTAAAACCGCCCAATCTGACAACACAACCGAAACTAGAAAATCTTCCTGCAAGTTCCTTTCAGCACTGAGATGTCGCCCGGGATTGGTTGGCGAGTGCGTGATGTGTGTTTTTTTTTTTTTTTTTTTTTTTTACCCTTAGGCAGCTTCTCACATTACTGCCTGAGGGACAGGGAGAAAACCACCGGGAAATGTTTTAAACAAACACGAAATGAACGCAAGTCGGAAGATGACCATAAAATACTTGATAGTTATGATATAATAATTTTATGTATCGCGCACAGAATTTTCGGCGATTATATCAAGTATATTCGATATATCGCACAGCCCTAACCACCGGTACTACTTGTATTACTGTTGTTAGCCATTTGAAAAACATAGAAAGAAAAACATTCACAACTTCATCAGCATATTACGATCAGTGCTCATTGTTTAAGAACCCCTTAGTGCATGAAAGTTAACCTTCTATCAGTCTATAAACTCTTCCTGCCTCTTCTTTTTCATAGAAGTGGCATATTCCCTCTAGAACTGTGACTTTTTGGGGGTTTGAGATCTTCTCTGCAACAGTCTACGCACCAACTAATGTTAATGGCTTAACCCGATTTGCAACCTCGTGTGGCACCTCTAAATATTAACCAATTTTTCTGAAATTTTGCTTGTTGCCTTCTTTTAGCCTATGTAAAAAAAAAAAAATGGTAGGGTGGTCGGTATGTTTTGGTAAAAAAAAAATTTTTCCCATACATTTCGGGACCACCCTACTGTGTACTGATAATGTTTTTCAACGTTTTTTCTTCAGCTTGTAGTATTGCCATGTTTTAGTAATTATTGTATTGTCTTGTGACGTTTGCACATGCACACACATACTAGTTCTGTGTAGGCCTGTGTAGTGTCATGTAGCATCATGGTCCTGGAGGAAGTTTTAGTTTCACTGTGTACTGTATCAGCTGTGTATGGTTGAAATGGCAGTAAAGCCACTTAACTTGATCATGGTATTTGTTTGTACAACAGTTGTGAAGGGTTTTATAGCCACCTAGACATAACACAAGTTTGCTAGCACAGTGGGGTTATTTGGATTGATGCATAATTTGAAATGCTATGCTAGGTAACGTTACTTTCCTTGTTAGCTTAGTCTACAGTCCTGTGGTCCTCTCTTCGGTCACTATAGACCCCTTCGCATGTTTGTAAACAAACCGACCGTTGCCAGGATGTGCGCGCAGCCTGGACTCAGAAACAATGGCGCTGCCCATAGACCGGCATTATGAGCTGTCAGATTATGCCAAACAATTGTCGTTACAAGATCGAGAATGCTACATAAATAAGTTAAATCTAACAAGTGGACATCGCCTACCGGATCCGCATTTAATTAAAGAGTGGACGGACGATGTTAATAAGTTCCCTGGCCAGATATATACTCGTACCTTATTGACAAGACTTCAGTGTACACCCATGAAAAACTTCGTGCCTACAAGTCTTTAGACGCATATGATTATGTTATGTGCGGGCATGTACAACTTGATTAACAATGGGACATTCATATTCATTTTGTTTTAATCAAATTATGCCAGTGATGTGATGGCAATGTGGCTTTAGCTCCAACAGCAAATACCAACACTAAACAGCAATTTGCAGGAGGTAATGGCATGAAAGGAATGATAGTGTAAAGAGTGCAGCTAAGAGAAATCAGAGCTGTGTAAAAAGCGAGAGGCAGAGAGCAGAAATGAAACTGAACGGGGCGGGAGCTAGGTTAGAGCAGTCAACGTAAGTTGGCATTTAGAGTGAGGGCACACAATTTTACCTTTCCATCCTTGCTTTAAAATTGTGATTTTCGGCATACACAAATAATGATGGCACAAAATCTGGACTGCTTGAGTCAAGCGAGACCTCTCCTACAAACAAAATTACATGCAAAGCTAAGTTAACACGCTAACAATATTCATTACATTGTGTAACTATGACCCAGCTAATCAGACAAACGTTACCAAAGTATTTTGCTACATCAATAAACGAAGACTAGAAAGAATAAAAAAAGATTTAATAAATAGCCTGATCTTACCTGTGATGAAGTGGGCGTTGCAAACCCGCACATTTTTGATAGTGCTTTCATCCCAGTCTACACGTTTGATGGCTTGTAGTCATAGACGTTGGTGGGCTTTTTTTTTTTTTTGGAATGGGTGAGATCCTGCTGGAATTCTGTACATTTTAACCCGATCACTGCTACGATTCTGACACCCGACAACACAACTAGGCATCGCTGAGTCTTTTTTGAGTCCAGGCTGCGCGCGCAATTTCCTCTTGCGTATGAATGACGTTTACTGCGAAGGGGTCTATAGTTTTGTAAAAACAACATGGGTCATTCTAATGCAGGGCTCTACACCAACTTTTTTTTTCAGGAGCACACGTGCTCCTAAGTTAAAAATTTTAGGAGCACAGGGAAAAAATGGGGGCACAAGTAGGTTTTCATTTTAGAGGTTTATTGCAGCCCAAACCTTAGCCACACCAACACATAAAACGCAAAATTCAATTGAGAATGAATGAACGAATTAATAAAATGAATAACGAACAACTGAATGAATGAACAAACAGTAGCTGAGCAGAGCTCAGCAGAGCTAACATCATTATCAAGGACAGCTCCCACCCTGGCTCTGAGTTCTTTGACTTGCTGCCCTCAGGCAGGCGTTACAGGTGCATCAAAGCAAGGACCAACAGACTCAAAAACAGTTTTTTCCCACAGGCCATAACCACCTTGAACAATTAGCCTTTTTCACATTACGTCACTTGCAGGGGAACTCGTATCCGTTTTCAGCCTTTTGAATGGAAGAAGAGGTATACGGCGGCAACATATGTTAACTGTGTCATTCACAGATAAGATTGATAATATTGCGCATTGTTGTTTATCATTACGTATTGTTAGCGACCATTCCAGTCACCTATCTGCCTTGTTTTGGAAAGGAAGTTTACTGACTTTGTATGGTTGCTACTTGTTAGCCAGCAGATTAGCATGCCGCCTCTTCTTCCATTCAAAAGGCTGAAAACGGATGTGAGGTTCTTCTGCAAGTGACGTAATGTGAAAAAGGCTAATTACATGCACTGACTGATGCCACTTCTGGCAGGTGCAACAATGCACCAACAAGGACCTAAATGGACAATATTCTCACACTTGCCTGATACAGTGCAATACTTATTACAGTGCAACCTCACAGAGCAACTTTTTAGCTTTTATAGCTTTTGTATATTTTATATATATATATATATATATATATATATATATATATATATATATATATATATTTATATTTCTACACTTTTACATCCATACCCGATACAATGCAATACCAAATACTAGGGTTGGGCGGTATCCAAATTTTGATACCTTTAAACTGTCTGTTTTTTCCCGGGGTATACGGTATTACCGAGAAAAAAATATTTTGTTTCGGCCTACTGTGTAACGTGCGCCTATGCCTCAAATGTACTATTTAAAAGCAGCATAGCGATTTGTGTGCATTGTGGTATGGATTAAGCAGCAAAGCGAATTTTGTGCATTGATGAATGGATTAAGAGATATTTCAAAGCATCACGCAACTCTTCCTTCATCTTGAAAATAGCATTCAACTGTCGTTTACACACGTCTGCGTTGAAACGCCATTTGCAGCACTATTTCACCTACTCCATCAAAAAAAAGTACACGATGAGCAGGATCATACCCTTTCAAGCATGGGAAATAAAAAAAAAGAAAAAGAATCAACCAACACCCAAGTCCGTTTAGACTGCGCGATAAACCATATTCTTCAGCGCAAATGAGGCGAACCTAATTCAAATGCATGATAGCTGCACAAGGCAAAATCATATGGGCCCACGTCATGCCATGGCGGGGAAATTAATAATCAAATGGCCTTACCTTGCTTAAAACGCTGTCTTGATCACATAACTCCTTACAATTATTCCATTTAAATCCATACGGTTTAACACACCCAACAAAGATAGCAAGCGCATTGCTAATTCCCACCAGAAACCTAACAGTTTACGCTACGATGTTTTCTTCCGTTTCTTCAGTAGATGACATTTCAAACGTTTATTACCCACATCCCAAATGTCATACGTTATATTATTTTACCTTGTTGTTACTCATGTAACCTACTCAAAACACAACTCATTGGAGAGATCTCGTGGAAGTGGAGTACCCCAGGCTATGGTGTGCCTTAGGGGACATATTAGATTTTTCGTTTGGTTTGAAACCAAAATACTGCCACACTGCCGATGTTGTATTTTTTTTTTTTTGCCACTAACTCGTTATCTTGACTTGCCATCTTTCAACCGCGGTCTCAGTTTTTTTTTATTTTTTTATTTTTTAGATAGGACAGTATAGAGAGACAGGAAATGAGCGGGGGAGAGAGAGACGGGATCGGGAAATAACCTCGGGTCGGAATCGAACCCGGGTCCCCGGATTTATGGTACGGTGCCTTAGCCATCTGAGCCATGACACCCCCGGTCTCAGTCTCTTGCGAAGCTTTCTAACGACATAAACAACCCTGCACGCGATGAGAACTACTTTAGGAAATTGATAGAATTAGTGAAAATACGATCACACAGTTATTCGGGATGATCAATTTATTATTTTATATTATGATCTCATGTACTCCATATTTATTTAGATATTATATATTTTTTTTAAATGACGGTAATGAGACCGATACCGTTGGTACTTTTGGATACCTCGGGATACCTTCTTACCGTAATACCGCCCAACCCTACCAAATACAGTGCAATATCCTGAGTTTTGTAGCTGAACTGAGTTTCTATAACTAATGTGCAATTAACATCTGCAACTCAACACACCCAGTTGTATATATGTTCTTTGTTTTTCTGCTGTGTTGTGACATGCACCATTTGTATATACTGTATACTATTTGTTTTTCTGCTGTGTTGTATGTTCCCATCTAAATGTTTGCACTGGGGTGTGTGCTTTCCATCTCATTATATAATTTTCCCGCACCTTCTCCCATCGTTCTAGCTTTCTTCACTACACTTTTTTCCTCGTCCGTTCTTTTATTCTTGTTTCCACCATCATTGCTTTTAAAAAACGCCGTTATTCTCTGCATAGCGAATATATTTCTCAGCTCGGTCCGAACCAGCTCTGTTATCTCTCAGTTGAATGATCTGATGAATCCCTAAAAAGCACTTTTCCCACCTAATGCCACACCCACAACATACAACTGTGGGAAAGAGGGGCAATCACAGAGAGATGTGGCAGAACGGCAAAAGAAATGTAACTTTTTCTGCTTTTATGCTTTTTCTGGGGCCGGAAAAACCGGTTCCAGGCTAGCACCAACTTTCTGCTGGGCCAGAGGAAAGAACCGCTTACGTCAGTGGGGGGGCGGAGTTGTTAAGACCAACAACAATAAGACCGCGAAAGATCGAGAAGCAGCAGCTGTACAAACGCTAAGTCATCCATTATTATTGTTGTTGTTGCTGCTGCTGCTGCTGCTTCTTCCATGTTGTTTTTGCGTTGATATTCGTGCCAAGGTTTATGCAAATGTAGCGACGTAACTGACGTATACAGCGACGTAACTGACGTATACAACAACGTAATGACGTTGCTTCCCTTAGTACCACGAGCTATGGAAAAGCAAATTGGTTCTCAGCTGGCTCGCAAGTTGAACGAGTTGTGAACCAGCACCAGCACTGGCCCCGAACCAGCCCTGGAACTGATTTGGTGGAAAAGGGGTAATAGAGAGCACAGCTTAGGGCTGTTTGAGGTCCCTAGGGCTGTAACTTTGAGGTCCCCCCCCCAAAGAAGACAAGCTATTATTATTATTATTATTATTATTATTATTATTATTGGGCTGTTTTTTTGTGTATTATTACAATGTTAGACTACATAGTCCGAAACTGAAAATGTTCAGTTTTGCCCTATGTCCTTTAAAAAATTTCTGACTCCAGACGCAGTTCTGGATCACCTCCAAAATTTAAGTTCTTCATTGGGCCAAGACGCGTATCTAGTAAAATGTTCATGAAAATCCATCTGTACATTTTTTTTTTTTCTTCAAAGTTGCTAACAAACTACCAGAGGTAGTTTTAACAAATGTCTGTGTGACACATGAGCCTGCTTTGTTTGGCAGAGTTCTCGAATTCTCAGCTCAATTTTAGTCGAACACAGCCTCAGGTCATCCTCAATCTGTGCGCAATTGCGGTACTTTAGTTTTGAGCGCGGTCAATTTTGAAAAGCCTGCCTCACACAAGTATGTTGACGCGAAAGGTAGGAGGATTTTTAAGGCACCGTCACAGAACTGGGAGTACTCCTGCATCAGTGTTAGCCAGAAGGATGTAAGAGGATAGGTGCTAAAAAGGTGCTTCAACCTGCTGTCACTCTTCAGCTCAGTAAGCTGCTCTTGCATTTGCCGTGACAAATCATTTGCGGTGCAAACAACAAATGAGTCCCAAACCCATGAACATGACCGGCAGTCCTCCTTGAAATAAGAAACTAACTGCTGCTTAAGCCCAGACAAGTGTTTCATGCTGTCATTGGCAAGCACCTCCGCACAAACGACACAATGCAGACGTGGTTCCAGTGTGCCAGTAACAGAAAAAAACGTATTGTAAACAACTTTCTTCATATTTGCGGAGTATTGTTTTTTTGGGAACTGGTGCATCAGTGGGACCAGCTCTCTCTTTTTTTTTTTTTTCACGAATTAAAAATTTGGCCATATTGTTTATTAACCCAATAGAAGATCGTTATGCTGTGTGAATGGAGCAAAGGGACTTGCTCAGCTACGAATGCTAGCACCATACCACCATACACCAGACTTGGCTCTGCTAAAATGAGCAATCTACAAACTGTGGTTAATGTAATTAAGTTAAAATATAATTAACTGTGATATGGTGTTGGACCGCGGCACGGTGGTGTAGTGGTTAGCGCTGTCGCCTCACAGCAAGAAGGTCCAGGTTCGAGCCCCGGGGCCGGCGAGGGCCTTTCTGTGCGGAGTTTGCATGTTCTCCCCGTGTCCGCGTGGGTTTCCTCCGGGTGCTCCAGTTTCCCCCACAGTCCAAAGACATGCAGGTTAGGTTAACTGGTGACTCTAAATTGACCGTAGGTGTGAATGTGAGTGTGAATGGTTGTCTGTGTCTATGTGTCAGCCCTGTGATGACCTGGCGACTTGTCCAGGGTGTACCCCGCCTTTCGCCCGTAGTCAGCTGGGATAGGCTCCAGCTCGCCTGCGACCCTGTAGAAGGATAAAGCGGCTAGAGATAATGAGATGGTGTTGGACCTTACGATTTTTAATTGAAGAAAAAAGGTGGAGGAAAGAGAGAGCACTGTTTTCAAAGGTGGGGTTTACATTAGACTGTATCAGCGGATCATCAGATTAACGTTTTTAAAACGATTAGTGTGCACACAGCAACACCAATACACGATTCACGTGCACACAGCTACACCAATACACAGATACGCTCGGCTCCGCAGGCATCCTGCGCTCCAAATCACTCCGCCCTGAACAGCGAGTGCCCTCTGGAGGGTGCGCACTCCGGCCCTGCGCAGCTCACAGAGCGCGCGAGTGAAGTGCACAAGCAGTGATTTGGGACTGAGCCGCTGTGTGTGAGATCTCAGTGCATGTCGGGCATGCGCGTCACTTACCACTTGCAAGTGGAAGGATGGCAAGCCTAAAGACAATCATAACTACACAATGGGCAGTATTTGCAGTATTTTCATACTTTTATACTCTTTAATGAAAGGTGATACAAGGCGGAAGTCCGCGCCGTTTTTCAGCAGTCGCGTCACATGACCAACGCCAGCGAATCAGGAAGGTGGATGTCACAGTGACGACGTCCAATGACGACGCCAGCTAGAGCTCAGTACAGCGTATCCGCGTATTCTCAATGTTTACACAGCACCGGACCAGACACGATCTAGATTGAATACGTGGACCCTGGCGGATTCCCGTTTCCTGGCGTTTCCAGGCGTTTTAATGTAAATGGACAGTGCATCCGCGAAGAAAATGAGACAGATACGGTCTAATGTAAACTTGGCCAAAGTCATGTGACTTTTGTATTCAGCACAAGTTCAGCTACAATAATATCAACGTGGTATGTATGTCATGATTTGTACTTAAAACAAACAAAAAAAAAGATAAATGAAGATGTAAAAAGCAGTTTTAGAACTGTTGGAATGTGTGAAAAAACATGACCTTACCCATTCTGTTGAACCATTTGTCACTTGAGGTGATTCTTTTCAGTTTTAGGAATGTCTCAAGCACCAAAACTTAAATCTGCTCCATTGATTTAGACAATGAACTGGCCGTCACAAAATGCATGTCCTATTGTTTTGGGATAAAGGGTTGGTAGTGGGAAGGGTATTCAATGAGAAGAGGTAAAAAATTTCCATTCAATGAGCAGTGAAAACCCCTCCCACTGCCAACTCAATTCTATCAGATCAATTCTTAAGTCCATCAGGTTAAGTCACAATGGGTAAGGCAATGTTTGCTCACACATTTGTCATTTTTCCTGTGTATGTACTACAGTGCACACACATCAACCGATCTGCTCATAATAAATAGAAGAAATATTTACACTTACTCAAGCTGATCTTCAGCTGGACTGAGTCTAATACCCTGTCCACACTAGGGATTTTGTACCAATGCGAAACTACTTTCGTACCGCAACACCTGTCCACACTAGCAACTATATCGGTACTGTAGCGGTATAACTATCGGTACGAAACCCACAAATGTATGGGTTTCATCCCGGTACTGTAGCGCTTCGCTGTAGTGTAGACAGATGAAGCAGCTCTGTATCGATACAAATATAATGCACAAGTGCAATGAACCATTCCTACGTCTTCCGGCAATACGCACGTGCTTTCCAGCTGTAAATAAAACGTCAAAATGGCTCAAAATGACCGTGGAGCTACATGGAGCAAGGAGAGGGGGAGGGAGGGGGAAAGAGGGAGGAAGAAAGGAGGAAGAGAGGGAAAAGGGAGGGGAAGAGAAGGAAAGAGGGAGAAAAGGAGGGGAAGAGAAGGGAAGAGGGAGAAAGGGAGGGGGGAGAAAGGGAGATTCGTTTTCTTTTGTTTCTTTCTCAACTGCCTCGCGCGTTTTATACAATTCGGCTGAATAAATGACCACCAGAAATACAGACTGTACATTGACAACAAAAAGCGCGCGCGCACACGTTGTTTCATCCGCCATATTGTCGGAAGGAAGTTACTCGGTAACCACGGAAACATTTAGCGCACGTGCATTTCAACTACCGTGAAAGAAAACCGCAAACATTTCTCGCTAGTGTGGACAGATGCACTAAACTGTACCGGTATACTTTGTATCGATACAGTTATACCACTTTCGTACCGGTATAAGTGTGAACACAGCATTAGTTAAAAAAAAAAGCACCGTTCATCAGTGTTGCGGTTTTCAAGATTGAATTGAATCGCTGTTCAGAATCATGAATTGATTTGCTGTCCTGAATCATGAAATTAATCTTCAGTTGATTCTCTGTCCTGAATCATCTGACGTGCACAAACTCCACGTACCATCTTGAAACAAGTTTTACCTCCAAATAACCTAAACTATGTCTGACAGATTTTATCCTGTTTACGGTGGGCCTTCCCACCACGAAAGAGAAACCAATCAAAACTGAATGAGTGAAAGTGATCATCATGCCGTTACCGTGTAAATAGTCTTTTATGAATGCGTAAGTGGGCACTCGGCACGCCGACTCCGGTGTGACTGAGCAAGGTGACAAGTTTTATGCTTCATCTAATTTAGATAATTTAAAAACTATTATTTGGCAGTTGGCACAAAGGAAAGTGTCAAGTATAAAGTTTGTCAATATGTTTATCATGCTTGTATCATAAACTCGCGAAGATATTTATCTAAATGCATGACCTCATTCAAAACCTGCCGAGCTTCACCGGCGAAGCTCTTGACCCCAGAGGTTTGCATTTTCCATATGGTCCCAACTTTTTATTATTTATTCATTTATTTTTTAATTTGGGGTTGTATATTTTTAACTATCTCAATCTTGGTATACTCATCACTACCAGAATCCTCGACCTCATTTCCAAAACCTATGCAGTATGATGCAAGAGTTGTTTTTAATTAGTCTAGTAAACTAGACCCACCCGCCTAGCGGCCAAAAATATTTTTGCCTACGAGTGGGTCTAGCCTCGGACCATATCAACAACACACCCCGGGCATCAAATCGTGCCCACCAATCACAACGCAAGGTTTTTGTTTGGATTCTTTGGGCGGGCTTTTGCAGGAGTGACGACAAGGCTGCGCGACGCTGGAGAAAGCACAACAGGAAAGATGGCTACGGCTATTGAACAGCGCTCGTTTGACTCCGCTTTGGAATCAGTTTTAGAAGAATTAGACTTGGAGTTTTCGTTGAAACATGAGCAGGAAGAGGCTCTCCGCTCATTCCTTTTCAAGAAGGACATTTTCGCTGTTTTGCCGACCGGCTATGGCAAAAGTCTGATCTACCAGCTGGCTCCCCCACTGCTTTCTGTCGCTCTGACTACGTCACAGTCACTGTTGAGCTGATTGGTCAGAGCGTTGGCCTATACGCACAGAGACAGTTTGAAAGACAACGGGTTGTTCCTACCCACACCCTTCGGAAATGTCTAC
The DNA here is from genome assembly GCF_027579695.1 of Neoarius graeffei. NCBI lineage: Eukaryota > Metazoa > Chordata > Actinopteri > Siluriformes > Ariidae > Neoarius > Neoarius graeffei. Next base: position 42,137,383 of record NC_083576.1, on the reverse strand, counting down.
GACCGAGACCAGACTAAATATTCACATTTAGTCTGGCTTGCCAGGCTAGTTTTTAATGTTAATTTAACAAATGGAAAAATAGCAGTTTGTTTCCAAATGTATGTGCTGAAACTAGGCACTGTTCTTTTCAGGTTTGAGACATGTTTCAATGAAATATCAAAAATATTAGGTTGTAGATTTCAGAATGTGTTGTGGTAATGAGAGAAATTGGGAAAAGAATGTGTTAAATTAAAAAAAAAAATGTGGTTGAGTTTCAAGTACCTGTACATGACTGTTAATTTTAAAAACGTGAAAATGTATTATCTTTCCAAATGGTCTTTTACGTTTTCAGTCTGTTGCAGTAATGAGTTGTTTTTTTTTTTTTTTAAGGATTTGTTTTGGAAAATGTTCAAAAAGATGCGAAATCATCAGTAAAATTTTTTGTTTGTGGGTTTTTTAATTATTAATGCTCACAAGCACTTCTGACCTTATCAATGTTTAAAAAAGACATAAAAAAAAACCTTGAATTTTTGAAATCTTAGAAATCAAGATTTCATGAGGAATCACTCATCTAAATGACTAGCTTGTGCTAGGTTTTATTTCCTTGTGGTTTGGATGATGTTTGTGTGCTTGCATGTCATTCATGTGACACTTTAGATTATAATTGTTTTTCTTCAGCGATGAGAGACATTTATCTTTTGGTCAGTAAGGCCAGTTGTCAGTGTCCTTGCCAAATCCATGAATTTGGGAGTGGCGCTTCTGAAGGAAGTGTTCTGGAGGTCGAATATCAACCATTTTTCTTCAAAATTGCTGACAGGTTACGGGTTACTTTGAAGGGGAAGCTATTAAATGATGGTGTACAAGCTGCTTCATTTACTGAGAATAGCTCACTTTTTTTGATAAATTAATTTTGTGTCCAGAGAGCCTACCAAATGTATCTAATATAGGTAGGGCTGATGGCAGAGAAGGCGAGGTGTCTGAAAGGTGTGTATAACCAGAGGGCATCTGCATAAAGGGAAACCCTGTGTTTTTGACCCTCCCTAAAAATCCCAGTCAGTTGTGTCGTCTAGTGTAGCACCAGTGCAAAGGGCTCAATTTCAAATGTAAATAACAAGGATGACTGAGGACTGCCCTGTCTTGTATCGCGGGAGATTGGGAAGAGTTCAGAGGAAATGTTTGTGCGCACTGAAGCAGCAGGATCTGTATATAGTAGCTTGACCATGATACAAATTTATCCCCAAAACCAAACTTTATAAGTGCCTAAAACAGATGGCTCCACTCCACCCTGTCAAAAGCCTTTTCGGCATCTAGAGAGACTACTATTTCAGGTGTTGTACAGTGGTGCTTGAAAGTTTGTGAACCCTTTAGAATTTTCTGTATTTCTGACCTAAAGCATCAGATTTTCACACAAGTCCTAAAAGTAGATAAAGAGAACCCAGTTAAACAAATGAGACAAAAATGTTATACTTGGTCATTTATTTATTGAGGAAAATGATCCAATATGGCGGCACGGTGGTGTAGTGGTTAGTGCTGTCGCCTCACAGCAAGAAGGTCCGGGTTCGAGCCCCGTGGCCAGCGAGGGCCTTTCTGTGCGGAGTTTGCATGTTCTCCCCATGTCCGCGTGGGTTTCCTCCGGGTGCTCCGGTTTCCCCCACAGTCCAAAGACATGCAGGTTAGGTTAACTGGTGACTCTAAATTGAGCGTAGGTGTGAATGTGAGTGTGAATGGTTGTCTGTGTCTGTGTCAGCCCTGTGATGACCTGGTGACTTGTCCAGGGTGTACCCCGCCTTTCACCCGCAGTCAGCTGGGATGGGCTCCAGCTTGCCTGCGACCCTGTAGAACAGGATAAAGCGGCTAGAGATAATGAGATGATCCAATATTACATATCTGTGAGTATCTGGTATGACCCCCTTATGCAGCAATAACTGCAACTAAATGTTTCCGGTAACTGTTGATCAGTCCTGCACACCGGCTTGGAGGAATTTTAGCCCATTCCTCCGTACAGAACAGCTTCAACTCTGGGGTGTTGGTGGGTTTCCTCACATGAACTGCTCACTTCAGGTCCTTCCACAACATTTCGATTGGATTAAGGTCAGGACTTTGACTTGGCCATTCCACAACACTAACTTTATTCTTCTTTAACCATTCTTTGGTAGAACAACTTGTGTGCTTAGGGTCGTTGTCTTGCTGCATGACCCACCTTCTCTTGAGATTTAGTTCATGGACAGATGTCCTGACATTTTCCTTGAGAATTTGCTGGTATAATTCAGAATTCATTGTTCCATCAATGACTGCAAGCTGTCCTGACCCAGATGCAGCAAAACGGGCCCAAACCATGATAATACTACCACCACAATGTTTCACAGATGGGATAAGGTTCTTATGCTGGAATACAGTGTTTTCCTTTCTCCAAATGTAATGCTTCTCATTTAAACCAAAGTTCTGTTTTGGTCTCATCCATCCTTCAGAACATTTCTCCAGTAGCCTTCTGGCTTGTCCACATGATCTTTAGCAAACTGCAGACAAGCAGCAGTGTTCTTTTTGGAGAGCAGTGGCTTTCTCCTTGCACCCCTGCCATGTACACCATTGTTCTCCTGATGGTGGACTCATGAACATTAATATTAGCCAATGTGAGAGAGGCCTTCAGTTACTTAGAAGTTACCCTGGGGTCCTTTGTGACCTCGCTGACTATTACACGCCTTGCTCTTGGAGTCATTTTTGTTGGTTGACCACTCCTGGGGAGGGTAAGAATCTGTCTGACTGTGGATTGGTGGAGTCCAAACTCTTTTTGAGATGGTTTTGTAACCTTTTCCAGCCTCGGGAGCATCAGCAACGCTTTTTCTGAGGTCCTCAGAAACCTCCTTTGTTTGTGCCATGACACAGTTCCAAAACGTGTTGTGAAGCTCAGACTTTGATAGATCCCTGTTCTTTAAATAAAACAGGGTGCCCACTCACACCTGATTTTCATCCCATTGATTTGAAAACACCTGCCTCTAATTTCACCTTCAATTTAACTGTTAATCCTAGAGGTTCACATACTTTTGCCACTCACAGACATGTAACATTGGATCATTTTTCCTCAATAAAGAAATTACCAAGTATCATATTTTTGTCTCATTTCTTTAACTGGGTTCTCTTTATCTACTTTTAGGACTTGTGTGAAAATCTGATGATGTTTTAAGTCATTTATGCAGAAAAATATAGAAAATTGTAAAAGGTTCACAAACTTTCAAGCACCACTGTAGATCGTGAGGGGTGGTAAATTATGTTTAGAAGTCAATGTGTGAAAGTTAAATCTGTTTAAAAAAAAAAAAAAATCCAATTTGGTCTGAAGAAACAGTGTGGGAGTACAGATTCTAGACGTGTGGCCAGGACCTGAGGCAAACTCTTGAAATCAACTGGGAGGAGAGAGAGACTGGATGAAATGAGCAACAGGAATGAGGGTCTTTTATACAAGTGTGTGTGTGTATATATATATATATATATATATATATATATATATATATATATATATATATATATATATATATATGTATGTATGTATATGTGTGTGTGTATATATATATATATATATATATATATATATATATATATATATATATATATATATGTATATATATATATATATATATATATGTATATGTGTGTGTATGTGCTTGTCTGTATTTTTGAGTCGGGCGTTTCTCATCTTCCTCTCGACAGTACCCCATAGAGTCTCTCTGGGGTTCAGGTCAGGTGAATTGGCTGGCCAATCAAGCACAGTAATATCAAGGTCAGCAAACCATTAGGTCATAGTTTTGGCACTGTGGGAGGTGCCAAGTTCTGCTGGAAAAGGAAATGGGCACTCCATAAAGCTTGTCAGCAGATGGAAGCATGAAGTGCTCTAAAATCTCCTGATAGATGGCTGCGTTAACTTTGACTTGATAAACAGTGGACCAGCAGATGACCTTGCACCCCAAATCCTCACAGACTGTGGAAACTTCACACTGGATTTTAAACACCTTGGATTCTGTGCCTCTCCACCTTTTCTCCAGACTCCAGGACCTTGATTTCCCAATGTAATGCAAAGTTTACTTTCTGGAATTGCTCGCCAGTTCAGTGCTGAACAGGGCAAGGATCTGTCTCGGCATACAGTGTCTCGCCGTTTAAGACAAATTGGACTGAAAGCCCGCTCTGCAGTGACCAAACCGCTCATAAGTCGAAAGAATAAAAAGGCTAGTTTAGCCTTTGCTGAGGGGCATGTTGTGTGGACAGAGGAGAACTGGTTCAAAGTTCACTTCAGTGATGAGAGCAAGTTCAATTTATTTGGGTCTGTTGGGAAACATGTTCGGCGTCGAACTGGGGAAAGACTGAACCCAAAGTGTGTAAAGAAGTCAGTTAAATTTGGAGGAGGAAGTGTCATGGTTTGGAGGATGTTTTCTTCAGTAGAAGTTGGGCCTTTTGTACAGGTACATGGCAGGGTGAATGCAAATGTTTATCAGAACTAGAGCCCTGCACTCCTGCGGGACCCGACGCAAAGCAGTGCGGCGCGGGACAAATTTTGAAAGCTCATTGCGGGCGGGAGGGGGAGTGCACGATGCGGGAGCGGGCGGGAGAGGTGATAAGCTGCAGTCCCGCTAACTAAAAATGGGTTTAAAATAAAATTTATAAATTATTAATTTATGTCTATCATATATAATTTGTGCTGGATATTTTATTTGGCATTAATAAAAACATTTTAAGATGCCTAAATTTGCGGATGTGGTCTAATCTCGCGTACGTTTCCGATTCCTTTCCGCTCTTCCGTGTTTGAGATCTCCGATCATGGCAGAAGAGCAGAGCTCCTCTAGTGAAGCTCACAGTGCTTCAGAAGTAAGTGCTGCTTTAAAAAGAGGTGCCTGGCAACGCGCACCCTCCCTACGTGCGCTAGGTGAAGGATCGGTCAGTGGAGAGCTCAGCTAAGCTCAGCATGTTTAATTCCCCAAGCCAATGACAAGAACTTTTGTGAGAAGTAACGCGAACGTCTGCATCATGCGGGATTTGCGGGCGGGAGCGGGACTGAAAATCATAATTCTTTGCGGGAGCGAGACTGCACAATGCGGGAGCGGGACTGAAAATTCTGTCCCGCGCGGACCTCTAATCAGAACCTCCTTCAGCAACATGCAATTCCTTCACTGCAGGCGTCTCCGAATCACCCCCCAATTTTCATGCAAGACAATGCCCCCTGTCACACTGCAAAATGGGTAAAGCAGTTCCTTGAAGCTAAGAACATTGAAACAATGAAATGGCCAGCCCAGAGTCCAGATCTAAATCCTTGGCAACAAAGTAATGGTTAAGAAACCCACTGCAGTTACTGAACTGTGGAAGAGACTGCAAGAAGAATGGACTAGGATCAAACCAGAGCAGTGTGAGAAACTAGTGATGTCCTGTGGGTGCAGGTGTGCTGAAGTCATTCAAAGCAAGGGCCTCTACTCTTCCTATTAAGTTTTGAATTCTGTAGCGCTCAAATTTTAGTTTTAATCTTTTCTTCTGCTACAGTGGTTACTGTTCTTTAATTTTGATTACTGTGTTTCGCACAAAATAAAAGGTTTTTGTTAACGTGCTTTGGTTATTTAAAAAAAAATATGCTCGTGCAACAGTGGTATAACCACAGCTGATTTTCTTTCCTTCAAATTCAGGGCAATGGAGAAGAAGCAGCAGCCTTTGTCACATGCACACTCAAGCACAGTGAAATTCACCCTTTGCATTTTTAACCCATCTGAAGCAGTGAACACACGCACCCAGAGCAGTGGGCAGCCATACTACAGCGCCCAGGGAGCAGTTAGGGGTTGGGTACCTTGCTCAAGGGCACTTCAGCCCAAGGCCACCCCATGTTAACCTAACCGCATATCTTTGAACTGTGGGGGTAACCGGAGCACCTGGAGGAAACTCACGCAGACACAGGGAGAACATGCAAAGGCCCCCATCGGCCACTTGGCTCGAACCCAAATTATTATGGCATCTTGCATAAAATAAATATCTGAGTCCTCGTCTCCAATTTACAAGTCCGAATGCAGTTAATGCACAAGTCTAGTCCCGAGTCCTTAAAATTAGGGCATGAGTCGGATTTGAGTACTATAAGCCTGGCTATGAAGATACAAATGCCACCCGTTGAAAGTCACTGCCTTTGCGATCGTTTTTTTCCTGTAAAAATAAGCCTAAATTGATCTTAGAAAATTGTTTCCAATACTTCTAGAAAAGGAGAGAGATGAAGCGCTTTAAACTGCTGAAACATTTGTGCTTGGCTTTGTTGAGTTTTGTTTACCTGAACGCCTGCTCTCCACTTTTGTGTTGCTAAGTGGTATCCAGACACGTGACCTCTAGCTGCCAAGAGCTTGAAACATGCTTGTTATCTTGTGATCACTATAATTTCCGGGGTGCCAATTCTTCCTGAATCTTTACAACAGGTGCCAATAAATCGTGGAGGGCTGTGATGTGTTTTGATAAGTGATTCTTATGGCATTCATTGCCAATACTTTTTAATGGTTAATAGTTATAATGTAATATAAGTTCCTTTTATCATTAGTGATGCAGTGCTATGCATTGCAAACTATTGACTCCCATCTATGGTGCAAAGCACAGCAAACTCTTGTTCTTCTGCGTGTTTCTTATTATTATTCATCTTCCGTACAAATTTCGAATAACCCAATAACTGTACATCGCACACAGACAAACAATACATCAAAATGTGCGGCTCGATCAGGCTTGCTGTGCTATTACTTTGTTCGTCATTCTGCGATATATATATATTTTTTTTCTTTTTCCCAACATTTTTCAAACATCCGCTGCTCTGGCATACTTTCACCTAGAGACATGATTCAAACTTTAAAGCCGAGGCAAAATTCTCCTGTGTGGATCTGGCATTCAACTTTTTTGCTAGGTTGTATACTTTTTGATCAGTCACAGATCAAGCACCATGATCAATTCTGGAGAAATTCAGACTTTATAATGAGTGTCTATGGCGTTGCACTTCAGTGAAGGTGATCCAGTTAGTGTTGAGAGCTTGGAAAAAAGCTCTAAATTTCTCATTAAAACTGTGTTTTCAGCCACAAATTTCACTCTACACACACAATTTTCTCAAAAGTTGGATTCACACTTGTCTTGATTCACACAATGTGTCTACCTAAATGATAAGATTTACAGTTTTCGCACAAGAAGCCTCAAAGTGGCAGGTTCACAGCCCAACTGCTCCATTGACTCCCATGTGCTTTGACGAAAAAATCAGAAATGTCAGTTTTCAACTCGCTCTGTTGTCCACATTTTTTACACTAGGGACAAAAAAATTACATCAATGTGTTCATGAGAACCTTGTAGCGCTCAATGTGAAATAATTTTGTGAATACCTCCTTTCGTTTTCGTGTAAATCACTGTTGTTCGGAGAACAAAATCTGAGAAAAAGCTCTCTTTGCATGTAATACCCTGTCCACACTAGAGATTTTGTACCGATACGAAACTACTTTCGTACCGCAACACCTGTCCACACTAGCAACTATACCGGTACTGTAGCGGTATAACTGTATCGGCACGAAACCCATACATTTGTGGGTTTCGTACCAGTACAGTATCGGTACTGTAGCGCTTCACTGTAGTGTGGACAGATGAAGCGGCTCTGTATTGATACAAATATAATGCGCAAGCGCAATGAACCATTCGTACATCTTCCGGGTTATTTATACAATACGCACGTGCTTTCCAGCTGTAAATAAAACGTCAAAAAATGGCTCAAAACGACCATGGAGCAAAGAAAGGGGGGAGAAAGGGAGGGAGGGAGGAAGAAAGGAGGAAGAGGGAGAAAGGGAGGGGAAGAAGGAGAAAGTGAGGGGGGAGAAAGGGAGATTCGTTTTCTTTGTTTCTTTCTCAACTGCCTCGCGCGTTTTATACGATTCAACTGAATAAATGACCACCAGAAATACAGACTGTACATTGACAACAAAAAGCGCACACGTTGTTTCTTCCGCCATATTCTCGGAAGGAAGTTACTCTGTAACCATGGAAACATTTCGCGCACGTGCATTTTCAACTTCCGTGAAAGAAAACCGCAAACATTTCTCGCTAGTGTGGACAGATGCACTAAACTGTACCGGTATACTTTGTATCGATACAGTTATACCACTATCGTACCGGTATAAGTGTGAACACAGCATAATATTATGTCTCTGCTCTGCAGCTGAGAGGCCCGTAACTATGGCGACCAGCTCCAGTCAGGGAGCAGATGGGGGAGGGGCTGCTCTCTCTCTCTCTCTCTCTCTCTCTCTCTCTCTCTCTCTCTCTCTCAAACACACACATGATCATAGCATCGTAGCATCATAGCAAGTCACACATTCACACAGTACAGTGCAACTCCTGCAATAGCGACTGCTACGGCCACTGCATCACTCTTGCGATTTCCCACAGGGGAATTGTCTAGTTCACATTATAGCTGTGCTTTAAACAATTGTTCCCTTACCAGCATCTCTTGTCATTTTCCTGCAAAACTGTAATGGGCAAACTTGTAACCTGCAGACTTTCCTGTGCTGGGAAACTTTGCAAAGCACTAATACTTGAAACTCCTTCCATAAATGTCAAATAAGTTTCTCCTAACTAAACATCACCACAGCAATAAACAATAAAACTGTTTTTAATCCATTTGTTTTTATTCTTTTGATTATGTGGAGCATCTGCCATAGAAATCCATGTGGAGGAACTGTTATTATAGGGGAAAAAAAATGGAGCAAGCATGTTAATATCAACTTGTATTCATATTACAGTAGGAACGACTGCCAGAACTGTGGTTGTACAAAAATAATGAAGATTGAACAGTTCAGCCATGCTTGTCTGTCTGTCTGTCTGTCTGTCTGTCTGTCTGTCTCCAAGTGTAACCTTTTTCGTGTCTCAAACAGAAAGCTAATTGGTCAGAATATTGTTTTTGGCTTACCTTCATCAAAGCATTGTGTTCTTTGCAGATGATCAGCAGAATCGAGTATGTACACACAAAAAATTTCATACACAGAGATATCAAGCCAGACAACTTTTTAATGGGCATTGGCCGTCACTGTAATAAGGTAAGTGCTTACTATCTTAAGAGATATAGTTGCATTTCTGGAGTACATTTGTCATGCACAAAAACTAATAACATTGAGAATTTTTTTTTTTTTTTGGTCCTTGTAACTTTTTTTTGACATGTACAGACAAATATCTACTGGCTATTGATGTATGATGTCTGTGTAATGCAAATTATTGGGTAATTAATTTGCCCAGAAAATGTGCAGTCTTTTGGAAAATAATAGTAAGTACCATGGGAAACACGTGCTCAGATTCAGTTAAGGAAGGTGTTTTGAGAGCAGCATCAAGTGCCAGACAACAGTTTCTTTAAATTTCTTACTACTTGCTTTTTATTTATTTTGAGCTTTTCAATATGTATTCTTGATCTTGTTTGTGTTACATCTTTTAGAAAATTTGGGCTGTAAATATATACAGAAAAGATTACCTAACGTTGCCTGACTGTTCATTGTTTGAAATTGTTTTGTGCCCTTGCAGACAGGCAACATTTGGCCAATTTCAAGCATGGTGTGGATTAAACAAATCATTAGCAGTCCAAGATCAAATGTTTCTCGTGAAAACAAATTCGTGGTCCTTTTCACTGAGCTCTAATTCAATGAGGCCTTTCTTACCATTTTGGACAATGTTTTCTGTAATTAATGTGTTTATCAGTGTGTGTCTGTGTGAATGCCAGCCTTAAGCTTTATTCATGTACGTGTGTGTTTTTAATTTTAAACTATAACTAAATATGCCCCACTTTTTTTTTTTGGTCATTGTGAGATATCTTCAATGAATTCAACAGAGAGAACAATCTGATTTGAAGTTCCGCAACCCCCGCTGCTATTACTGAATTATTCCGGGTTTTTTTTTTAAATTACAGTTGCTTTGACTACACAACATTTGTTCATGACCTGATTTGACCAAGATTAGGCTTGCTTGTTTTATGGAGGGGAGCGTAGTTGTTCATTTTTGTAAGTGTATTTATAAGAAGTGTTTTTATTCAACTGCTTATAAAGTTGACGTGTGTCTGAATATGCAGAAAGCTAAATTTCTAAGCAATAACTACTAGATGTTTGACTCGAATCATACTTCATACTGCAAACTACATACACGGTTTTGGGAGGAGTAGGTTAAACATTTTTACCATGTTCTGGCTTAACTTTTGTTTCACCCTGAAATAACACCTCTTGGTGTTATCTAATTTTAATCTTTTGGTTATTTCTGGTCTGTTACTGAATCTTGGATTTTTAAGCTAGGATCAGAAGACCTCTCATCTGCACTTTGTAGCTGAACTAAATCAGTTGATTCAGGTAAATGCAAATATGTTCATAGTGTTTAGAATGAAACTCCTAAACCTCAGTCCACTTCTCCTGCATCTTTTCTTTTTAATTATGTAAATACAAAAGTATTCTAACCTCTTCCTTACTGAAGGTATTATTGTTTTACAGAATTGCTTCCATTTTATTCATGCTGTTGAGAATAATTTGACACTTACTTTATAATTTATTTTATTAATATTGTCATGTCTAATTGGGAAAGAATGACCCATCTCCGTAAATGCTTTTGGTGCTATGTTAGTGGAAGTTATTAGAGCTTGATCTCGCCTGTCGATCCACGGAGTTGCTTTTAGTCATTCAGCACGTATTCTTGATGTAGTTTAACTTCTGTAAGGTCCGTGAGAAACAGTTACATTTGGAAAAATGTGTTGAATCTCTAGTTCGTAGTTAGAAATTTTGTTTGGGTCACTGGAGGGCTCGTGTGCATCTCTCGCTTTTTTTTTTTATTTTAAGTTTTTTAATCCAAGTAAAGCTCTTGGGCTGTGTTTTTATTGCTGTGCAGTCTGGCTGTCTCTTGCTCTGGTTTCCCCTAAGAAGTTTAATGGTTCATGTAAAAGGCTTGCTGGTTTTTAAAGGATGGCAATAGACTCCCCCGACTGTTCTTTTTCTTAGCCTTGGTGTTGCCTGTCTGCGTTGGCCATGTGGGGTTGTCAGCAATACTGTTTGATGTACTGCACCCTCTATTGTCTGTTTAGTGTTTAGAATCTCCAGTGGGGAAGAGGAAAAGAAGCTTGGCTGTTAGTTCTTCTCAGGATCCATCTTTCTCAGGATTAAACCAGGTCTGAAACTACAAACGCCGAATAATGCTGTGTGTGTGTGTGTGTGTGTGTGTGTGTGTGTGTGTGTGTGTGTGTGTGTGTGTGTGTGTGTCCATACACACAGTGTACAACAGACGTGGGCAAGCGGGCAAACCCCTGTGCAATATCACTTAAATGTCAAATGATTCAAAATTGTATTCTTACCTTTTATACAATAACAAACCCTCTTGTCCAACTAAAAGTAATGCAGTTAGTTTTCGTTAAACAGTAGGGTATAATTAAGTTTAGCTTTACTATAAAAATACAGGCCCTGCTGTAGGAGCTCGGTGCAATGTCAGTTCACCTTTCATTGCTGAGATGCAAATATTTTATTTCTTTTTATTTATTTATTTATTTTCAGTACTTATGTCCACCTTTTTTTTTTTTTTTTTGAGGACCAACTCAATTTTCCTTGGCGTAGAGCAGGGGTCGGCAACCCTAGGCATGCGTGCCACAACTGGCACGCCGAGGAATTTCCTGTGGCACGCTGACGATGATACACAAACCTAATTATTCAACACATTAAAAATGTTCAAACGTCATCTTGAACTGTCATTGGCTGTTGCATGGCGAGCCTGCTCTTTTAGCATGACTACACAACAATATAGCGTCCCCCTCCCAGTATTGCCAGAGACTGCTGACGTTTTCCAGCCCAAAATATGTTCAAAATCCACCAAAATGCACTTAAAACCGCCCAATCTGGCAACACTGCCCCCTCCCCATATTTCTCACGAGATGGGCCCACTTGATGCAGCAGTTGCACTAAGATGGCAAAGAAGCCAATAGTTCGGGCTTTCCTGTCCTCGTGGACCAAAGAATATGGGTTCGTTTCTCAGAGGGACCGTGCTGTGTGCACGTTGTGTTTTGAAAGTGTTGCGTGTTGAACATCCAGTGTTAAACGTCATTTCGAGGCAAAGCACGAAAAGGCTTTCAAAGATCAGGCAGATATTGATTCGTCCCTCTCACGCGCAGTGTGCGGATATGGGAAGCAAGCCCACACTTTAAAAGTCTTTACCTCTGCTAAAAACAATGCCACTGAAGCTAGCTATATAATTTCTCACTGCATAGCTAAACATGGAAAGCCATTCACAGACAGTGAATACATTAAAAGTGCCCTTCAACCAAAAACGTTTAATACTGGCTCTTTTTGAAATACCATAGTTCACTCCGAGTTGCATATACATGCTGCATGTGAAAATGTAATTCTACTCCCATTCCCTGTATTAGCTCATGAAAGAAAATAGTCGGAAAAACGAGCGGATCTGAAAAAGCCATACGTACTTGCGTCACTTCAAAAATTAGTATTCGTGGCCTCGCCCATCTTGGCTTGTGACCACCCACGGGAAGGAAGTTTGGATTTAAGTACGAGGAGAGATAGCAGAGCCCATCTCGTCAGTAGGTAACGAAAAGGACCTAAAAATAAATTGAAAACATGGCTGAACAAGTTCGTGCCGGTGTTATTTGTGGCAGTAACACATCAACGTTGTATGTTTGGGGAGGCTGGGACCTCCCCTGCGCGAGTTATGAGCGTTCAAAGTCGGGCTGGAGCTGCCGACAGAAATGAAACCTAAGCGGAGCACCACGGCTCGCCTTGGGGCGAATTACATCCCAAGGTGTGGGGCTAGCCCGCCCTGGCAGCGCTGGTTCGTTAGGGAGAGGGCAGAGGTCGCTGGCTGGCAATTTGGGAAGGCTGGGAGCTCCCCTGCCCGAGTTACGAGCATCCAAAGTCGGACTGGAGCCACCGACAGAAACAAAACCTAAGCGGAGCAACGTTGCAAGATAGAAGAGCTGAAGAAGAAATGGTTGGAGTTTATCTTTGGAACACCACCAGCGAAGTATAATGCAGCGTTAGTACTGTGTTCTGATCATTTCAACCACAGTGACTTTTCAAACTTCGGTGCCTTCAGTAGTGGTTTTGCTTCGAGGTTGCATTTAATCCCTGGATCTGTACCGTCAAGACGATCGACCACCAGCTCACAAGCTGTAAGTAAAACATGAACTTTTTGTTCGAAGGTTTTTGTTACAAAATAGCATGTTCATATTCTCCACGTTAGCATGCATGACATGGTAACAAGCTAGGCAGGGATGAGAGTTTTCCGCTTTTTCTGAGTAAAAAACGATCTTTTTATATTATGCCAAATCCGTTGAGAATTTTTTTTATTAATTTCGGGGGGTTGGGGTATGTTCCTTCATGCTGTTCAAACTTTATTAACTCCAACGATGTTTACACGTTATTTGTAAGTCGCCATCTTTAGTCTCGTTTAAGTCTTGTTGAATGTGATGTACAATTCGTGTTATCTACATTGTTATTGGTCAAAACATCGACGTCGAGACCATAATAGCCAATCAAAACAGTTTTTACAAAGACACCCACATCCGCTTGTTCTGACCCACTGGAGGTAGCGTCACCGTACTGTTAGCCAATCAGAGGTAACATGTTTACATGTCATGAATATTAATGAGTAAGAGCTGAAATCCTGTCGTTCTCCCGCCACCCACTCTTCCACCAAACTAGAACAGCCTGAAACAGGAGAACCACAGCATTTTTTTTTTTCACCAAAACCGGCTCACAGGGCATTCATTCATACTAGAGACCACCGCACAGTTAATGAAAAAATGATGCAAGGAGACCTTTAAGGAGGCCTTTCTCTCCAGCTCGGATAGTCTTTTTGAGGGGCTGCCAAATAAAGAGACAATAAAATCAAGAATAAAAGACATGCCCGTATCAGCCAGAACTGTTGAGCGACGAGCTGGTGAAATGGCAGAAAATGTAAGGGTGCAGCAAACAACTGGCATAAAGTGGGTTAAAGTGTGTGAGGTTAATGGCATAAAACAAGTGCAATGGTGTTTTACATTTGCTCAATGCATTAAATATCCATATCCGTCTAATGGCGTATTCACACCTACGTTGTTTGGTCCGGACCAAACGAACCAAATTTCCCTTGGTCCGGACCTTTTGGGTTGGTCTGAATACAAACCACCGAACTCTGGTCCGGACCAAACAAGCGGACCGAGACCGAGCTGCAAGGTCGGACTCGGTCCGGACCAAAGGAACCCTGGTGCGGATCTTTTGGAGGTGTGAAAGCAGACCGGACCTAATCCGACAGTTTTGCTTTTTTGTACCTCGGGAGCTTCCATCGTTTGTCGAGCATTATGGGAAACAGAGTCTTGACACTCCACCGCAAAGCGCAAACACTGTTTCGGTTGTCAAGGGAACCTTACAACAGTCGTTCAGTCATTCAGACCAGTGGTAGGCTAGACTACAGAGTACAAAAAATGAGTAGGGGGCAAACGTGGGCCGAGGAAGAAACGCGTACCCTTGTGGATATATGGGCAGATGTCCACATATCTGAGCTTTTGGAGAGAACACACAAAAATGCCGACGTGCTTGCTGTATTCAGTGAGAAAATGAAGAAGGGGTTCACGCGCTCCCCAGAACAATGTCGGCTAAAAGTGAAGAAACTCCGTCAGACCTACATTAAAATCAGGGACATTCTTTCAAAAAGTGGCAGTACTAGCGACGCAAAAAAGAAATTCATCTATTGCGTGAAGAGCCAGAACTGTCACAACATGATGTGCGCTCATCAGCGCTACCCTCCGTAGCCGCCTTGCCCTTTGTCGTCGTCGATAAATTACTTGTACAACAGCATAGTAATCGCACAATTGTGAAAACAGTAAAAACTGGAAAAAACATATAGCTTTGACGACATTAAAAAGAATAACAGCACGGAAAGCCTCCATGACTACTTTTGAACTTAACGCTTTGTGCGCGTGTCGTCTCTGACCAATAGCTGAACGACCTCAGGGCACGTGGCTTTGTTGACAGATTTTGGTCCGCTTACTAAAATGTACAGTGTGAAAGCGAACCGCACCAAAATGAAAAAATAAAAAACAAACATTTGGTTCGGACCAAAGCAAGTGAACTATCGAACTATCCTGGTCTGAATACACCCTAAAATGTGTGGTGTCTAATTACACATAGTTAACACCTATTTGAATGGCACACTAACAAGAAAATTTCTAATTGGCACTACATGGCAAAAAGGTTGCCGACCCCTGGCGTAGAGGATACCAGTTTCTGACTTTTTTCTTGAGAGATGTTCTATCCTTCCTCAGAGACAAATTTTTCAGCTCTTCTTTGCTCGGTGGGGTTGTGTTGCCATACCTTTTTCTTTAAAATACCCGAAAGGTGTTCTGTTGGATTTACGTCAAGTAACATGCTTGGTTAGGTCATAGTTTTCAGTGATTTTGGCAGTGTGCTTTGGATCGTAATCATGCTGGTTTGTTCCTCTTATGCCAAGACTGGAAGTCATTTTGTCGGCCAGTATTTTGGTATATGAACAGGCATTCATAGTGCCGCCATCTTCATAAATGTCATCTTCCCAACACCATTTTCACTCATGCAGCCCCAGATCATTGCACTTCCATGCTTCACTGTCAGGACTATACGTTTTCTGTGGTAGTCCTGACCAGGTTCACGCCAAACATGCTGGACCCCACCTGATCCGAATAGATTTATCTTGGTCTCATCTGACCAAAGAATGTGCTTCCAATATTTATCAGGGACTTCTTTTCATTTTCTTTAGCAAAGTTTAATCTTGCAGTTTTGTGCCGAAGAGTAAGCAAGGTTTTTTTTTTTTTTTCCTGTTTGTGTACTCTCGTCATAGAGGTTGATGGTCATGTAATGTCCTTCGCACTGCCTTAGCGGTCCCAGAAACTCTTTCTATTGATAACCCCTGTGCCAATTCTGAAGCACTTGCCCATCTGTTTATTCAGAGTTAGATTGTGCAAGTAACGCATTGACCGTGGTGTCAGTTTAGGAGGACAGCCAATGCTGCTCAGGTTAGTGGTACTATATAGCTTGTTCTGTACCTCTTGATTACTGCCTCAACTTCTTTCAACTAATTTTTAATTGGTCGCCAATCTTCCTGTATCCTTTTCGGTCTTTGTGAAGTCTCGCAATTAGATTTTTCAGTTACTCTGGCAATTCTTTTCCATGTGGAGCCATGATGTAGACATGCATTTTGCGAAAGGCTATAGGGACCTTTCACTGACATCATGGATTTTTGTTTATCATGCAGCAGCCGCCATATGGACCCCTTGCACTGACGTCACATTTGCATTAGTAGCTGTTGCTACGTTATACCTGGGGGACAACTGTACTTTGTTTACGTACTGTAGCTAGGCCTGTCGCGATATTCGATATACCGACTTATCGTACGGTAAATTAAAATGAACTCGGTAATTTTTTTTTTAACCGCAATTTTGGCATTTACGTGCTGTATATCTACAAAGGGAAGTCGCCTGAGTATTAGCTTGACCCACTGACTGAATATAAAACAGCGCTGTTTTCTGTCGTCTCATGTGGCTCTCTGTCAGAGGCGGGGCCTCCCAGCGTGCAACAGTTATCCAGCCAGGGTGTCCACTAAATGGGGAAAAGACAACACGTTGCTCCGTTGTACAGACCATAGGTATAGAATTGGGTATGGATGGTGTGGACGTGTCCCTACCAATATCAAACGATGGCTGATATGTCCCTACCAATGTTTCTGATAGAAGAAAAAAAAATCACGCTCCGTGCGCGGTACACAAATGGTTACTGTAGCTTTCCACTGGGCAAAACACCACGCAAAATTCGCTCATGAATATTCGCTCTGGGGGCGTGGTCGCGAAAACAGCAAGCAAGTTCGGCTACCATGTCAGTTAGCAAGTGCAGTTGCAGTGCAGTGACCAGCTGCTAGCTAGCAAGCTGTCTTTGAGGAATGTAATGTTAGATTAGCTTGTAAAATGAATCCGTTAACAACAGTTTGTATTCAGTGTGTAAAAACGACAACATACGAATATGACTGTTTTCTAAGTTTGTGTCGCATGTAAATAACAATCCGACTTGATTACAACAACTGGTGTTCATTAAGGTCACAAAGACATTATTAAATCATATCAAATTGTGCTAACGTTGGCGAATATTGCACCTAGTCTTGCTTGTGGAGTGCCTGCAAACTTTAGCAGCCCGCTAACCCTTAATTTGAAGTGCTTCAGTTAAGACCTGCAGAGCCCTGACCGAGTTCGTATAACATGATACATGTAAACAACAACCCGATGGTGATGTGGACATTGTTCGTGGCCCAGACACCTTTTAATCAAATAAAACGTTTTCACGGGTGGCACGGTGGTGTAGTGGTTAGCGCTGTCGCCTCACAGCAAGAAGGTCCGGGTTCGAGCCCCGTGGCCGACGAGGGCCTTTCTGTGTGGAATTTGCATGTTCTCCCCGTGTCCACGTGGGTTTTCTCCGGGTGCTCCGGTTTCCCCCACAGTCCAAAGACATGCAGGTTAGGTTAACTGGTGACTCTAAATTGACCGTGAGTGTGAATGGTTGTCTGTGTCTATGTGTCAGCCCTGTGATGACCTGGCGACTTGTCCAGGGTGTACCCCGCCTCTCGCCCGTAGTCAGCTGGAATAGGCTCCAGCTTTCCTGCGACCCTGTAGAACAGGATAAAGCGGCTAGAGATAATGAGATGAGAAAACATTTTCACGTAATAAGTATAACAGCCTCTGCCTTCTTGATCAGAAAATTTTGGTTACTTCCGTCTCTCTTTTGAAAACCTCACATACCGAGTACGTACATATGCTGAACTGATTGGTTTTCGAGGGTGTTCATTTGAAAGCGCTAGGCTAAAATCTTTTCTCTGTAGAACCCAGTCACTCCCTCCTCTTCCTCCCCTCTCCGCTCTGGGCTCAAGAAGACAACAAAAGGGCAATAATATAACAACCAATCAGAATTCAGATACAGTCTGTCGCCAAGTAAAATTGTAACCTTTCAACGTGTCAAAGTTCTAGAGAGACAATGGAGCAAAATATTGTGACCCTCTAATGTTGACCTGAAGTTGGCACCACTGGGAGTTGGCATTGGGTTTATGTCCCCACCAGTATTAACACGAAACCTACGCCCTTGCCTACATGTTATCCTGTTCTAATTGTTACTTTTATCCAAATGACAGCTGGCAATACGTTGTTACCTTGCACTTTTAGTTTATCTGGGTACTAACCTTTGAGAAACTGGATTGGCGGAATGTTGCCTGTGAAGAAAAGTGTCTTTTTTTTTTTTTTTTTTTTTTTTTTTATTACCCTGTGCCAAGTTAATATTTACTTAAGTAATAAGTAAATTAAGATGTCAACAATAATATCGTTTATCGCAATAATTTCTGAGACAGTATATCGTCCAACAAAATTTATGATCGTGACAGGCCTAACTGTAGCCAAGCGAACATGTCCGGCATCTGTTGCTGTTGTCTGAAGAAAACTACAGCTAAAAAAGCTCTACTACCAGATTACTTGGATAATCTTAGTCAGAAAGAAGCAAAGGATAGATATACGTGGAAATTAGTTTATTAGCAGTTATGATCTGGACAAAATTCCTTGAAATGACTGGAGTGACGGTGGAGATTTGTGGCCTAGCGTTAGCTACATGTTGGAATATACCTTCTTTTTCCCCCCAAAGGGTCCCAACACGGAAGAACAGTTAAAAAAAAAGTACAAAAGCAAGAAAACCTTTTGTCAATTTTCCCTGCATTAGCTTTTGGGAACAGAATGTTGTGAAAGCCAGAGCATTTGCTCTCAAAGGACTCCATGGGCTATATGGTTTTGCTGGCCCTCCATGGCTCAACAACCCCAAGGACATTTAGGTACAGAGCTATTGTACTCTATCATTTATACATTGATGCGTATTGTTAAAACAATATCTGAAGTGTTATTTGTAAAATAAAATATCTTGTGCTAGACTTTCAATGTTGAAAGATTTTATTTTAATTTTATCTAATGGTGGATGGTACAATAACGACAAATACGAACAGAATCGGCACATTCCAGCTGTAGCTGTAGTCATCTAGTAACTATAATCACCCTTGTAATAATAATTTCAGTAAATAATGTTCGGTTTCCTCTTCATTTATTCTGTAGTCAAAAGGCACAGGTTGATAAGTGTGTAATGGGCAATAACAATTTTATCTAAAATAGTTTTTCCTGCTTTAGTAGATTTTATTTCCATTTCACATGCGTGCAGCTGTTGTAAAGTTTAGTCTGTTTGTGTAGAACACTCTTGACCTGTAGATTCATTCCTGCATTCTGGCTCCATGGTGACATTTTTCACAGGACTGGGTTCCTCTGATAACAGAAACAAAACTTCAGCGCTCTCTGGTCTTTCAGGGTATATCACGCATGTTGCTCCTTGCTGGGTTTTTTACTGAGTTGTGTCCGAGTTGTTTGAAACCAGTATGGGTTTTCCTTGTCGAATGAGGAAGCTGCTTCCACCTGTAAGAAAATCAAATGCTTTCATGAAGGTGCTAACTTGAATGCGAGCAGAAAAAATAAAACAAGATTCTTAAGCAACCTCTTCTATACTCCCTTCCGACTTTGTATTTTTTGTTAAATTTTTTTAAATACAATCGTGAATTTCTTTGGAGTTTTCAGGCTTAGCTCCTCCGGTCGTATTATCTTTAACCTCTCATTTCTTCATTGTTCTTGAAGCATTTGCTTCGCTTTGTTAACGTTCTTCTTGATAGCAGGGAGATGGTAATACCGTTTTTCTTGATTTGAGCAACCAAAAATAGGACAAAAATGAACCATATTTAAGACAGATAAAAGCCCTTGCTTGCATGAAAGACGGTGTCTGTCTGACCCCCCAGGTGTAATTATCATGTGATGCGTGACGTCATGCGCAAGGGGTCTATTGTCGGGCAAACAAAGAAACACAACCGTGACCATTGATAATGAGAATCGAGATGACTGCAGTTGGTACAGTCTCTGAAAAATTTAATTGTACCAGCAAGTTCGCATTACATCAAAAATCTGAAACATGCAGGCATCCACAGATCCATATGATTTACCCGCAAATATATTTATTTGTTATTTATTTGACACATTGCTCTGGGTATGTGTGTGTGCTCATTGCTCACGTGTGTGTGTGTGTGTGTGTGTGTGTGTGTTCACTGCTTCAGATGGGTAAAATGCAAAGGAGGAATTTTGGCTGTGCTTGAGTGTACGTGTGACAAAAGTAAAGACTGCTTCTTAATTTACCCACGAATGTATTTATTCTACTTGAAAAGTGTACAGCAAACCAGCTATCGGATTTGGGATAGTACGACATGGTGAACTGTTTTAGTATTTGGGACTTCAAGATACACTGGAGAGATGCTAAAGGCATACAAAAGTACAGATTCCTACCAATATTTCGAGGCAGGTTTCGTGCATGCCAGAATGTTATGGGAAATTCCTGATAAAGAAAAATGCCTTATTATGACAAAGGTAAACTCAAACGTGGACTTGTAATAGTAATAATGAAGCCAGGGCCTAGATTTGGCATATTTTATGGTTTTTAGTCTAACCTACATTCAGTACATAAATATTTAGCTAGCCTAGCATTAGCTCGAATACATTGCGTCCAAAGCCCACATCCAGATATACATTTTAACGTTCATACGTTTGCCGTTTGGCATGGTTTTTTTTTTTTGCAGTGCAGTAGAACTGCTAAGTATGACACGCTTACCAAAGTTCTGTCCTTGTTACGCCAACTTGTGGATTTGTTGAACGTTAAATTGGGTATGCGGAGTTTAGAGCTATGGGATTTTTATAATTGAATGGCCTTGAGCTAGAAAAACAAGTTCATAGAAATATGGTGGTGCTTGAATGTTTGTGAACCCTTTAGAATTTAGTATATTTCTGCATAAATATGACCTAAAACATCAGATTTTCACACAAGTCTTAAAAGTAGTTAAAGAGAACCCAGTTAAACTAGACAAAAATATTATACTTGATTTATTTATTGAGAAATTATCCAATATTACATATGTGAGTGGCAAAAGTATGCGAACCTTTGCTTTCAGTATCTGGTGTGACCCCTTGTGCAGCAATAACTGCAGCTAAACATTTCTGGTAACTGTTGATCAGTCCTGCACACTGGCTTGGAGGAATTTTAGCCCATTCCTCTGTACAGAACAGCTTCAACTCTGGGGTGTTGGTGGGTTTCCTCACATGAACTGCTCGCTTCAGGTCCTTCCACAGCATTTCGATTGGATTAAGTTCAGGACTTTGACTTGGCCATTCCAAAACATTAACTTTATTCTTCTTTAACCATTCTTTGGTAGAACGACTTGTGTGCTTAGGGTCGTTGTCTTGCTGCATGACCCACCTTCTCTTGAGATTCAGTTCATGGACAGATGTCATGACATTTTTCCTTGAGAATTCGCTGGTATAATTCAGAATTCATTGTTCCGTCAATGATGGCAAGCCATCCTGACCCAGATGCAGCAAAACAGGCCCAAACCATGATACTACCACCACCATGTTTCACAGATGGGATAAGGTTCTTATGCTGGAATGCAGTGCTTTCCTTTCTCCAAACATAATGCTTCTCATTTAAACCAAAAAGTTCTATTTTGGTCTCATCCATCCACAAAACATTTTTCCAATAGCCTTCTGGCTTGTCCATGTGATCTTTAGCAAACTGCAGAGGAGCAGCAAAGTTCTTTTTGGAGAGCATTGGTGTTCTCCTTGCAACCTTGCCATGCACACCATTGTTCTTCAGTGTTCCCCTGATGGTGGACTCATGAACATTGGCTAATGTGAGAGAGGCCTTCAGTTGCTTAGAAGTTACCCTGGGGTCCTTTGTGACCTCGCTGGCTGTGACGGCCTTAGCGGGCTACTTGTAATTGTTCTCAGTTTTTACTACAGGTATTGCAGCTGTGGGCGTGTCGTCTTAACATCTAATTGGCAGCACCGGCGCGCAGTGTTGCCTTCCTATAAGTAGCGCCCTGCTGACGTTCCAAAGAGAGGCTCCTTTGTTTTCTTTTTGGCTCGGCTTCTAACATCCAGGTGGCTGCTCTTTTTTTCTCTCTTTATGATTATTTTTGTTATTTAAATAAATGTAATTAATTGTGCGCACGTCTCCGTCCTCCTTTATTGCCAAGGTGTCCCCTAGGCCTCGACACTGGCTATTACACGCCCTGCTCTTAGAGTGATCTTTGTTGGTCGACCACTCCTGGGGAGGGTAACAATGGTCTTGAATTTTCTCCATTTGTACACAATCTGTCTGTGGATTGGTGGAGTCCAAACTCTTTAGAGATGGCTTTGTAATCTTTTCCAGCCTGATGAGCATCACCAATGCTTTTTCTGAGGTCCTCAGAAATCTCCTTTGTTCGTGCCATGATACACTTCCACAAACGTGTTGTGAAGATCAGACTTTTGATAGATCCCTGTTCTTTAAATAAAACAGGGTGCCCACTCACACCTGATTGTCATCCCATTGATTGAAAACACCTGACACTAATTTCACCTTCAAATTAACTGCTAATGCTAGAGGTTCATATACTTTTGCCACTCACAGATATGTAACATTGGATAATTTTCCTCAATAAATAAATCACTAAGTATAATATTTGTTTCATTTGTTTAACTGGGTTCTCTTTATCTACTTGTGTGAAAATCTGATGATGTTTTAGGTCCTATTTATGCAGAAATATAGAAAATTCTAAAGGGTTCACAAACTTTCAATCACCACTGTAACAGGTGCACAGAGCTTTCATACTAGCCTGATATGTTCTCCACACAGATGGGAATGCTTTGTTGGCATCCAATTTTCGCATTTAACTGCAGCTCACCATTTTTCTTGTCTTTCTGGGTTCACGGGGAAGTCGTAAAAAGTTAAACCAGGTTTATCTCCACGTCTGTTGTTACATCCAAAAGCACTACAGGTCTCTGGCATTGTTCCTTTAGATGTACCGTCTACAAGTTTATTTGTATGTTTGCTGAATTGGACTTACAAATCAATCACGTGCATTTGTGCCGGTCATTGTCAAACACACAGCTCACCCGGCAATATGGCCGTAAAAACAAATCTGGAGTTATATCTCATGAAAGTCCCCAATAGGCCCAAAATTGAGAGTTCTAGTGTTCACAGGTCATTTTTATAACCATATTCATGCAGTTTGGCTAATTGGAAATCACAGGTAGACTTAATTTTGTTTCGATGATCATAGGTTTTCTAACTTGTTTGTCAGTGATCACGGATGTAAACGCTTTTGTTGCATTGGGTTTCGACTTTGGGGCCTTGATTTTCAATGTTGTCTTTGTGCTAAATTATTTGCTGTTGATTATTCATAAGAGGAAATGCTCTACTTATCAATTTAGGGTAATTCCGCCCCAAATCACCAGCTATAGAAAAATGTTCGCCACTGACCATCTCAGATTTGCTTCATACTTTCTGGAAATATTGTCAGTGTGCCCAATAAATAGTGTACAAAATTTTAGGCTTGTACCTTCATTAGTTTCTGAGATATAGGGGCTTTAAAAAAGGGGCGTGGCCCCAATTTCACTGTTGAAACGCGTGCTACAGAAAACGGACCTAACTTCCATAAGTCATTACTTTTAAACTATTCATACAAGATGCATGAAATTTTCAAGGATTGTTCTTCAATGCCAGATGCTTTTAAATACTAAAATAGAAAGTTCACAGTTCAATATTTGCCAAGTTATGGCTTGCTGAAAATCATAAAAGTGCTTTGGAGCAACTTTGATGCCCCATATCTCCACATTAAAGCACACTAGATCTTTCAAATTTTCTTATTTATTACTCATGTTATAGTACTCTTCAGGCAACTAGGTATGTGTTCAAAAGAAATCAAACTTTCTGATTTATTAGGCTTTAAAAAAAAAAAAAAAATTTGCGCCTATAATTCAAATGCATATTACAAATGTATGACAAGGTCTACCATAAAAACAATTATACCACTGGAAAGAGCTTGTTCTGATTAGCAAATGCACAAAATATGAAGTTGGTACCCTAAACCAAACTATAAATATTAAGGTATCAAGTACGGCATGTTTTACGATAGACGGAAATGCTGTTTTAAGGGATATAATCTACTTGGATGCATCCAGAGATGCATAAAAACTGAAAAACCACAAAATTCATGAGGATTTTTATCACTATCCCTTAGAAGCACGTATTTGAGCTTCCATTTGCCAGCCAGATACAGCCCCAGCTGAAAAAGGTCATTTACTTCAGTGACGGATCAGCAGCACAATACAAATACTATAAAAATTTCACAAATCTAATAAAAGCATGTAGACGATTTTGGACTTTTGGCAGAATGGCATTTCTTTGCCACTTCTCATGGTAAATCACCCTGTGATGGTATTGGAGGCACTGTAAAGCAGTCAGCAGCTCGAGCTAGCTTACAGGCAGTAATGAGTGATCATGTACTAACCCCATCTGATCTGTTTTTGTGGGCAGAAAAACATACCAAGAACATCCATTTCATCTTGGTTGGTACAGGGGAAGTTATGGAGAGTGATGAAGCATTGGAGACCAGATTTTCAAGGTCAGCTACTATTCCTGGAACAGGAGACAACCACTCATTCGTTCCAGTCATGTCCAACCAGCTGCAGGTCAGCAGGGTGTCAGGTGGTCCTAGCTTCATTGTGGATATGAGTGGGAATCGGCCACAAATAATGCATAAAACCCCTTTTATATCCGCAGTCTCTCTGGCAGATACAGTTCCTGGTAAATATGTTGTATGTTTGTATGACAGACAGTCGTAGATAGGCAACATTCGTGCATCATCAGAGGAGGAACAAGATGTACAAGTAACATTTATGCATCCTCATGGTCCGTCTCAGACTTGTACCTGGCCCAGGAGAGAGGATAACTGTTGGGTCCCACTGGTGCATGTCATGAAAATCATTGATGCCCCACTTACATCAACTGGCAGGCAGTATAAACTTCCATCTGATGTGGAAAAGCAAATCAATACACTGTTTAAGCTCTTCAAATAAAGTATTTTTAAGGTTATTTTTCCTACACCATAGGTTTAATTGTATTGTAATATGCCTTAAAACAGCATTTCCGTCTATCATAAAACATGCCATACTTGATACCTTAATATATTTATAGTTTGGTTTAGGATACCAGCTTCATATTTTGTGCATTTGCTAATCAGAACAAGCTCTTTCCAGTGGTATAATTGTTTTTATGGTAGACCTTGTCATACATTTACAATATGCATTTGAATTATAGGTGCAAAATTTTATTTTATTTTTTTAATTTTTAAAGGTCTCCTTGCATCGTTTTTTCATTAATTGTGTGGTGGTCTCTAGTATGAATGAATGCCCTGTGAGCCAGTTTTGGTGAAAAAAAAAAAATGCTGGGTTCTCCTGTTTCAGGCTGTTCTAGTTTGGTGGAGGAGTGGGTGGCGGGAGAATGACAGGATTTCAGCTCTTACTCATTAATATTCATGACATGTAAACGTGTTACCTCTGATTGGCTAACAGCACTGTGACGCTCCCTCCAGTGGGTCAGAACAAGCGGATGTGGGTGTCTTACTACGGCGAGAGAGAAGGAACAAACCGCGAAGGGAAAAATACCGCGCGCTGACGTCATTGAGGTGCGACGCAAGGAAATAAAAAATTCAACAAATGTTTGGGTTTTTACTGAAGAAACAAACGAATAAAATGAACGAGTGACTTAAATAAAAAGAATGTGGGTGTCTTTGTAAAAACTGTTTTGATTGGCTATTATGGTCTCGACGTCGATGTTTTGACCAATAACAATGTAGATGACACGAATTTTACATCACATTCAACGAGATTTAAACGAGACTAAAGATGGCGACTTAGAAATAACGTGTAAACATCGTTGGAGTTAATAAAGTTTGAACAGCATGAAGGAACATACCCCAACCCCCCGAAATTAATAAAAAAAATTCTCAAAGGTTTTGGCATAATATAAAAAGGTCGTTTTTTACTCAGAAAAAGCAGAAAACTCTCCTCCCTGCCTAGCTTGTGACGATGTCATGCATGCTAACGTGGAGAATATGAACATGCTATTTTGTAACAAAAACCTTTGAACAAAAAGTTCATGTTTTACTTACAGCTTGTGAGCTGGTGGTCGATCGTCTTGACGGCACAGATCCAGGGATTAAATGCAACCTCGAAGCAAAACCACTACTGAAGGCACCGAAGTTTGAAAAGTCACTGTGGTTGAAATGATCAGAAAACAGTACTAACGTTGCATTATACTTCGCTGGTGGTGTTCCAAAGATAAACTCCAACCATTTCTTCTTCACCTCTTCTATCTTGGGCAAGAAATGCAATGTTGATGTCTTACTGCCACAAATAACACAGGCATGAACTTGTTCAGACATGTTTTCAACTTGCTGTTAGGTCCTCTTCGTTAGCTACTGACGAGATGGGCTTTGCTCAGTGTTGCCAGACACTGCTGACGTTTTCCAGCCCAAAATATGTTCAAATCCGCCAAAATGCACTTAAAACCCCCCAATCTGGCAACACTGACTCTGCTATCTCTCCTTGCGCTTAAATCCGAACTTCCTTCCCGTGGGCGGTCGCAAGCCAAGGTGGGCGAGGCCATGAATACTAATTTACAAAGTGACGCAAGATCGTATGGCTTTTTCAGATCCGCTCGTTTTTCCGACTATTTTCTTTCATAAGCTAATACAGGGAATGGGGGTAGAATTACATTTTCGCATGCATATGCAACTCGGAGTGAACTATGGTATTTCAAAAAGAGCCAGTATTAAACGTTTTTGGTGGAAGGGCACCTTTTAAAGCCTAATAAATCAAAGTTTGATTTCTTTTGAACACATACCTAGTTGCCTAAAGAGTACTATAACATGAGTAATAAATAAGAAAATTTGAAAGATCTGGTGTGCTTTAATGTGGAGATTTGGAGGAAATTTGATGCCCCATAGCACGATAGACTTTTTTTTTTTATGATTTTCAACAAGCTATAACTTGGCAAATATTGAACTGTGAACTTTCTATTTTAGTATTTAAAGGTGTCCGGCATTGAAGAACAATCCTTGAAAATTTCATGTATCTTGCATGAATAGTTTAAAAGTAATGACTTATGGAAGTTAGGTCCGTTTTCTGTAGCACGCGTTTTAACACGTTTTAAATTGGGGCCACGCCCCTTTTTTAAAGCCTCTATATCTCAGAAACTAATGAAGGTACAAGCCTTACATTTTGTACACTATTTATTGGGCACACTGACAATATTTCCAGAAAGTATGAAGCAAATCTGAGATGGTCTGGCGAGGCCTCTGGTGATTTTCACATGGATTGACCCTTTAGAAATAAATTATTGATGGAAAATTTTGAATCATTTGACTTCAGTGATGAACAGGGGTGTACTCACTTCGGTTGTTGCGCGTGTGATCAAAAGTTCTTATTCATTCATAGGTTTTTCTGTATTTTGACTATTTTCTACATTGTAGAACAATATTGAAGACATAAACGATGAAAATAACATGGAACATGTATGGAATTGTGCGATAAAGTGTTTGAAGAATCTAATACAGAGACTCAGATTGTTGGCGCGCCCACGTCTACTGTAAGACGCACTATTTCGAATAATGAACGCATTGTCGAGAGGGGCAGGGGCCAATGTGGACGCGAGCACTTTATACCCTATTTGGAACGTTTCGTGGTGTATTACTTGACTTCATGGTCTCAATATCGAAAATCTTGCACAAATATGCAACTTCCAACATAATTATCTGGATATTCAACAGATTTCAGCATCGGATGAATTTGTTTTGACCGCCGCCATATTGAATATACGTTGGACCCGTTTGTGTATTTATGCCACCCCGTTTGTAGCGTCCCAAGCGAGTAAAACCTGATCCAAGTCTTTTGCTAGGTGGCGTCTTACGGTCTCTGTACGAATATTCGAAAGAGACAAGAAAACATGGATAAGAAAAAAAAGAAAAATACATCTATTTTGTCATTCTTCGGCAGAGAGTACGTTCACCTGAAAAAACTGATACCCCTGATACCCAAGGTAATTAGTCATACTAGATTTACTACTGCAACATCAACTACAACAGCAACCACTACCACTGCTACTACTACTACTACTACTGATTAAACAATATCTCAATATATTTGGTTGAAGCATTGATTTTTGTCATCTACATTGCTTCATATGGCTTCTAATACAAAAAAAAAAAACAGAATTGAGAAGAAAAAAACAGCCCCTGGGCTGCCCCAGCTGTTCATTGGGCTCACGTCACTCACTAGGTTTGCTTCAACTGAAGGATAATCACTGGGCCCCCCATTGTAGAAATGGGCCCCTGTTTTTTCCCAGGAGGGGCCCTGTGGCCCCTTGACCTGCAAAACAATCTGAGTCTCATCTCATTATCTCTAGCCGCTTTATCCTGTTCTACAGGGTCGCAGGCAAGCTGGAGCCTATCCCAGCTGACTACGGGCGAAAGGCAGGGTACACCCTGGACAAGTCGCCAGGTCATCACAGGGCTGACACATAGACACAGACAACCATTCACACTCACGGTCAATTTAGAGTCACCAGTTAACCTAACCTGCATGTCTTTGGACTGTGGGGGAAACTGGAGTACCCGGAGGAAACCCACACGGACACAGGGAGAACATGCAAACTCCGCACAGAAAGGCCCTCGCCGGCCACGGGGCTCGAACCCGGACCTTCTTGCTGTGAGGCGACAGCGCTAACCACTACACCACCGTGCCGCCCTCCAATCGGAGTCTAATATATTAAATTTTTTTTTTTTTTTTTTAAAGTAGCCACTGTTTACCTTGACAGCCTTGTACACCATTGGCATTATCTTAACCAGCTTTGTGAGGTAGTCACCTGGAATGCTTTTCAATTAACAGGTGTGCCTGGTCAGTTTAATTAGTGGAGTTTCTTGCGTCCTTGCGTTTGAGACAGTCGAACAGTAGGGGAGAACGGGGTTGGTTGTCACACTCATCAAAACTCACGAGAGGGCGCCGTCATAAACTAATGAGAATTTTTCAGAATTGGGGTCAGAGGTCACCTACAAGGACCTTTTCTTCCGAAAGTGCTGAGCCATTGTAGTGAGAGAAATATTCATGTTTTTCATGTCAGTGTAAATATTCAACACTGTTTTTTCTCTTCTAGTTTTTTACACAATGGGTTTATAAAAAATATTACAATTAAATAGTTTGAAGGGAGAGCTATAGTTTTAATTTAAAACAAAACAAAAATTTCCTTAGCTATGTTATAACAGGTGGATGCTAGCATTAGGAAATCAGCTCAGTTGGGGACGGTTGTCACATAAGAAAACCAACCCCTTTGCTGGCATAGACATGCATACTGTGATTATATCTACTCCTTTTCTTTTTAGATAGAAAAATGGGTAGGAATTTTGTCAGGAAGACAAAGCAGGGCCAGACTCTGCCAGATGTAATGCTAAGGGTAGTCAGACACTACGTTCACACTACAGGCTGAAGTGACTCAAATCCGATTTTTTCGCCCATATGTGACCTGTATCCGATCTTTTATTGACAATATGAACGACACAGATCCGATTTTTTTCAAATCCGACCCAGGCCGTTTGGATATGTGGTCCTAATTCCGATTCTTATCCGATCTTTTCATATGCGACTTCAGTCTGAACCGCCAGGTCGCATTCATCCGACTTACACGTCATCAACAAGCCACAAACGTCACTATCCTGCGCTGAAGTAGGCGGCAGGTCTCTCAAAAAAAATTACAACAACATTTGAACGGAGGTTGCAGTCACTACCCCGCAGAACACCTGAGCCAAAACCCTTGCCCTCTTCCTTCTCAACCTCCTCCTTAACATCAGGCTATTGTGCATGTTCTGGCTCCGTCGCAACAACAACTGCATCATCGCCAGGTACTCCATGCTGGCTACTGTCATACACAGGAAACTTTAGGTTACTTGCGTAAACACTGGCCATGCTCGCTGCATGTGACGTCGTCGTATCCTGCAATGTGCATGCGGAACACTTTTAGGTCGCTTTTCGTTCATACTGAGGATCACATACAAGTCGCATATATTTGTTAATGTGAACGACCTCACAAAAAAATCGGATTTCACAAAAAAATCGGAATTGAGCATTAAGCCTTGCAGTGTGAACGTAGTGAGAGAGGTGAAGCTGCATAACCAAACTATCAAAGCCACTGCGAAGGAATTTCAGATTAATTACAGAACACTGGCAAGATACTGTAATAAAATAAGTCCATCAGAGGTTGCTGGAGATGCAGTCTGCTCATCCCTTCCAGTAGGGCACGTAGAAAATCGTTTAGTTTTCAGTGAGGAGCAGGAAAGTCAGCTGGCAGAATACATCATGATTGCATTAGGCATTTATTTTGGACTCTCTCCTGTTGAAGTTTGGAAACTTGCCTATACATGCTTTCCTGTTTGTTTCCTCAGTTCAATGAAATAAACATTTTAAAATTCATTTTTAATAATGACTCCACTTTATTTTTCCCCATGAAAGTTACATAGGGACTACCAACCCCACAATAGGGATGGTTGTCACAAATGCACAAGACATATTTGACGATACACATCTTTTAAACAGAATAAGCTGAAGGAGAGTAAGGGCATTCTATTTCTACCCAACACTGTAGGCTTCCATTACAGATTGAAAGGGACACTATTCAGGATACAGTTTTGGAGGAATTCAAATAAAAGTAAAGCGTGACTACGAACCCTGTTTTCCCCTAAATAATAAAAATACAGTAAATGGCCCTATTTGACAGCTGTAGTAATCCATATAACATCAAGAACTGCTCAGCGAAGTAGAGATGACAGGCCGTCATTACTTTCAGGTGTGAAGTGTCTCTTAAAATAAAGAAAAGCCATTGAGTTAGAGGGTGTGTCCAAACTTAAGTGTGTGTATGAATTATATATTGCACAAAGATATGAAGTCACACACGTGATGTGATATCTCGTGTTGAAAAATCTAAACTTCATATCTTTGTGCCACCGTGTAATATTCCTGTCATCTGGACACATCGAAAAAATACACAAGTTACTCAAAAGAATTTTAATTTTTTTTGTGAAGAATTTTTTATTAAACCACTGCAAGTAAACATACAGTGACATCCATACAACTTTAACATAATCCCGACCCCCCCCGGCAGCATCCCTCCCTCCCCTCTTGGGTCTCCCCCTGGACCAGTCAACCAAGTGTCAAATGATAGCAGTATATTGTGGTGGGTGGTGTTCCTCTGTTCACAATACAAGTTTGTTCTTTATCAGCGTAGCCGCGCCCGACCACACCTCCAGTGTGGGGGCTTTGGCATTGTTAATCCGTGCAGTAGACAACTCCAGTAATACTATATCATGAAAGTGGATCAGCCATTTCCTAATACTAAGATCGTGAGGTGGCAGCCATCTTTGCACTAAGAGTTTTTTGGCAGCTGTGAGGCCGCTCAGCAACAGTTTGCGCTGTTTCTCGCTTAAATGCAGTTGGGAATCATCGTTAAGAAGAAGTAAGATCGGATTGCATGTTACGGTGGTGCCTAGTAATTCAGACAAGACTTTGGCTACTTGGCCCCAAAAGACCTGAACAGAGGGACACTCCCACATCATGTGTCTGTAATCTCCTATAGCGTTAAGTTGGCATATAGTACAGTTTGGACTTGGTATCAGTTTTATGCGGAACCTAGTAACAGGTGTATAGTAAAGCCTGTGACACACTTTAAAATGAATGAGTTGGTGGTTTGGATTCTTGGAGGCATGAAAAGTGTTCTCCCAGACCCTGCTCCAGGAAATGTCGTCTTCTTGCAGGTCAAAGTCTCTCTGCCACGCTCTGAGCATTGATAGAGTCTCTCGTTGTTCGGATAGTTTGGAGTAGACTTTTGATACAAAGCTCCTGCGGGGAAGGAAGTTTATCCAGTCTATCAGGGGATGTACAGGAAGCTTAGCCCCTACTGGGACACCATGTGCTTTGAGTGCTGATCTCACTTGCAGATAATAAAAAAGGGAAGAGTCCTGTAGATTGAAGTGGGCCTTCAAATCCTGATAACTAAGCATACCATTGTCATCATACAGGTCCCCAATAACATTAATACCTTTCAAAGACCATGGCCTAAAGTCAAGTGGTTTGTTTCCAATCTGTATGTTATTATTATGCCACAAAGGAGCATCATTATGCCACCTAAAGTTCACCTTCAAGTCTTTCTCAACAACCCTGAAATTCCTAATTGTGTTGGCAATAAATAGGGCCACAGTGCAACATCCAGTGTTTATCTTTTATACCTGAAAATATGATGTCCTCCAATCTCCGGGGGTGAACTAGGTTCTTCTCTAAAGATTTCCATGAAACAGATGAGCGGCCGTCGAGCCAAGCCATGACAGGTCGTAGCTGGAAAGACTGATGATACATTTTGAAATTTGGAAGGGCGAGTCCGCCCTGATCTTTAGATCTCTGTAGCACGGAAAACTTAAGTTTTGGATGGCCGTTGTTCCAAATATACCAACGTAATAATTTATCAATTTTGACCCAGTAGTCTGGATATGGAGAGAGCGGGATCATCATGCTCAAGAAGTTAATGCGAGGCAAAATGTTCATTTTAACTACAGATATGCGTGTCCGCAACGAGGCAGGTAACTTAGTCCAGCTTGTAAGATCGCGTTCTGCTTCCTTAAAGATTTTTCCATAGTTGCTCTTCACTATTTTCTGAAGCGAAGGATATATTTGTATGCCCAAGTATGTGATTTGGTTTGCTAAGGGAATCTGGCTTGATATTTTGACATTTTTGGCGGCTTCATTTAGCAACATCAGAGCTGATTTTGACCAATTGATTTTAAATCCTGACAGCTGTTTGAAATCCTCAAACGCCGCCAGTAGAGAGTGAATAGAGTTTCCTATGTCTGTCATATATATGAGGATCTCGTCCGCAAAAGCCGATAGGGTATGCGAAGTCTGTCTGACTCGGATAGGGGACATGACTGAATTTTGCCTAAGGTGTTGAGCAAGTGGTTCAAGAGAAAGAATGAACAGGCTTGGAGAGAGACCGCAGCCCTGTCTCGTACCACGGAAAATGGGAAAGGGTTTGGAATTCAATCCGTTTGTGCTGACCATAGCTGAGGGGTTTACATACAAAACCTGAACCATTCTGATGTAAGCTTCACCTAGTTGAAATTTTTGCAATACAGCCCACAAATAGTCCCATTCTACTCTGTCAAAAGCTTTGGCAGCGTCAAGTGACAGAATGGCGCACGGCACACGAAGCTCTTTGGATTCTTCTATTACATGCATTAAACGCCTGATGTTATCCGCGGCTAGGCGGCCCTTCAAAAACCCAGTTTGGTCAGGGTGAATTAATTTATCCATATAAC
Organism: Neoarius graeffei; assembly: GCF_027579695.1. Taxonomy (NCBI): domain Eukaryota; kingdom Metazoa; phylum Chordata; class Actinopteri; order Siluriformes; family Ariidae; genus Neoarius; species Neoarius graeffei. The sequence goes on along the minus strand of NC_083576.1, from coordinate 42,104,071 downwards.
GTTCCAGGCGTAATGCCAGCAACTTGGAATAGATTTTCAAATCTGCATTTATCAAAGATATAGGTCTGTAGTTAGAGCATTGTGACAGGTCCTTGTCCTCCTTTGGTAACAATGAAATTAAAGCTACATTGGTATGTTCATGAAATGCACCCTTCTCTAAAGCAGTCTGGATGGAGCTCAGAAAGACTGGTCCAAGAATGTCCCAGAAGTGCAATAGCACTTCAGGTGGTATCCCATCAGGACCAGGAGCTTTTCCTCTTGTCATCTTACTCAGTGCAGCTTTTAATTCCTGCAAAGTTACCGGGCGTCCCAAGTCCGCTGCCTCTTCTCCTTGTAGGGTGGGAAGGTCCACCCCTTGTAAAAAACTGTTACACGCTTCTGGGTCGAAGTTGCCAGACGACGTATATCAGGGATGTGAGTGACAAATTTTAAAAAAAGAGGAAAATTTTTAGCCTCAACAGACGATCCCGAAGGGGTCGTCACGACAACTTCGTTGTCGTGGGGAGGGTATGGGAGGGTGTGCCCTCCCATTGGTGGGGGTCTGGGGGGTCTCCCCCACGAAAATTTTTGTTAAAAGGACTAAAAATGGTGACATTTTAAGCACATAAAATGTAAAATTTCTAACATAATACACCTGCAGAAAGTCAAGTTTCAAGCTGGTGTTAGGTTTGGATGTATGCTCCACCAAAAAAATTTGGAATATTTTCAGACAATTTCATTAAAGTTCCTGCATTTGTGCAGTTAAATCCATCATATTTAAGTCTTTACAATTTTCTAACAGTAACTGGGTAGGACGGGCTTATTTTATTTTTATTTTATTTTGTTTTATTTTTCTGCTATGTGGGGGATAAAACACGAAAAATTGGAATGGTTGGAGCAGACTCTGGTTTCAGAGGCATGACGCTAAATTACCAGTGTAAAAAAAATGTTTATGGTGGGTCAATTTTTTTTTGGTTCGGGCTGTAATGACTATGAGGAACAAGAATATAATTTTATGTGGCCTTACATAACTAGCAATAAAATTTAAACCCTGCCACCAGTTCATAGTGCATGTACTTACTCTCTTCAATCAGACCTAACACCTGAAAAATTAATGGCTAAATAAAATTCCACACTTTCTGTGAAGTTTATACTTGCAATATAATTTCAGATTAAACCTAATCATTGTTCAAATGTATCTGTAAATATTAAATGTGCTAGTGATAAATTAGATTGGAATTATCACATTATTTTCAGAGAACTAAAAATTTAATTCAAAAAGTAACAGTGAAGGTAATGTTTTTAATACGTAGGATAAAACATTATTATTATTATTATTATTATTATTATTATTGATGCCTACCTGGCAATGCATAGTTAGTCTTCTGAATCTCAACTCGACTCCTGTGTTTTTCGCTTTTCACGTGTCCACTGAGAGTCACAAATCCACGCCGTCCGTAGTTCAGTTCACAGCAACACAATTTGCAATGTGCGATTCCTTTCTTGAGTTTTTCAAAAACCAAACTAAAAACACTTCCATCGGGAGCTCTGCGCTCTAACCAGTCCCAACGCCACTTATTTTCAATGCCAGAATCTATTTTCGTGACATCGGACTTCACAGACAACGCCGCCATTTTCATTCATACTCGTAGCAGTGCATGTACAATAGCGACTCCTCTCCACACAGCGATAATGATCAGATCGCTGTAAGGAGCTTTCGTCACTTCCGCTTAGTAAAATCCGGAAAAGTTTCGCGCCAGACTTTACCGAATATTATTATTATTTTTTTTTTAAATTTTAGAAAACGCGGAAAACGATTTTTTTACGCGGAAAGGCAATTTGAAAAACGCGGATTTCCGCGGAAACGCGGAGATTTCACATCCGTGGTATATAAATTCTCATAGTATGTCTGGAAGGTGGTGTTTATCTCTGCTGGATTAGAAACCAGACCTTTAGTAGGGTGATGTATTGAATCAATGGATGCCTTTGATTCACACTGTTTTAATTTTAGAGCCAGAAGTCTGCTGGGTTTGCTTCCGTTACAATAATAATTTTGCCTGGTTCTGTGCATGATGAATTCCGCTCGTCTCCGTAGTAAATCATTCAGCTCTTGTCTAGCAACCTGCAGCTCATCACTGACTGTGTTAGAATAGTTCCTCTTAAGAGCCCTCTCCAAACATGAACATTTCTCCTCTAATTCTTCGATCCTAAGATTCCTAACCTTTTTCATATGCGATGCGTACGATGTTGTAAAATCGCGTATAAAGCCCTTTGTCGCCATCCACACCAATCTAGCGTCCTCAACGGAACCAATATTTTCTTGGAGAAATGTGGATACTTTAGTTCTAAATTCGGAGACAAACGCGTTATCATTTAGGAGTGACGTGTTGAAACGCCATCTCTGAGATTTTTTGGATTTGAAGCTAAGATCAATGCAGAGCACTAATGGGTTGTGGTCGGCCAATATGGCTGGGAGGAATTTAATGGGTGTTACACAAACCTTCAACCCACGTGACAACAGAAAATAATCAATCCTTGAGAACGACTTATGATATGCGGAGAAGCAAGTATAATCTCGACTGCCTGGATTTTGTGACCGCCAAACATCAAAGAGGTCTAAGCTGTCTATCATTGTATTCAGAGCCGTAGATGCTGACTGTGTGTAAATGAACTTGTAGATCTGTCTAAATCGAGGTTACAGACCGCATTCATGTCTCCTCCCAGAACTAATTCATAATCTGCGAGATTCAGTAATTCCTTTGTGAGGTCAGGATAGAAATTGTCCTCAAAAACCGCTGGTGCATAAACTGATATGAATGCTACCTTTACACCATAAATTGATGTACACACATATGCTACTCGCCCAGATGCATCATTACTAGTCCTGTCAATTTTCACAGGTAAATTCCTCTTGAACATAATCATCACACCTTTAGAGCTAGACCCACTGCTCGAGGAGGAGACCACCATGTATTGTTTATTTTGCATCTTCTGGACGTCACCTTGTTTTAGGTGGGATTCCTGAATTAATACTATGTCTGCCTTTGCTAAGCACATCAGCTCTTGGCATTTAACCCTCTTGATATTAATGTTCAAGCCCCGGACATTCATACACAAGACAGTCAACTTAACCATTATTGAAGATCACTGTGATTGTATTCCAATTATACACTTGACTGTAAGCCATGTATTCAAGCATATGGTCCAGTAAGAAACCCACCCTATTGCTGCCATGCCCATATCCCAAAACACGTATTTCTGTGTCACTTGACCACTGCATAGCGTGGCTCATTGAGACTCCAAAACTCAGTTGTATCCCACTTCTAAGTTTAACTGACCTGACAGGTACATTAACAGCTGAAACGTGTGAACATTAAGGCCCACTGTCAACAGAATCCGGCTACATCGTATAGAAATAACTAAAATTGTCCTTCTGAAACATAAATATTACTGTGTGGCAGGGTCGATGATGGCCTTGAAACAGTAACCAGCAGTGTAGCCTGAGAAAGGACTAACAGTCCTCAGTGTCATAGTTAGCATGGAACGGCTAGTTGACCTTAACAAACAGAAAAGATCTTACGATGAAACCTGGGCCATGAAAACTCCTCGCCTTATCTTCAGATGTCGGTACTCTCCTCCCGCACCATCTCACGCTCCTGCTCCATCATCTCCATTTGTTGGCGAGCTGCCGCCCGCGTTGTCGAAACGCCTCGTTGAGAACCTCGTAGAAACTCCTCTGCGTCCTCCGGAGTAAAAAAGCTGCGTTGTTCGCCGTCCAGGGTGATCTTCAAAGTGGCAGGATAAATGATGAAAGATGAGATGCCCTTTTCCCGCAGAGACTTCTGTACGCCCGCAAATGCTTTCCGACGTTGACTTGTGTGGGCACTGTAGTCAGCATAGAACCGCAGCGACCTGCCGGCATCTTGTATTGGAGCGTGCTTCGTCGCCTCCCTGGCGCCGTTTAGTATGGCATTGCGGTCTCCGTGCCGGAGCAGCCGTAGTATCATGGTCTGTGGGGTGTTCCCCTTCGCGTGCGGGCCGTAAATACGATGAGCTCTCTCTATTTCAATTATTTTGTTACCAAGCGAGGGTATCCATTTAGGGAGCATTTCTTGGAGAAAGGTGATCGCGTTGTTGCCCTCTCTGCCCATAGTGATTCCTATGATCCGGACATTGTTTCTCCGGTTGTGGTCCTCTAACAGAGCGAGTTTCTGTTGAAACTTCTCGAGGCTGGTGGTATTGTCTAATACTTGGCGTTTCATGGTCCGTGTGTCAGCTTGTACCCTTTCAACTTTGGACATCAGGCCCCGAACAACATCCATGTGGGCGTCTAAGTCTCTCTGAAGTTTCTTAACGGAGTCGTTAACACTCCCCACGGCGCTGGTAATAGTGCGGGTGATGACCGTCTCCAACTGGTCGCGCTGTTTGGCTAGCGCTAGCGAAATAGCTTCTTCCATGTTAGCATCTGTAGCCGATGTGTTGTTAGCATCTTGTTGTTTACGCTTCGCCGGGGGAATTTTCGTCGGTGAGCCAAATAATTTCTTCTGGCTTGACATCCTATATGGTTCACACTACCAAATATAACACTGTCGAGGTCTTACAGAGCAATTTATCAGTAAAAGTGGAGATATCACATGGGAGCTCTAGAGTCTTCCGACCATCACGCTTGCCGGTCACGTGACCTCTCCCAAGAATTTTAATTTTGAACCGGTTCACCATTTTGACAATGCATGTCTATTCAGTGGGAAAGTAATGGGAAGTGACAGAGTGAAATATCTGAAGTTATTGTACATACGGGCCACTTTTTCCATGGAATAAAAACATTTTTTTTCGCGGTCCAGTTTCCATCAAATCCTGCGCTCTGATTGGCTGGCGAGCGGGTCCGTATCCTACAATACGGACCCCAGTTATGGACCTCTGGCAACTCGCTCGTTCACAACAAACATCATAGCTTTTTTTTTGTCAACATTTTATCTTTTTTTTTTTAATAAGATTTATTTATAAGATTATCGAAAATCTTATACATTTTTGCCAGCATTTCTCAGGAAAATAGCATTAATTTTACATCATGGATGGCGATAATGACAGTGTTCACAGCGAAAGCAAGTTTTACTACCCTGAGGAAGAAGACATAAAATAAAGCATTTCAGGAGAAAGCTAAAACCTGTAACTGTTGCTCACGCCGAGAAAAAACGTGCCTGAATGACTCAATTTTGTATAAATAGGGGACTACATAGGCGGCAAAATGTAGTTGTTTTTTTTTTTTCCCCTTGCCATGGAAGTGCACTTGTATACCGAGGAGAAAGCAATTTGCATTACAGCCATGAATGAGGATTCAAAATGGCGGCTCGGCTCGGTTTTCCCTTTCGGGCGCTCTTGTTTTCTGTTAGAATTTGGTTAAGAAAAAAGTATATTATTTACCAGCTGGGAGGTCCGTATGGTGAAATACCGTGACCTCGGCCCAGAGGGTCTCGCTCAGTACTTTCAAGACCTCGGTCACGGTATTTCACCATACGGACCTCCCAGCTGGTAAATAACACACGTATTCTATTCCCTTCTAGTGGGTTTATTGATAGCATGCAATATTATCATATTCTTATCCTACATGTATTACACCACTCTCCAATGGAGAATGAGCATTGTCAAGACAACATGACATCAGAGCTCATGCAGATAGCTAATATGACAACTTTTCTGCTGTGCATGCATCGAGTCATGTCTCTATCTGCCAGGAAAGAGAGAAGACGAGGCTCGTCCAGCGCTACTGCTAGGAGTAGCTATGCTATAATTAAGCACTAAATAAATAAACTGAAACCGAAGACGTGCTGAACACCTGAAAGGCTACCAAAACTTCATGATGTATTCTTCATGCATATTTACAAGAGAAAAACATACCAACGGACATGGGAAAACTGGAAAAGAGAGACATCGGAGATGTAAAACTAATGCACTAGCGAGTGACTGTGACAGTTTGTAAACAAACGTGACCACGAGGTTTGCTTCATTAAAAGCTGAAGATTTTGAGAGAATTTTGGCTGCCAGGTCATGCCCTTGTGTGTAGTTGTCGATGTTGATTTTAAAAGTAACTCAGTAAATTAGATTGGGAAATGAATACTTAAGTCTGAGTGAAAAATGCTGCGGTGAGTAGCCGTAGAAGAGTCTTGGGACAGAAATCTTACTTTCTTGGTTGTTAGCCTGTGCTACTGATGAACGCTACAGCGGCTGTAGCTGACTTCACTACCATGCTAATGAACCCTACACCGGCTGGAAGGTGACTTCATTGCTGTGCTAACAGCGCCAACTTGCGGGTAAGCTAGCGCTGGCCTTCGAAAATGCTGATATGAAGTGTGTGTGTGTATATAATATTGGCTGGCTTTTTGTTGTGGAATATCAGATATATTCTATTCAGTTAGCATGATATTGAACTCGTCTTCAACTTGTTCAATATCATATTAGCTGAATGGAATATATCTGATATATACCACGAAAAAAAGCCAGCCAATATTATTTAAATGTCACTCAGAGCCGCAATGTATTTTGTATGAAAACATACGAGTTTTTCAATACAAAAAGAAGCTTCATATCTTCAAGCCAGTGTGTGTGTGTGTGTGTGTGTGTGTGTTTTTATTTATTTATTTTAGGGCTGGGACATTAGCGTGTTAATTTCGATTAATTAATCACACAAATATCAACGCGTAAAAAAAAATAACGCATTTTAATCGCACACTATAACAGACACGTCCTTCTGCATTAGAGCAGTGGAGAGTGGCATTATGTCTGATGGTGTACACAGCCTTCTGGAAACTCAGAAGTCGTCGTTTGGGATTTTACCTGTGGGGGCAGCACTAATGCGTGACGGAATACAGCCGGACGGAAACAGAAAAAGAACAGGAGAAGAAGAACGCTGGTTTTCAAAGGATGCTGGTTTTTGGAAGGAGAGATGGAAGAAGTACAAGAAGCGGATGAGAACGTTTTAGTTGGCCCCATGCAGGGGAAATTCTGTTATAAAATACAGGATGGGAGAGTTTCTACCTGTTCTCAAGTCAGATATTTCTATGCGATTAAAATGCGATTAATTTCGATTAATTAATTTCAAAGGCTCTAATTAATTAGATTAAAATTTTTAATCGCGTCCCACCCCTAATTTATTTATTTATTAATTATTTTGACACATTCACAAACCAAAAGTACCTAAATTTATCAAAGCAGTGCATCGATATCCTCATGAGTCAGGATATTGAAAATATTTCATGGTTGTGATTCTTGATGTACCGAATGTAGTTCGTATGAAAAATGAGTGGCGTATTTCCCCAGTAAAACGTGTCTCTCTCTCTCTGTCTCTCACTCACACTCTCTCTGTCTCTCACTCACACTCTCTCTCTCTCTCTCTCTCTCTCTCTCTCTCTCTCTCTCGCACGCACGCACGCACACGCACGCACGCACACAAATATTTTATGACTTCTACATTGTGGAGTCAGTACTAAAACATTTGTGTTCCAAATGTCCGTTTTCCCGAACAAAATTACGTTACAGGAAAAAATGTTTCTATCTGAGCAGCAAATTACATAAGAGATCACTTTTCAGATTAAAAAAGAAAACATGAATGAAGGCTCCTGCGTTTTGCTGCAAAATTAAGATGAAAATGTGACCGTGTACAGAAGAACTGTGGCAGGTTCTGTAAGATGCTCAGTAAAACCTTCAGCTCGTTTCCTTATAAAACTGCACTAATTGTTCCTGAGACTTTTTTTCTTTCTTAAACCACAGGTTTGTCTCACACCAAATATTGACACTTGTTTCATTTATTATGGCTTACTGCTGTTTTGAAAATTTTGAAATATAATGGTTCATTTCATGGCTTTAGTGGCTTGATGTCGATAGCTGATTTTTACCAATTCAACATGTGGGGGGGCTAGAAATTTTTTTTTTTTTAAACTTATTTTACTGAATTCCCACCCTAAAAACAGAGGGGGAAGGAAACAAAAACCCAAAGTCAGTACAATACCCACCTGCATCTCACAAGCAATGTACCTTTCCAAAGGAGACTACAGTTTATTTTGCATCAAAGAAAGTGAATGATGATGCAACATGGCACGAATTGTTCAAAATACTGATAATTAAATTTTGGCAATAGTGTGGAAATTGAGACGACCGCAGTCGGTACAATCTCTCTGAAATGATTAAAAATTACTTTTATACCAGCAGATTGCATTACAGTTAAAAACTGAAACATGCATACACCCCAGATCCAAATAATTCACCCACAAATTTATTTATTTATTATTCTACATTGCGCTCTCTCTCTCTTGATTTCTCTCTCTGTGTGTGTGTGTGTGTGTGTGTGTGTGTGTGTGTGTGTGTGTTTATTCCATTTGAAAAGTATTCAACAAACCAGCTACCGGATTTGGGACACAGCATCCTGAACTATTAAATATTTGGATTTCTAAATACGCTGGAGATGTTCAAGGCAGACAAAAGTACAGATGTCTACTGATATTTAGAGGCAGGTTTCATGCTGGAATGTTATGGGGAATTCCTGATAAAGAAAAATACCTTATTATGACCAAGGTAAGCTCAAATGTGGGCTTAAAAGTAATAAACAAGCCAGAGCCTGGAGCTCGCATATTTTATAGTGTTTAGCCTTGTCTACATTATCGGTGCATAACAAACATGCTGCTAGTTGAGCCAAGCATTAGGTCTAATAAAACGTATCATGTCCCAAGCCCACATCTAGATATCCGCAGTTGTGATGACCTCACGTAAAAGTGACCACAATGTTGACCTTTTGATTCTGTTCACTTTTGCATTGTTTGTTCAACAACATAATCTAACAGCTTTGCCGAGGCAATCGGGGAAAAATTCAAGTAGGAGCTCTGCATCCCGGAATGCGTTTTTAAAAAAAATTTTTTTTTTGGTATTTTTGTGCATAAAAATGCACGATTTTCTGTATTAACGCGAAACCTGGTAGGTCTAAATTTTAAGTGTCACTGCAACGGTTTAATGGGTAACAACATGTCACAAAGTGTATCGGTCCATAAATTAATCATAGCGGGGCTGCTACACGATGACACTTGAGGCAAAACCGTGTGTGTATAACACGTAATTTTATATATAATATTTATTCTATATAGAATTACACAGTGTGTGTGTGTGTGTGTGAGAGAGAGATGTATAAAATGTGTGGGCATAAAATACACAGTGCGTTGTGTCCTGGGTGCATTAGTATTTTGACTTTGGCAACGTTATTATTTTAGCTGTCTGCCACAGAATATTGAAAGTAATGAAAACTTTAAGTTTTGAGGGTACAGTCAAGCCAGAAAGTCTGCACACCCCTTTCACCTTCTCTACATTTTATTACGTTACAGACTTATTCTACAATAGATTGAGTTCCTTTTTTGTCACACAATTCTACACAAAATGGCCCATAATGACAAAGTGAAAGCAGGTTTTTAGAAAATATGCAGTTTTATTTTACTGACACAAATAGGTTATTTAGAGGTTGCGTATCTGTACACACCCTTCGCCTAATACTTGGTTGATGCACCTTTTGACAGCAATTACAGCTTTAAGGCATCTTGGGGAAAGAAGCTACGAGCTTGGCACACTTGTTTCTGGACGTTTTTGCCCATTCCTCTTGGCGTGTCCTTGCAAGCTCATTCAGGTTGGATGGAGAGCATCGATACACAGCCATTTTCAGCTTCTTCCACAGATGTTCAGTTGGATTCAGGTCTGGGCCCTGGGTGGGCCATTCAAGGACATTGACAGACTTTCTCTGAAGCCACTCCTTTGTTCTCTTGGCTGTGTGCTTTGGGTTATGTTTGAAGGTAAACCCTTTGCCCCAGTCTGAGGTCCAGAGCGCTCTGGAGCATGTTTTTTCCAAGGATCTTGGTGTACTTGGCTGCATTCATCTTTCCCTCTATCAGGACTGGTCGCCCCGTTCCCACTGCTGAAAAACATCCCCACATCATGATGCTGCCACCGCCTTGCTTCACTGTACGGATGGCATTAGCCAGGTGATGAGCAGTGCCTAGTTTCCTCCAGACGTGATGCTTGGTATTGAGGCCAAAAAGTTCAATTTTGGTTTCATCAGACCAGAGAATCTTGTTTCTCATGGTTTGAGAGTCCTCTAGGTGCCTTTTGGCAAACTCCTAAGCAGGCTGTCGTGCCTTTTACTAAGGAGTGGCTTCCGTCTGGCCACTCTACTATACAGGCCTGATTTGTGGAGTGCTGCCTGGATGGTTGATCTTTTGACAGGTTCTCCCATCTCCACAAGGATACGCTTGGAGCTCTGTCAGAGTGACCCTCGGGTTCCTGCTCACCTCCCTGGCCAAGGCCAGTCTTCCCCGATCGCTCAGTTTGGCCAGGCGGCCAAGTCTAGGAAGATTCTTGGTGGTTCCAAACTTCTTCCATTTACGAATGATGGTCATCACTGTGCTCTTTGGGACCTGTAAAGCTGCAGCAATTTTTCTGTACCTTTCTTCAAATCTATGCCTTGACACAATCCTGTTTCTGAGGTCTGCAGATAATTCCTTTGACCCCATGGCTTGGAGTTTGCTCTGACATGCACGGTCAACTTTGGGAACTTATATAGGCAGGTGTTGGAAATCCCCAATCATGTCCAATCAATTGAATTTATCACAGGTGGACTCCAATTAAGTTGTAGAAACATCTCGAGCAGTATCAGTTGAAACAAAATGCACCTCAGCTCACTTTTGGGTGTCATATCAAAGTGTGTGCGCACTTGTGCACATGTATTTTACATTGTGATTTTTTTTTTTTTAATAAATTACCATAAATGTCTAAAAACCTGGTTTCACTTTGTCATTATGGGCTATTTTGTGACAAAAAATGAACTCAATCTATTGTAGAACAAGTCTGTAACGTAATAAAATGTGGAGAATGTGAAAGGGGTGTGCAGACTTGCCGGCTTGACTGTATTTTCATCCAAATTGGATGCATGGTGTTAGAATTATGAAACATAATAGGCCAGTTGGCTGTTCTATGATCAGACATGTTTTTCCCTCATTATTTCACTTACAAGTAAGCAGATAAAAGGTCTAGAGTTGATCTCAAGTGTGGCATTTGCACAGACGCAACAGTTGTGGTCAAATCATGTTCAAAAAAACACCTCTTGGGAACACCAAAAGGTCTGGGGTGGGGGGGAATGGCCAACAACTGTGGTGGATGACAGAAGAATCCTTTCCCTTACAGAATTTGTCCAGGTCAAAGACACCCTTCAGGATGTAAGCGTATCTTTCTCACAATCGGCAATCCTGTGAAAACTTGTGCAAATTGTAAACCATTTGGTAAGCCTCAAAAAACAGGAAGACCAAATTAGTTTTCCAAAGCACATCCTCTGAAGCATACCACATCGTCATGTGCCCCTTTTCCACCAAAGCAGTTCCAGGGCTGGTTCGGGGCTAGTGCTTAGTTTGGAACCGGGTTTTCTGTTTCCACTGACAAAGAACTGGCTCTGGGGCCAGAAAAACCGGTTCCAGGCTAGCACCAACTCTCTGCTTGGCCAGAGGAAAGAACCGCTTACGTCAGCGGGGGGGCAGAGTTGTTAAGACCGACAACAATAAGACCGCGAAAGATCGCCATTTTTAAGCGACGAGAAGCAGCAGCTGTACAAACGCGAAGTCATCCATTATTATTGTTGTTGCTGCTGCTTCTTCCGTGTTGTTTTTGCTTCGATATTCGCGCCAAGGTTTATGCAAACGTAGCGACGTAATGACGTATACAACGACGTAACTGACGTATACAGCGACGTAATGACGTATACAGCGACATAACTGACATATACAGCGATGTAATGACGTGTCTTCTCTTAGCACCGCGAGCGATGGAAAAGCAAGCTGGTTCTCAGCTGGCTCGCAAGTTGAACAAGTTGTGAACCAGCACTGGCCCCGAACCAGCCCTAGAACTGATTTGGTGGAAAAGGGGTAATGGTGTGAGCATATATGGTGGCCAGTGGTTTCCTTGTATTTGTTGATGGGACTGCAGACAAAAGAAGCAGGATGAATTCAGAAGTGTACAGGGTTTTATCTTCTGGGATTCAACCAAATGCTTTAGAATTCATTGTAAATGAAGATAACTACAGTAAAGTCCTGACATAGCATCACCGGGGAAGAAACCCAGCACTTGGTTATGTTTATGGTTTCCAGACTTCAGGCATTTATTGACTGCACAGGGTTTGCTACCAAATATTAAAAATGGCAAATGTATTTTGATTAGTTTGTCCAATTGTGTGGAGAGAGACACACACACACGCGTGTATGCAAAGTGCTGTTCACTGAATTTGGATGTCGATGCCCTTAAATTAACAAAAGTCTGTGCTTTGAGCGCATAGTCATCTTTTTTTTTTTTTTTAAGTGTTCAGTATACTATGGTAGATGGCTAAAATAACTTTGTTCATGTCCAAATATTTCATGATCTGACTGTATGTACCCCATACTTTAGATACTACGTCACTGGCATTAAACCAGACACACATGATAAACATGGTTAAATTGATCCAGAGTGCAGTGATCGGAGTTTTGGCAGTGAAGTGGTTCTACTTTTTTGTGGGAGTTTCAGTCTTGGATAAAGTCTACAGATTTGGTGTGATGTGGTGTTTTTTTTTTTTTGGGGGGGGGGGGTTAAACGTACTCACTTTTCAGTCCTAATCTTGTATTTCTCAAATGATCTGTTTTAACCAAAATTTATAGACTTTCCAAGAATGCACATCTGAAAAAGTGTCAAATATAAAGGCACCCATTTCAAAATCTGGAAAGCTATAGAAACGGAGAAAGCTTTGGGGAAAGTGTGGGTATTTTGTTGTAAAATTAAGAAGACCCAGTTCATTGTTTGTTTTTAGATATTCTCTTATGCCCTACATTAACGCAACCTGTTCCCCATTTCACATCACCTCCCTCATACCCATTAGGTATGGTAAGATAACCTGTCGTGGGTGCGCGCGCGTATGTGTACAACACGCGTGTTCAACAGTGCCAACATACATTGCTTTATTTTAAAAAGAGGTAGCTGCTTGAATCACCTGACAATAATGGCACAATGGTTGTTGCAAAGTTGTCATATTTGTTCAAGAGGTTGAATATAGCTCATTTCAGTAAGAGGGAATACATTAAGGGAATTCTTGTGTAATTCATCTGCTTTTGCCTGGAAAGTGATTGTGCACAACCTGTTAATCAACCTGCTTTTTCCAAAACCTTTGCTCTCGCTGCTCTGCCTCTTTTTTTTTTTTCTCTCTCCTTCTTCTTCCATGTTATTTCTAGCATTGCTACATTTTCTTTATGTTGAACCCATGGAACACCTCCATATTTTTGAACACTCTAAAGTATGGGAAACCCTGAAATTTATTTTAATTACCAAAAGATAAAGGTAATTCAAATAAATGTCAGGGTTTCCCATACTTTTTGGGAAAATGGGCCCAAATGAATGTCATGAATTTTGTGACCCGTAAGCCTCGACATTGACTTAAATTTCACATTTATAGTATAGGACTGCTGTAACATGAACATATATCAGTAACGTGTATGTATCACACAATTCACTAAAAACCAAAAGAATATTACTTGCACCAACTAAGTGCAATTAACCAATTAATCCCTGCTGGGTGGTACAGCCTCCTATGAAGAGCAGTTTGGTTTATGTTTGGCACGTGGAGGAGCAGCATTAGAGCACACACTTGCTTTGTATCTTGCATAGCCTCCATCCAGAAGATTTAAAAGTGGCTCATTCGATGGCACCTTAGTGCCAAAACATCCCTGTCAGTCAGGTTTCCAGGTCAAACTGTAAAATGTTTTTCATGCACAACAATGGGAGGGGCATGGCCTAAAGGTTGGAGAAGCAGCTTTGGGACCAAAAGGTCACTGATTCAATTCCCTGGACAAGCAGGAATGGCTAAAGTGCCCTTGAGCAAGGCACCTAACCCCCAACTGTTACCCAGGCTGCTCTGGGTATGTTGTATGTCGCTCTGGATAAGAGCATCTGCTAAATGCCTGTAATGTAATTTCTTTTGCATCCCTATTTCAAATCAAGCTCCCCAGCATGCGGTCATGACCTCCTAGTTGGGTTATCCATGCAATATTTAATTTTGCTGGTGATGGTGACACTAAACACACTTGGTTATAAACAATTGATACAGCTAAGTGGAGTTTGAGTAATTAGTTGAGCAGTCATGAGCAGCTTGCTGTTACTGAAAACAGTGGTCTAAAAAGTAACTGATAAATTTGCAGTTTTGTTTGTATCAGTGGTTTTTGCTCTTGTGAGCTTGAGATCTATACTACTTGCAGAAAAATGCATATATTTTCGAATTTCATGGTTGTGAGACCTATGATGGATTCACTTTGCACCCAGACATGATAGTGCAGCTCTGCCTCTGAATTGTAATAATTGTGATATTAAACTTCAGTGGATACCCTTTGAAGTATGTCATCCAGTGAATCTTAATCTGTATCAGACATTTCTATTATTTGATATACTTCCAGTGCATCTATTCACTTGACATTTACACATGTAATGACCTTGTATTGGAAATTTGGAAACCCACCCCCACACACCAAAAAAAAAAAGTAAGTTTGATTGGGGGGGAGAATGTACATATGGTTGCACATATGTACCCAATTTCTATATAAATGATACTGTGACATTTACTGTGATTTTAAAGAATCATGACTGGAGCGATGGTACCAGAACACATTAGAGGAGAATTTAGTCTGAAGACACCCTGAGCCTGGAGAGAAGGGGAGGTGCAACATGACATTTAATCCCAAATACAGCCAAAGTAACTCAAAGGCCTTGTATCTCCTGATGAATCCCATTGAAAATTTAGGAAGAAATTTGAAATTTTAAGTTCTTCAGAGGGATTCTCATAAACTTGAGGAATCGAAGAGGATTTGCCAAGAGGAAAGAATTGGAGCAGAATACCAGGGATGCTGGCCTCTCCTGCTCCTTAGACCTGCCTGATCCATCCTGATGCCCTACTTCTGGCTGGAGTCTCATCACATTGCTCCTGTGGAGGATGGCCCCATGTGGTCAGTCAAAAGATGTACTTAGGAAATGGCTCTGGACACTTGGGCCCTGTCCACACGGCAACGGATTCAGGTGAATCTGATAAAATTGTTTATCGTTTCGGCCTGGCGTCCACACAGCACCGGCGTTTTGGGTGCCCCAAAACGAAATCTTTTGAGAACGGGTTCCAGAGTGAAGAAATCTGGCAACGGCCCCGTTGCGAAGTCGTCTGGATGAGTCGAACGGATTTGTTTACGATGACGTCACAACCACATGACAATCCCGCCAGCAAAAATAGGGGAAAAAAAGGAGCGATCTCACCTCTTCAGATGTTGGTTTAAGTCCGACAATACATTCCTCAAAAAGGGCGTAGAAGAACAAAGTAATCCATCAACGTGTAGCATTCAATTTATTCCGGACCATTAAAGAATTCTGGAGGATCTCAGAATGTTGGCGTACCGGCTTCCATCTACCCCGTTCATTCCTCCCTCTCTCTCTCTCTCTCTCTCTCTCTCTCTCTCTCTCTCTCTCTCTCTCCATCTACCCCTGTTCATTCCTCTTTCCGCGTCTCCATTCAAAAAACGAGCACGTGATTTAAAGGGACTATAGCTATAGGACAGGGAGTGAGAAGGTGTGCGACAGTGACAGGGAAGAACCTAGGCTCATGCTCGCCCTGAATTTCTCTTAAAGTGAAGGCAGAAGAACGTTCAGCGCCTGGCCAGGCTTTCTATGTATTAATTTACATAGACGTTTTAATATGAAATATAAATGTGTCTTAGACAATAGATGCTATTTTACGCGACTGACTAATAATCAAAACTTTATGTGGCTAATGCTACAGAAGAAGGGGTTTATGCACATGCGTCTACTTCTATTGTTCTGGTGTCTCCGATGGGACCGTCTTACAGCGCCCGTAGAGGTGTGGCATGTGTATTGCATCGTTTTCAGCAAGCGTTGCGTTGCCATATGAACCTGATATTTTACTGATCCATTGCCCATGTGGACGCGATATTAAAAAAAAAAAAAAATCTCGTTGCTGTTGTCGTGTGGATATAGCCTTAGTTTTGCTATGATGGCTGAGGGCTACAATTGCCATGATAACTTTAGGACTGCAGTTGTCATGAACAGTCTTGTACTCAAGTCTCCATCAATGAACAGTTGATAACTTCATAAACATAGACTTCATGCTAAAACTATAACGATTTTCAACACAGTTATACTTTGTGACTATATAGGACACAGTTATTGAAGCCAGTTATTTATAATCATGCTATCTGTTATCACCCAAAAGAGGATGGGTTCCCTTTTTGAGTCTGTTTCTTTGGAACGTTTCTTCTTTGTGTTGTCTGAGGGAGTGTTTCCTTGCTACCGCCACCTCAGGCTTGCTCATTAAGGATAAACTGGGATAAATACATTTATTTGAGATCCAGTTATTTCATATGTTTAAAGTCTTTTTTTTTTTTTTCTTCTGTAATACTGCTTTGTGGCAATGTTTGTTGTTAAAAGCGATATGTACACTACCGTTCAAAAGTTTGGGGTCACTTTGAAATGCCCTTATTTTTGAAAGAAAAGCACTGTTCTTTTCAATGAAGATCACTTTAAACTAATCAGAAATCCACTCTATACATTACTAATGTGGTAAATGACTATTCTAGCTGCAAATGTCTGGTTTTTGGTGCAATATCTCCATAGGTGTATAGAGGCCCATTTCCAGCAACTCTCACTCCAGTGTTCTAATGGTACAATGTGTTTGCTCATTGCCTCAGAAGGCTAATGGATGATTAGAAAACCCTTGTACAATCATGTTAGCACAGCTGAAAACAGTTTAGCTCTTTAGAGAAGCTATAAAACTGACCTTCCTTTGAGCAGATTGAGTTTCTGGAGCATCACATTTGTGGGGTCGATTAAATGCTCAAAATGGCCAGAAAAATGCCTTGACTATATTTTCTATTCATTTTACAACTTATGGTGGTAAATAAAAGTGTGACTTTTCATGGAAAACACACAATTGTCTGGGTGACCCCAAACTTTTGAACGGTAGTGTAGATAAACTGACTTGACTAGAATACTGCAAATTGTTAAAGGACCCATGGCATGGTGGTTTGTTGATGCTTTAAATGGGCTCGTGGAGGTTTCCGGATGTTATATCCGCAGCCTTTCTCGAAATGAACCCTTGGCACGTAGATATAGCCTCCTGGGAGAAAGCCCCATTTCAGCCCTTTTCCCAGTGCGTCGTTTTGCTGATGAGAAGCATGGAGGCAGGGAAGGGTAGAGGGTGGGGGCGGGCCATGGAGGGAAGGGTAGAGGGTGGGGGCGGGCCATGGGGGGCGGGCCATGGGGGGAGGGGCTTGACCAAGCTGCGGGCATGCTACCTGTGTGTGAACAGTAGCAATGGCAGGTCAAGCAACAGTCCAAGCTTTCGCTTTTGACCCAGAGTCCGACCCTGGTTTTGTAGCGCAGAATACCTGGCTAACTGCAGGAAGCGGTTAGCTGCATAGCTAATGTAGCCATTGCAAGGCTAACGCACCGATTTTAAAACACGGCAAAACGACTTAAGTTATACACTTACTTGTTCGGTGTTTGTGGCTGATGCGGCAGGGATGCTTGGTACGGACCCAAGCTTCAGTGACGGTTGATGTGCAAAACCTGCCCTGTACTGTCCCAAGTTGTGGAAACATTCCTCAGGAAAATGCTTCCGACAAACATACACCGTCTTAGGTAGACTCGACGGCGTATTATTGGAGTAAATAAAATTAAGCCACTGCGTCTTCAGGGGCTCTCCCGTCGGCAGTAAAAACAGACTCCTTTCTGTGTTGTCACATCCATGTACAGCGCAATTTCCATGTTTCGCTCGCTTAGGTGGTGCCATGTTGTGTCCTCTATGGTCTCCTCACTACAAAATTGAAGTGACGTATCTATGGTGGCAACTTTTGAGCTGAGCGGGCAATCCATACAGTGGGTGGGAATCCAGAGGGGGGGCGTGGGGATCATCTCCCTTGCTGACGTAGTAAAGGGAAGAGCCTATCAACGCGCCATTTTGACGCGCAATTCTCAAATGTTGACAAAGGGTGGGCATGGTTTGGTTTACACATTGACATTTCTAGCCACTGGGGTGACTTAAGAAGGTCAGAGGAACTCATTTTAACGTTAAAAAACCTCAGAAAGTGAAAATTTCATGCCATGGGACCTTTAATTACCTCTTGCTGTAGAAGCCTCAAAGCTGTATTTGCTAACAGCTGCTTTGCAACCAAGTGGTAATGCTGTTAATTTGTGTTCAAATGCTTTGTAAACCCCCCCCCCCCCCCCCCCAAAAAAAAAAAAAATTGGTGTTTTAATATCTTTGTATGCATCTGAATGCATATTTTTCTGTTTATATGTAAAAAGACATTATGTAAATTGAAGCGGATATGTGCACTGAAGTATATTAAACAAAAGTCTCATGTTGCCCCTCAGTGTGTCCATTGTCCAAAAATTTGAATGGAACACATTTGATTTAATAATGCTGGTACATGGTGACCTAATGCAGAAATTAAACTATGCTTCAAGAGCAAATGCTAAATATAAATATTTTTTGATAAAGGAAATTCATAAATGGTAGTAGCTTATTGGGATATCTATGAGACTACAGTGCGGCTGTCAAAAGGGACCCAACCCAGAACACGCTGGCTGGGTGATGAGGCATAAAGCCAAGTAGCTTATTACATTGATCTTTATATTTACTTTTTCCTGGTGTCTTCCCCCACCCAAAGATTATTTTTTATGCTCATAGCATGAGTATGTGGCCACTGGCACAACCAAGATAATGGACATGGGCCACCATTTTCTTTCTAAATGTTTATCACCTGTCTACACTTTCTTCATGTTACTTCTTCAAACAGTTGAAGTAATTAGAAATTGCCTATGAACTTATCTGTGAACTTTTTATAAAGATGTAGTGTTCAGCCTTTGAAAACCAGGATGGACAGCCTCTGTGAAGATTGCTTCTCTGAAAAAATGTGCCATACTAAATTTTTTTTTTTCCATTCATTGAATGATCAGGTTTTTTGTTTAAGCATCATTATACACATTCTGTACATGTCCCTTAAGGGTTCACTAATCCCAAAACTTCCTCCAGTGTCTCTTGTGTTTTATATTTCTCCAATATTACTTCCTCCAGCATCGTGTGTATGTGTGTGTGAGAGTGTATAGCAGACAAATTGGTTTAAAATCAGTGTTCTGATTTGTTTCTTTGCAGTTGTTCCTCATTGACTTTGGTCTGGCCAAGAAATATCGAGACAACAGGACACGGCAGCACATACCCTACAGAGAAGACAAAAACCTCACAGGCACAGCCCGCTATGCTAGCATCAATGCACACTTGGGCATAGAACAGAGGTGGGAAGACAACAGTACACTATCATGTCAATCTATATTTTATCAAATGTGATTGCATAACTTTTGTTTCTGTACATTAATTCTCTAATTCTTTGCTTTGGTTAAAAGAACGCTAATTTAAATATGATTTCTACTACTGCACATCTGAATTATTATAGCCACTAATCTAAAGCACCTAAAGGCAGTGTCGAAGTAGCAGCTTTGAGCATTCTCTCTAAATTTGGAGTGAGTGTTTAACTTTATTTCAAAATATCCTACCATATTTTGATGATTTGAAAATGTGATAATGGCTATGAGTAATGTGATAAGTAGCTCCTGAATGGTGCAACAAATGTTTGCCCAGTCTTTGGGAGTTTGCAAGTTCCAGTTTCAGTGATTGCCAAAGCCATCTGTGGCTGGGAGTCCTAGAGCCAAATTTTGTGGACAGAGGACAAAAAAAAAAAGGTAGCTCATCAGCACCACATTTGGGACTGACTCACCTGGGTTATTTATCACTTGTCACACCTGATCGTAGGTACTCTGTGCTAGATTCAAGATTTTTTTATTTGTCATATACACAATAACAGACACAGCGGTTTATTATTGGGTAATGAAATTCTTATTTTGCAACTGCCCGACCAAACTACGCTTACCAATATAAAAAGATATATATATATATATATATATATATATATATATATATATATATATATATACACACACACACACACACACACAGAGTGCTGGGCAAAAGTTTACATACCCCAACAGAATGTTTCGTTTCTTGCCTATTTCTAAGAGAAATTGAATGATAATACACAAAAACCTTTATTTCACTTGTGGTTAATGGTTGGCTGAAGCTATTTATTGCATTCATTACTGCGTTTACTCTTTGAAAACCATGAAAACAACAAAAACTACCTAAATGACCTTGATCAAAAGTTTACATACCCCTGTGAATTGGCCTGAAAACCTGTACACAATTTGACATAAACAGGACTGAATGGCAATTAAAGGCAACTACCTTCACCTGTGATCTGTTTTCTTCTAATTAGTGGGTGAAAATAAAAGTCAGTAAATTGCTGGACTTTTGAGAGAACCTTTTATCCCTCATCCAGTGCTGCGCGTCATCTTTGAGATTGAACTACAAAGGCACTGGAAATTTGGTAAGAGTTGATGGCAGGATGAATGCAGTCACTTATCAAAAAATACTGGAGAAAAATCTACACGCCTCAGCCCGGAAGCTGCGCATAGGACGAACTTGGACATTCCAGCACGACAATGATCCAAAGCACAAGGCCAAATCAACTTGTCAGTGGCTACAACAGCATAAAGTGAAGGTCTTAGAGTGGCCATCTCAGTCTCCTGACCTCAACATTATTGAGCCACTCTGGGGAGACCTCAAACGTGCAGTCCATGCAAGACAGCCCCAGACTTTACAGGAACTGGAGGCTTTTTGCCAAGAAGAATGGGCAGCTTTACCATCTGAAAAGATAGAGAGACTCATTGACAACTATCACAAAAGACTTCAAGCTGTTATTGATGTTAAAGGGGGAAATGCACAGTATTAAGAATTGGGGTATGTAAACTTTTGATCAGGGTCATTTGTGTAGTTTTTTTGTTGTCATAATGGTTTAAAAAGAGTTAACATTTTCTTGACATCTTCTTGACAATAAATGGCTTCAGCCAACCATTAACCACAAGTGAAATAAAGGTTTTTGTGTATTATCATTCAATTTCTCTTAGAAATAGCCAAGAAACAAAACATTCTGTTGGGGTATGTAAACTTTTGCCCACCACTGTGTGTATGTATGTATGTATGTATGTGTGTGTGTATATATATATATATATATATATATATATATATATATATATATATATACACACACACATATATATATATATATATATATATATATATATATATATATATATATACACATACATATATATGTATATATATGTGTGTGTGTATATATGTGTGTGTGTATATATATATATATACACACACACACACACACACACACACACACAGTGTTCCAAATTATTATGCAAATCATATTTTCTCAGATTTTCCTAAATTATCTATATTAAATGGCAGTCATCATGATTTTCCAGTCATCAACCATTAGAGTACAATTCAAATGTTTTTGAACGAACCTCCCAATGATAACAGTAAATTTTTAAGAAGAAATAAACACAAATGCACCCAAAATGCATGTTCCATATTATTACGCACAATTGAGTTTCCAAACATTTTATTGTCATGAACAAAAAATGGTCATGTGTGAAATTAGAAACATTAGCAGGTCATGACTAACTGAAATGTAACTGAAATCAAACACTATTTAAATCAAAACATTATCACAAGTGGAGTCACATCTGAACATAGGACCCCTTGTTGAAAAGGACCTTCTCAAGTCTTCCATCCATTGAATTTGTCAGTTTTTGGATAGTATCTGCTGGAACTGCCTTGCATGAGGACAGAATAGCCTCCCAGAGCTGCTGTTGAGATGTGAACTGCCTCCCACCATCATAAACACTTCTCTTGATGATGCTCCAAAGGTTCTCAATAGGGTTGAGGTTAGGGGAGGATGGGGGCCACACCATAAGTTTGTCTCCTTTGATGCCCATTGCAGCCAGAGATGCAGATGTATTCTTTGCAGCATGACATGGTGGATTGTCATGCATGAAAATGATCTTGTTTCGAAAAGCACGATTCTTCCTTTTGAACCATGGCAGGAAGTGTTCTTTGAGGAACTCCACATACGTTATGGATGTCATCTTCACACCGTCAGGGATCCTAAAAGGGCCGACAATCTCTCTCCCCATGATTCCAGCCCAAAACATCACTCCACCACCTCCTTGTTGGCGCCGTAGCCTTGTTTGCATGGGGTGGCCGTCAACCAACCATCCACCACTCGATCCATCTGGACCATCGAGGGTTGCACGACATTCATCGGTGAACAGAACAGTTTTGAAGTCAGTCTTCATGTATTGCCTGGCCCACTGGAGCTGTTTCTGCTTGTGTCCAATGGATAGGGGAGGTCGAAACGATGGCTTACGCACTGCTGCAAACCCCTGGAGGACTCTGCATCTTGTTGTTCGGGGCACGTTGGAGGCACCAGCAGCTTCAAAAACTTGTCTGCTGCTATGACAGGGCATTTTTACAGCTGCTCTTTTGATCCAACGTATTTGCCTGTAGGAAAGAGTCCTGGATTTTCCATTATCAGCACGCACACGTGTGTGCTCTGAATCAGCTACATACTTCTTGATACTGCGGCGATCGCGATGAAGTCTCTTGGCAATTTTGATTGTTGCCATGCCTTGACCCAAACATTCAACTATTTGTTGCTTTTCAGCAGCCGACAGGTCCTTTTTCTTGCCCATTTTGGTTGAAAATGGTAGCCTGCTTAATAATGTGGGACAACCTTCTTTAGTAGTTTCCCCTTTAATTGGACTCACCTGCCAAACTAATTAGCACAGGTGTCTTCAATTGGTTTCAGTGATATACAGAGCCCTGATACACATTACCATTCATGAGTTTAACTGACAAACAAAAAATATCTTACCTTACCACTCTTAAACAGTTGTTGCATAATAATTTGGAACACTGTGTGTGTGTGTGTATATATATATATATATATATATATATATATATATATATATATATATATATAATATAAAGTGCATATGGAATGCAAAATATAAAGGTAGAATGAAAAATGAAGATAACATTTAAAAAAAAAGAGAGAGGCAAACAATGGGCAAACATAGAGGTAGATACATTGTGCAATGTCTTGTGCAAAATTGCTAATGTAATCCGTGGTTCAAAGCCTGATGGAAATATAGAGGTAGATGGTGATTATAATCCGTGGTTCAAAAGCCTGATGGCCTGGGGGTAAAAACTGTTTGTCAGTTTTTACCCCCAGTTTGAATGGAAATCAGATTAGTCTGAATAATTGAGAATGTTGATTTTGAAAAATCACTGACATTTTTTAGATTTGTTGCCTTGTTAACCAATAACTGAGAGGAATAATATTGTAAGGCTGTAAAGGGTCTCTATGGAGCACTTGCATGTGACGTCACAGCCGATCCAGATTGTGACAGACGCCATCTTGTCGGTCAAACGCCATATTCCGCCTTCTGCTTCTACTTCTGGTTCTACTTCTGCTTTTACTTCTACCTTTTCTTCTGGAAAACCCTACTATATGAGTGATTCCACGCTTATGGGTACTGAAATGGGGACATGAACTTATTCACCTAAAACCATTTATTTTTTTACCATCAGGTCACAAAACATGTAATCTTTAATGAATGATATGTTAAAAGATAACTTTAATTTTCTGAGATGTAATAAAAACATTTATATGCCAAAGTCAAGCCTATGAGTTCCAAAATGATTTCTGTTACGATTGTCCATCTCGCGTCTGTTACAAATTAATTACAATCTAGCTGTATACCATGTTAATCTTATTGAAAGAATGTGTATGTTTATTCTACTACACGTTTATTAATTATATTTGCTAAAACATCACCTTCCCATGTTTCAAAAAGTAATTCTACATTGTTAAAATTGAGAATATACAACCCCGATTCCAAAAAAGTTGGGACAAAGTACAAATTGTAAATAAAAACGGAATGCAATAATTTATAAATCTCAAAAACTGATATTGTATTCACAATAGAACATAGACAACATATCCAATGTCGAAAGTGAGACATTTTGAAATTTCATGCCAAATATTGGCTCATTTGAAATTTCATGACAGCAACACATCTCAAAAAAGTTGGGACAGGGGCAATAAGAAGCTGGAAAAGTTAAAGGTACAAAAAAGGAACAGCTGGAGAACCAAATTTCAACTCATTAGGTCAATTGGCAATAGGTCATTAACACGACTGGGTATAAAAAGAGCATCTTGGAGTGGCAGCGGCTCTCAGAAGTAAAGATGGGAAGAGGATCACCAATCCCCCTAATTCTGCACCGACAAATAGTGGAGCAATATCAGAAAGGAGATCGACAGTGTAAAATTGCAAAGAGTTTGAACATATCATCATCTACAGTGCATAATATCATCAAAAGATTCAGAGAATCTGGAAGAATCTCTGTGCGTAAGGGTCAAGGCCGGAAAACCATACCGAGTGCCTGTGATCTTTGGGCCCTTAGACAGCACTGCATCACATACAGGCATGCTTCTGTATTGGAAATCACAAAATGGGCTCAGGAATATTTCCAGAGAACATTATCTGTGAACACAATTCACCGTGCCATCCGCCGTTGCCAGCTAAAACTCTATAGTTCAAAGAAGAATGCGTATCTAAACACGATCCAGAAGTGCAGACGTCTTCTCTGGGCCAAGACTCATTTAAAATGGACTGTGGCAAAGTGGAAAACTGTTCTGTGGTCAGACGAATCAAAATTTGAAGTTCTTTATGGAAATCAGGGACGCTGTGTCATTCGGACTAAAGAGGAGAAGGACGACCCGAGTTGTTATCAGCGCTCAGTTCAGAAGCCTGCATCTCTGATGGTATGGGGTTGCATTAGTGCGTGTGGCATGGGCAGCTTACACATCTGGAAAGACACCATCAATGCTGAAAGGTATATCCAGGTTCTAGAGCAACATATGCTCCCATCCAGACGACGTCTCTTTCAGGGAAGACCTTGCATTTTCCAACATGGCAATGCCAAACCACATACTGCATCAATTACAGCATCATGGCTGCGTAGAAGAAGGGTCCGGGTACTGAACTGGCCAGCCTGCAGTCCAGATCTTTCACCCATAGAAAACATTTGGCGCATCATAAAACGGAAGATACGACAAAAAAGCCCCAAGACAGTTGAACAGCTAGAATCCTACATTAGACAAGAATGGGTTAACATTCCTATCCCTAAACTTGAGCAACTTGTCTCCTCAGTCCCCAGACGTTTACAGACTGTTGTAAAGAGAAAAGGGGATGTCTCACAGTGGTAAACATGGCCTTGTCCCAACTTTTTTGAGATGTGTTGTTGTCATGAAATTTAAAATCACCTAATTTTTCTCTTTAAATGATACATTTTCTCAGTTTAAACATTTGATATGTCATCTATGTTCTATTCTGAATAAAATATGGAATTTTGAAACTTCCACATCATTGCATTCCGTTTTTATTTACAATCTGCACTTTGTCCCAACTTTTTTGGAATCGGGGTTGTATATGTCCACAACACTTCTGTTACGTTCTGACTTTGGCATATAAATATGTTTTTATTACATCTCAGAAAATTAAAGTTGTCTTTTAACATATCATTCATTAAAGATTACATGTTTTGTGACCTGATGGTAAAAAAAAGAAATGGTTTTAGGTGAATTTTCAAAAATAAGTTCATGTCCCCATTTCAGTACCCATAAGCGTGGAATCACTCATATACAATTCTACTACAATGGCTGCGGCTACAAGCTCTCCCTACCTGTGCACGTTTTTTATGTTTTTTGTGTGTATTTTTGCGTGTTGTTCGTCTGTACCGGACTTCAATATCCACTACAACCGTATGGACTTACTGGACATTGGTTTCCAGCAGAAAATGACGGTTTGTAGCGATTTCCATCGCATGCACAACATTCCGGACGAGAAAAAAAAAAAAAAACATTCTGGACGAGATAGCGAGACCAGCGGGGTCTCCATGGATTGTTATCCGAAGCAAAGTGAAGGAGGTGGCGTCGGGAGCGGAAGCAAAAGCGAGGCTGCAGAGCCGGCCTGTTGACTAAGCTCAGAAAACAGCCACTCAAATCTCCACTGCCAAGTTGCTACCTCTCCAACGCCAGATCCATGTAAACAAGACGGACGAGCTGGAATTACCTTATTCTATTCTATAATCGGCTGGTCAGTGCTATACTCAATACTTAAGTGACTTACCCGTCCAATGAGGATTCTTGTTTACAAGATGCCACATCTGAGTCGCTGACAAATCCTGAATTTCTGTAAAGATAACTGTCCAGAGATTTATAAGCACGCAGTGCTTCACCACTGAACAGCGAGGGAAAGTTAATGAGGTAATTATACACGTCTGGGTATTCCGCTGGCAGTTCAAAATCCGGTCGTGAAAACTCCGTCCGGTAAGCCATAAGGGTCACAAATCTGTAGATCGTTTATTTTCGACATATATCTAGTTATCTGTTCATTAGAAAAATGAGCCGTGTAGTCCGTCGGTTGAAATTGATCCATTCTGCACACGAGTGCAGCAGTATTCAGCGGTGTTTTTGACCGACAAGATGGTGGTTGTGTACTTTCCGGTCACGTGACTGCAAGATCTCTATTCCTGTGTGGAGCGTAATACCATAGGGAAGCTGCTGGGAGCAGCAGTAGCACTGTTACTACTGACCCCATACAGCACTGTCTCACTTCAGGCGGTAAAATGCATCTTCATTGAGTTAAGGTTTGGTGAATGATGTGGCTGGTCTAAAACCTTCCACTTTTTTCCCCGATGAAGTCCTTTGTTGTGTTGGCCGTGTGTTTTGGGTTATTGTCCTGCTGCATGATGTTCCTCCCAGTGAGATTAGATGCATTTCTCTGTAAATTGGCAGTGTTTCTATAGGCTTCTGAATTAATTCTGCTGCTACCGTCATGCGTTACATCAGTAAAGATAAGTGTGCCTGTTCCAGAAGTAGCCATGTGAGCCCAAGGCCATGACACCAGGCCTTTTACTGATGAGCTCATATGTTTTGGATCATGAGCAGCTCCTTTCTTTTTCCACAGTTTAGCCTTTTCATCACTGTTAATCTTGGTTCCACAACCTTTGTGGCTCACCTCTGGAGTTGTTTGAAAATTCCAATTAGGCCTTCCTATTCTTACTGTTGTTGAGCAGCTTATATTAAAGCCCCTTTTACACAGCCTGTTCAAGGCAGAGCTCTTGTACCTTCATTCTGTCTTGTGTTCTGTGTAAAATGTCCGAATGCGGAACGGATTTGTGTTCTGCCTCTTGGCTAGAATGATTGATGGTAATAGAGGCAGAATCAACGTCCGTGTGAAAAGGACAGCTGGCGTTATGGAACAGGGGTGTGATGTTTTTATGCCTCCGCCACCATGAGGTGCAGGAGGCATTATGTTTTCGGGTTGTCCGTCCGTGCGTGCGTCCGTCCCGAAACCTTGTGAACGCGATATCTCAAAGACTAATGAAAGGAATTTCACCAAACTTTCACCATTTGTGCGCTTTGGGACAAACATGAACTGATTAGATTTTGAGATCAAAAGGTCTAAGGTCAAGGTCACTGTGAGGTCAAATGTCTGTCCGCGTGCATCCATCCCGAAACCTTGCGAACGCGATATCTCAAGGGCTAATGAAAGGAATTTCACCAAACTTTCACCATTTGTGCGCTTTGGGACAAACATGAACTGATTAGATTTTGAGATCAAAAGGTCTAAGGTCAAGGTCACTGTGAGGTCAAATGTCTGTCCGCAAACCTTGTGAACACAATATCTCCAAGGCAGATGAAAGGAATTTCACCAAACTTTCACCATTTGTGCATTTGGGGACAAAGATAAACTGATTAGATTTTGAGATCAGAAGGTCTAAGGTCAAGGTCACTGTGAGGTCAAATGTCTGTCTGCGTGCATCCGTCCCGAAACCTTGTGAACGCGATATCTCAAGGGCTAATGAAAGGAATTTCACCAAACTTTCACCATTTGTGCGCTTTGGGACAAACATGAACTGATTAGATTTTGAGATCAAAAGGTCTAAGGTCAAGGTCACTGTGAGGTCAAATGTCTGTCCGAAAACCTTGCGAACTCAATGTCTCCAAGGCTGATACAAGTAATTTCACCAGGTCAAGCTTACTGTGAGGTCAAATGTCCATCCCCAAATCACAACTTAATAAGGCGTGTAGTCTACCAGGCGGAGGCATCCCCATCGACGCTGTTGGCGTCGAGTTCTATCTAGTTGACATTCCTCTTTGAGTCCAATGCAAATTCAGACGTCTGTGGCGTCTAAGGTCCGTGCACCTTTCTGCCTTAAATCACTTCATACTTCACTTTCTTTTCCAACATGTCTGATTGCACTCCAACTTTGCTTGCATTTGAAGAGTGATATAAATGTGCACGACTAACAAAAGCACCTCAACATTGTCTACCCGCCGTTATTGTTTTGTAAGCAAGACTGATATGCTTAGGGTGTTCATATTTCTGATGCGTAGTGGTCTACTTGACCCTAGATGCCAATGCTCCGTTGTGTTAATATTGCTGAACACCGGCAGACTGTGTAAAAATGTAAATGGGGTAAAAAAAAAAAAAATAATGGTGTTGCATGCTGCACTGTTTGTAGCAGTGACTTTTGCTTTGCCAATGGTGGAGTAAACAGCTGTAAAAGACATTTGAGGTGAGTTCAACAGGTGTCACTTGGCCAGCTGCCCAGGCTACATGATGAGGCCAAATTCCTTGAAGACTTGCAGTTGCAGTAGAATATAAAATGAGTTAAACAATAGTAATAAGCAGTTTACATAAACAGTATAAGTAGTCCACATATTTTGTCACGTTTTCTACATGTAGTCCGATCTAATTTGGTTTACAGACTAGAGAAAATTACTCAAGAGTATAACATATAGCCGCCCTGGACATTATAGTAATGATACCTTATGTTTTTAGGGATTGTTAAGTCACAATTTTAATATTAATTATTCAAGAGTTACATCAATAAAGTTCCAAGAAAACTAGTTCAGTCACCTCAATGATCTGGCCATGTTATTGTTTACGAAATTCTGGGGAAATTCTGTGTGTGTGTGTGTGTGTGTGTGTGTGTGTGTGTGTGTGTGTGTGTGTGTGTGTGTGTGTAAAAATAACCACATCTTAGTATCTAATTATAGATTATTAGGCTTTGAATTCATTGAAACTGGAGAACTGGTGATCAAATACCTCAATAAAATAAATATCTGTGGTGAATTCTTCATTTCATTTGTATATTCACGGTTTTTCTTTTGTATGGTCCACATTAACACATTATCATAAAATATTTGGCAGGAAATTTACAACAGTGCTGAACTCACTCGTGTTTTTTTTTTTTTTTCCATTCTCACCCTTATGTCCAGCTTGTTTTCTTTCGGTTTAATTTCTTTAAATGAATTTATACTTCAAGTTTTACTGGATTCATCAAGCTTTAACTTCATTTCCTCCAGAAGCTTTGAATTTGGGGGAGTTTAACTTTTAAAACCTACAGACCAAGTAATGGGTTACAATAACACATGCACCATAATGGGGTATTGAATAATTTTTGAGTTAAAGTTTGAGTTTTATTGAAAAATTAAAAATAATTTAGGGTCATCCATAATTTATCATTATCATGAGTCTACAAAGAGTAGACTTTTGAGCAACCCCCCCCCCAAAAAAAAAAGTGTACATTAGCGGACAAAAAAATGATGATGGATCTACGTGGAATAGGAATTCAAAATAAAACCATGTCTTGTATTACTTTTTATTAAAATCGGATGACAGGACAATACAAAGATTCAAAAGAAAAGAAGACACAAGACGGGTCCAGAAGTTTTCATAGAAAGCAGGCGATTCATTTTTGAAAATTAGGGACTGTCTTTTTAAGGGGAGCTGTTGCCTTTTGGCTCCTCATGAACAATAGGAAATCCAGTTTTAGAGCTGGGGCTGGTCGTGCAGGACTTTCATTCTGAAATGGAAGAAAAGAAGACTGACTGTATAAAATTCAACTGACTGCTGATGCAAGTACAAAATACCCATATGATATCCTACGTACCGTTTTACGAGAGAAATAATCCCGAATTGTAAAAGTCGACTTGATTTTTTTTTTTTCCCCATCCGGACGATCGCTTGCCGGCTCAGCTTGCTTTGAAACATTCGTTTTTGATTCTTTCCAAGCAGCCTATCCTGCCCTAACTGCCTCCTGCCGCTTCTCAGATGAATGCAGGAAACAATAAACGTTGAAAAACTGCTCGTACTCGTTTGAAGGAGTCTTGTGAATAGCGGTATTTCTGCTATTCACAAATTTGTAAATGCGGTCAAAATCTGGGTCAGCCGCCGTTGTTGTATTGAAGAAAGAAAGCGTGTAGAGCTAGCTGGCAACACCAATGTGGCGCGAAATTTTAACATGGCGGCCGCCGATTCGCACGTTGACGGATCATCATTTTTTCATTTTTAAAAAGTGTACGCCTGGTCATTTAATCCCCTCCCCGCCGTGTATGGTTTGTACACTCGTGATAATGATGAAAATTATGGATGACCTAGCCTGGCAAGCCAGACTAAATGTGAATATTTAGTTTGGTCTCGGTCATAGACATTTCCGAAGGGTGTGGGTAGGAACAACCTGTTGTCTTTCAAACTCTGTCTGTGCGTATAGGCCAACGCTCTGACCAATCAGCGCAACAGTGACTGTGACGTAGTCAGAGCGACAGAAAGCAGTGGGGGAGCCAGCTGGTAGATCAGACTTTTGCCATAGCCAGTCGGCAAAACAGCGAAAACGTCCTTCTTGAAAAGGAATGAGCGGAGAGCCTCTTCCTGCTCATGTTTCAACGAAAACTCCAAGTCTAATTCTTCTAAAACTGATTCCAAAGCGGAGTCAAATGAGTGCCGTTCAATAGCCGTAGCCATCTTTCCTGTTGTGCTTTCTCCAGCGTCGCGCAGCCTTGTCGTCACTCCTGCAAAAGCCCGCCCAAAGAATCCAAACAAAAACCTTGCGTTGTGATTGGCGGGCACGATTTGATGCCCGGGGTGTGTTGTTGATATGGTCCGAGGCTAGACCCACTCGTAGGCAAAAATATTTTTGGCCGCTAGGCGGGTGGGTCTAGTTTACTAGGCTATGGATGACCTTAATAAGCATAATGATTATCATAACTATAGCTGCTTTTTGATAAAGTTAATCACTTTCTTTTTATTTAACTAGTAAATACATAGTAATAAAATGGTTATGGTCAGGACAAGTGAAATCTTGCAGCTTGTCCAACTGGACAAGTGGATTAAAAAGTTAATGTCGAGCCCTGATAATTTAGCCCAGTGTTGAAGACACTTCCCCTCCCCTTGTTCAGCAATACTTGCTGCCTTTTGGGTATGCATTTTTGGTACCCAGCCCTATGTTTGACACAGATTTGAATCTTGAATTATTCTTCCTCAAATAATGATTAAATCACTACTGATAGTTTGTATGAGCTGCTCTTAAACAGTCTGTTTGCATGCAGAACTGCTAGCAAATCTGTGTGGTAAGTAACTAGCAAGTTACATACTTGGCGGATTTGATAGATTTTATGCATTTTATCACACAAATTATAAATAAAGTACTTTAAATTGCTTCATATAGAATTTTTTGTTGAAATAATACATTAAATTATCAAATGTTAATGGTTTTAAACTGGTCAGGAATTTCCTGGGTGTGTAGCCTACAGGCACACACTAGCTGTACTTGTTTTTTCACCTTATATAAAAGTATTTGCTGAGTAGAGAAGTCTCACTGTCCTGACGTGAAATGAAGAGCAGAGGGTTGTCTGCCTCTTGAAAAGCTTTTTAATTCACATTATGAATCCTAATGCTTGAAAGCATAAGTATTAGGATTCATAGGTCCCTGTATTTAATATGGTCTGCTGTTATTAGATTAAATAATTTTGTCTCTCCAACAGTCGTCGAGATGACATGGAATCTCTAGGCTATGTGCTGATGTACTTCAACAGAACCAGCTTGCCCTGGCAGGGACTGAAGGTAAGTTAATGACCTGAGCAATTCACAGTACATGTCTGGCCCCATGAGACTATAAATCACTTGACTCCTAATAACTGAAAACATAACTGCAAAAATGGCAAAGGAGCAAAAAGGGACGTGGGGTGGGGAAATAAAATCTGTAAATGATGAGTCTCGATCAGCATATATTTGAAAACGAGCATGGTTTCACAGGCTCTCCCTCAAGGGGTGTGGGCTGTGGGAGGTGAGCTGTCCACCTCTGGTTAGAGGACATGAACTTTTTTAAAAAATATATAAATTTCATGACGTAGGCAAGTCCCAAGTGGTTGACTCTATGTCAGCATCGGCCTTGCAAGGCTCAGGATGATTTAAATCAGTAGGTGACGTTTTTGAGCCGTTTTCAATCCAGAAAATGCTGACTTGAATACAAGTGGTAATTTTGTGAATAACACCAGCATTGATGTGCTTCATCACAGTATAGTCATATCATTTACGATACAGCTCAGAAAACACGTTTGCAGTTGGCCTCTTGAACATGTGCCTGGGGGTTCCATTTTCAATTGTTCCGACAGTCAACATTATTAAAGTACAATAATTGAAATGTTTGTGTGGGCAATTTAAACTCTGAGCAGCATATGAAACATGACAAACTAAACACGAGCTGTCTGATTTAGATTTTGGAGTCGATCCACACAGAGTCAAGGTCACAGCTGGATCAAATGTCAGATTTTTTTTCTTCAGTAGCTTCCTTCCCGTTTGTTACACAGCAATGTGAGTTACACGTTCATGTTCAGGAACTCTGGGTCCATTTTCTGGATATCTGAGATTTTTGCTAAGTTTTTCTTGAATAGCTTTCTTCCTGTTTGAATTGTATTTTAAGCATATTTCTGGCATACAGATTTGTAACAATACGGACTAGACTTGCTGGTGGCACAAGCATCCCCGTTGATGCCATTGACGTTGAGTTCTACTTGTTCCTTAAACTATCTAGTTTCCATTAGCCAGTGCCCACTATAGCCTCAGATTCTTGTTCTTGGGTGACGAGTGGAACCTAATGTGGTCTTCTGTTGTTCTAGCCCATTAGCCTCAAGGTTTGATGTACCTCCTGAAATGGTTTTCTGCTCACCATGGTTGTAAAAAGTGGTTATTTATGCTGCAGTAGCCTTCCTGTAAGCTTGAACCAATCTGGCTGTTCTCCCCAGACTTCTGATCAGCGAGGCGTTTTGGCCAACAGAACTGTGGCTCACTGGATGTTTGTTTTTGAACAATTCTGGTTTTTTTAGTGTATGAAAATCCCAAGTGATCAGCAATCTGAACTATTCAAACCATGGCACAACCAACCATGCTGCGCCAGTCAATAATTCTCTCCCCCCCCCCCCCAAAAAAAAAAAACTAAAAAACTGATGTGAACCTTAAAGGGAAATGTTTGGGGGGGTGGGGGGGGGTATTTATATATATATATATATATATATATGTGTGTATGGGGGGGGTTATTAACCTGGGCCCTATTTTCCCATTTCTTTGGGTCCAGATTTCTACTAGGGACAAAAAAATCTCCAGAAAACACCTCATCCTTTTTTTTTTTTTTTTCTTTTTTTCGTTTCCATTTCCGGTTGAGAGTACGTCATGCGCGTTCTGGCTGCCGCTTCTCACCAGAGCTTTTTTTATTTTATTTTTCTATTTTTTTTCTGTGTGTTTGTGTAGTTTGATGTTTGAGTGTTTTGTCTGCCGGTTGTGGTGTAGCTCCGGACCTAGTTTTGGGCGTCGGTTCCCTCCAGGCCTTGGTTCACCATGGGCGATGCCTGCGCTCCCAGCTGTGGACTGCAGTGAGCTTGTTGCTCATTTTACATCGTGGTTGTCCAGCGCTCTGCGCTTTAACGCTTGGCGTGATGATCCGAGCGATGCTGTTCGGTGGTGTCGCGGCGGCTGTGCAGGCAGTTTGGGACACACCAGCGCTCTGCGTGGCGGAGCTTCTCTGCTCGCTTTGTGGATCCATGGCGTGGTGTTCAAGTGATGTTGCTGACGGCGTCACGGCGGCAGTGCTGGAGATGTGGGACTTGTTTTCATGCGCCTTTTGGTGGGACTGTGGCTGCTACACCACGGGAATTACATCCTGACCCCTACTTGGTGGACTTTTTACTTTTTATTTATTTATCTTTTTTTTTCTTTCCTTGTCTATATTGTAAAGCGTCCTTGGGTTTTTTGAAAGGCGCTATATAAATTTAACATTATTATTATTATAAATACTGTAAAGAAACTGCTGAAAATATTTGTTGCTGCAGTTAGTTTTACCTTCCTCTTCAGGTCTCTGACATAGCACTCCATTCAGTGCCTGTAGCTGATACTTAATTTCTCCACAGAATATTACATCAATTGATATTTTTGTTGAATGAATGAAAGGGCTCATTTCCTTGTTGTTTTGTAGTACTAGTGCATTTCAAGCAATTAGAATATCATGAAAAAGTTCAATATTTTCCATCAGTTAATTAAGAGTGAAAATTTAATCTATTTTAGAATCAATGCATGTAAACTCATGTTTCAAGCATTTTTCTGTTTTAACTTGGTAATGATGGCCTACAGTGCAAAAAGTTAAAAAAAAAAAAAAAAACTCAATCTTAGAATATTTCATTTCGAGTTTGAATAAAACTATACATACTGTGTATTTCTTGGTGTAGTTCAGTACACACAGTCACGATCATAGGGAAGACTGCTCACTTGACAGTTGTCTAGAAGATGATCATCGACATCCTCCACAAGGAGAGTAAGACACAGACAGTCATTGCTGAAAAGGCTGACTGGAAAAGGTACACAAGCAGCAGGGATGACCACAGCCTTGAGAGGATTGTCAAGAAAAATTGAGTCAAAAATTTAGGAGCGCTTCACAAGGAGTGGAGGCTGTGGTCAGTGCATCGAGAGCCATCACGCACGGATGTCTTTCGGAAAGGGGCTACACCTGCCACATTCCTAATATCAAGCCACTTCTGAACCAGAGACAACATCAGAAGTGTCTTAGCTGGGCTAAGGAGAGAAAGAACTGGACCTGTTGCTCAGTGGTCCAAAGTCCTCTTTTCAGAGGAAAGTAAATTTTGCATTTCATTTGGAAATCAAGGTCCTAGAGTCTGGAGGAAGAGTGGAGAGGCACAGAATCCAATGTGTTTGAGGTCCAGTGGGAAGTTTCCGCAGTCTGTGAGGATTTGGGGTGCCATGTCATCTGCTGGTTTTGGTCCACTGTCTTTTATCAAATCCAAAGTCAATGCAGCAGTCAACCAGGAGATTTTTAGAGTGCTTCCATCTGCTGACGAGCTTTATGGAAATGCTGATTTCTTTTTCCAGCAGGAATTGGCACCTGCCCACAGTGACAAAACTACTACCAAATCGTTTGCTGACCGTGATATTACTGTGCTTGATTGGACAGCCAACTCGCCTGACCTGAATCCCATCGGGAAACTATGGGGTATTGTCAAAAGGAAGATGAGAAACACTTGACCCAAAAATACAGATGAGCTGAAGGCTGCTATCCAGCCTGGGTCTGCAAGGGTTCTCAGTCCTCCAGGTCAGAGTAAACCGTAGATGCTAAAAAAAAAAAAAAAGGCAAGTGGACTTGCTTGAAATTCTTGAAGATGTTTCACCTCTCATCCAAAAGGCTTCTTCAGTTCTGTCTGACTAGTGGGGAGTTCCAGGTATTTATCATCTAGTGGACCAAAAGCAACCCTAAGGAGAGTCTTTGAGGTCACCTGGGTCATTGAGTCATCCTGTAGGTGTCATCACTGGGGGCTGGGTGTGAACGGTGCTAGCAGCCTTTGAGAGTCATTAGGGTGATCTGTGGGTTGTCGTCTCTCTCTGCCATCATGTGAGTCATTGAAGTCAGCTGAGTTTTGGTGTGGATATGTATTCAGTTTTCTGGGAAGTGTGCCAAGGACTGCATTGTAGGTGGCTGATGAGTGGTGTCTTGGCCCACCTCCTCTGTTCAGTGATGGTAATTCCAGGTTGATGAAGATGGCTTCTTTTACTCCTCTTTCAAACCACTGGTCTTCTCTGGCTAAAATCTGAAACGAGTGTCCTTTGTTGTTGAGATGAAGATAGACTGCAGAGTCCTGGCCTGAGGAACTGGCTCTCCTGTGTTGAGTTCCCTCTGAAATTTGGTCATTATATACGTTTATTTCTGCAATATCTTTAAAAAAAAAAAAAGGCCATTCTGTGGCTGGAAAGTTATTTAATTTGAGGGGATTCCCTAGCAAACAATGTGCATGAAATTGCTCGCTTCGCCCAGTCAAGCAGATAGAGGAAGTCTGGTGTGCGCACGCGCAGGATTACTTGCTGCTGCTTCTTTTGGGTTTTCCGTCATGCTGCATCCAGTGTTGCATTATTGCCATCTACAGGTTTGCCTTGACTGTGCACTGACAGTTACATCATTCTGTTGCTAAATGAACAGCTTATCACACCGAGGTGCTCGCTGACCACCAGTATTTATTGGCTTGGCCCTGTGTTTTCCTTTCCTTCACAACATAACGTCTTTTCTTCTCGCTTTCTGTGACTGCAGTCTTCCATGTTTTATTCGCACACTCGCGTCCTCCATTGTTCTTTCCTGTTTCAAATTTGTATCCCCCAGTGCCTTGCACGAATGGGGAAAGCCTATCACGTAGTGCATGTAGTAGTATCTTGATTTGGGTCGGGGTGAAGCAAGAAAATATACCGGAGAATTTTGGGCTACGTGGCCTGAAATTAACTAATTGTTCTATTTAAATAAATACAATTGGAAGTCTGTGATTTGAATTCAGAATTTTTCTTTCCACTAAACAAAGATTGGGTGTCAGGGAAATTTTTTATTTTTTAATGACCTACACTTGAAAAATCTGAAAGTCAGTCCACCTTTAAAGGACAGTATGTTTAGAAGAATGGTGCAAAATCCCACCCGAGTGCTGGGAGCTGTTAGTTTCTTCAGCCAGGAAGCGTCATGAAGCTATCATTGCAAACAAAGTCCAAGTATTAAATTTCAGTGAGTGTTCAATGCTTTTTTTTTTTTCCTGTGTCATTCTACTTTATTACACATAATGTGATCAATTGTAACTTGACTTCTTTTTGTGTGAATTTCATGAGTTAATACCAATAATAATTCAGGTGAATAGCTGCATTGGAAATGTTTACTGAAAGAAAAATGTTTGTGCATGTAATGGTTGGTTCCCCCACTGTGCATATGATGCATGTAATAATGAGTGACATACTTTTTCATGCTCCTTACACAGGCTGCCACAAAGAAACAGAAATATGAGAAGATTAGTGAGAAAAAGATGTCAACTCCTGTTGAAGTCTTGTGTAAGGTATGTGGAGCACTTGTGTGTCAAGTAATGTGGCATTCTTTACTTTAATGCCCATTGTCATTTTCATTTCCTACCTTGGATGCACAAGTTCAGAGGAAAATAAATGTCCAATAACAGACTGCACTGTGTGTGTGTGTGTGTGTGTGTGTGTGTGTGTGTGTGTGTGTGTGTGTGTGTGTGTGTCAGAAACTGGTCTCTCATTTGGGACATTATGGTCAAAAAATAAATTTTCTAATTTTACTTTTTTTTTTTTTTTTTTGCATTTGCGTCACACTCAATGTTTCTTTTTGTCATGTTTAATAAGAATAAAGATAGTATCTTGCTTTATCTGGCCTCCACTGTGGAAAATTTTAACGATGTTCTGAAGTTCACTCGCGTAACATGGAAACATGTATGCATTTAAAAACCCTCTTTAATAACCAAGGAATATATTTTTCTGTACATATTTGTTTCTTTAAATGCAATTATTGGACAGAAAAACAAAAACACGTGTTTATCATTTTTAAATTTTACTCCTGAGTTTCGAATGTTCATCAGTTATCATACATTTTATTAAACTTTACTTTGTTGTGCCTGCAGGATATCATGTAGATACACTCCTTATTTTGTACTAAATTATCAATTAGCATAATAGTAATACACAGACAAAAGTTTGAAACTGTCACACAATATCCCATTGGTTTATTCAATTATTTGTTTTTTTTTTCATCACTAACGTAACATGGAAACACCATGTTTTTTTTCTTTACTAGTTTCTTTTTACACTGAAGATATCACTGCATTAAAATGTAATCATTCTCACAACTTAGTTAAATTATATTTTGATTACAATTCAAATGTTTTTGTAAAATTGATTTACATATAAAATAACTACATCATGAAGAATTGAAGCCCCTCCTTCACAGATGAGTGAAAATATTTAATAAATTTCCTCTTTTTGATAACTTGGAATTTTTAACCCAAGCAATGATGACTGAATTGATTATTCACTTAAAT